>NC_067292.1:12783000-13119500 GCF_020740795.1 Apus apus | reverse complement strand
AATATCAAACCAAAAGAGAGGCAGTCTGGTCTCGTCTACAATTTTTTCAACCCTTTTTATTACTGCAGTAATATTACTACACACAGAATAGTAGGAATACCTAAACCACATACACCTCAGTATCAAAACCCATGGACATACTTCAAAAGTATTGACATAAAATAGTTTTTAATATGGTTTCTGGTACTCAAATTTTTGGGGCTTGTTTGCATTGTAATATCTCATCTTGATCTGTATGACAATCATTTACCACAAATAGAAGAGAGCTGTAATTAGCCACATCATTACAACCCTATTTTTGGTAGTAAAAGTGTAGAGCAAGCAGCTTTTGTCAGCACAGTTATGTTAGGCACAAATTATATCTCAGATGCCATAGCTGTGTTTGTAGAACCTTATTTTGGACACCAAGACAGACCATCCAGCTTCTCAGTAACCCTGTTTTGGCAGTCAACCTGACATTAAAAGCTTCATCTTGGACAATTAAAACTTCAGCTTTGCTGCCAGGCATTAAATATGCTATTCTGTTAACTCCCTGTAAAATTTATCCAACAATAAAGGCAGTAAATGAAAAAGTAGTTGGAACCAAGTGATTAGAAGGATTACCTCTACAACAAAAAAAAAACCCAACTCAACAGCTCACCAAAAAAAAAAAAAAAAAAAAAAAAATTAAAATATCAGAAGCACTTTATCCTCTCAAGACAATGTGCTCCATATGGCTAAACCAATAAGAATGCCAGACTTCATACATCAAGGAAACAGCTAAACAGAATTCAAGTATACTGGTAATGACAAAAATGTTTCGCATTAAATCATTTTCAGCAGAAGTTCCCATTAATATATGTTAGCCACAAAGTTTTCTAATTGTAATCAACATGCACACTACATCAGTTCAGCTCAGATACATTCTTTGTTCAGCCTTTTACCTGTTCTGACAGAATGTCTTTAAAAACCCACTTGAATAAGACAATTATAAATTAGGCTAAATGTCCTTTTCCTCAGTACTTATGTCTATCTGATCTATGCAGTTATTGTTACAGATGTAAGAGTAACAGTGATCTCACTAAACTACAAAAAATATATTCACAAAATCAAGAAAATTCGTAACTAAGTTTGACATTTTCAATTAATTGTATTGACTCTGGATATTACAGTTTTCAGAGCCTGTCAGGCTACCCACTGTTTTAAGACTCAAGCGCAATCGCAGGATACAATATACTGAGCACAGTATCAGTTTGGAGACCTTATTCTCCGAATTGTACTTGAAATTTTATCCATCAGTAGTTGCTCACATAACACTAAGATTTGCTTTTCAGTGAATTGTTTTTCCACTCACAGTATCCAAAATAGCCTTCTATACAAATAACGGTTTTAAATTCTGATTTAATTGCAGATGTCAGCTATGACTCCAGGCCTGTTCTGCATCTCACACACTTATTACCCCTTTGGGTATAGGCAGTTTTGGGTACTCCACTCACAGCTAAGAAGAGACCAGCAACCTTAGAACTCTACAAGGTAAACATTATTACTCTAAGTTAAAGCAATTTTAAGAAATCTGATTAAAATATTTTTTCCCTATGGAGAACAGATGTTTTAAAATCAGCTTGATTACACCCAGATTTTTCACCACCAAGCACCAAGATACTGAAGAAAATTAAACAGTCAGCTCATCCATGAATAAAGCATACTTATACCTTCTCTTTCTTTACTTATTTCCTCAATGATAACCCAGATTTTCAATGTTAAAAGTAACACTTCAACGTGTTAAAAGCTGACACTCCCAAGACAACTCTGTGGATACCCTAATTCTCAGGCATCCTTGCCCAGTGAAAGGGCAGATGAAGACAGGATGTAGTAGCCACACAAGCACCCCCTTCAACTCATTCTTGAAAACAATGCTAATCTCGGTGTGGTGAGAGTTCATCAAAATAGGTTGCTTATTCAAGGATTAACAGGTATCAGTAGCTTGGAACAGAACTAATGTGAAATCTGCTTAGCTTGGTTACAATTTTGTGAAAATACTAATGCATACACATTTCTCAAACTGTTCTATTGCTTTATAAATCAAAACAGATTTATGAAAGGTTCTGTTAGAATACTGATGAATTTAAAACGAACATTACTTTGTGGCTCCTTTCTTGATACTAAAATATTCCCAATAAAGTGAAATACTTTTTTTCAAATGACCTCTGAAAGAATAAGCTGCTTTCCCAGTATCAGTAAAAAAATGTGGTCACACAATTTTGAGTTGCTGGTTTCTGCAGATCTCCAGGACCTTTTTCACTGTAAACCTATTAGCTTCAGTTTCTTATTCCTTCAAACACAGTCACATTATTTTTTGGAGTTGGAAATCAATCTTTGAAATGACAAAGAGTTTGTTTGCATTACTTCTGCACCAGTGGAGACAAGTCATTAAAACCAGGCTTTTCTATATAGGAGGTAGCATCATGAGTGTTGTTCCCAACAAATAACAATACAGCCAAGAGTCACATTTCTGCCCCCCTGCCTTCCTCTTCCACAGGCAACAGCTTTCCCGTTACTTTTATTCACTAGTGCCTTCCTACGAGCCACTTTGCTTTGCTGACAAGTATGTCCCCTCCCCTAATGAAAAGATGTGCAATCTATTGTTCAGTCAGGCCATTTTGTTTTTAACAATGACAAAATACCTACTTTGTGTCATGCTCCACTGCATAACTAATGAGAATACAACATTTAAGCTGTACATCTGTACTCTTAGAAGCCTCAAATTAGCACCATTTTTAATATAACAATAATCCTATTAGCATAATTTCTCTGCTGCTGAATGATAACATGCTCAAGCAAATTTAAATTGTTTAAATTACAGACTTTTATAGATCATTAAAACTATTAAAGAGATCATGCTAGCCCATTCTTGATCCAAAATTACAACATACTAGAGTCACCCTTACTATAGTTTGAATACAGTCCCAAATAATCTGATGCAATTGTTTCAAATTTGATATCTTCTAGTGCTTTGCAGCTTTGTGATCGCCACAATTCTATCTGTTCCAATAATGAATGTTATATACACAGCAGCTGATACTAAAGAACTATATAGACATTTTTGGTAAGTAAAATCCATTGTAGGTATTCACAAAAAGCTTTGGCAGTAACAGTCTGGTAATGCAGTCTGAAGGTGTGATAACTGATTTTCAAAAAAGTAATGAAGAACATAAATTAAATTTATGCTTAAGTTAAATATCTCAAATTCTCCTTCAGTTAGATGTTTATATCCTTTAAATGAAACAGGTTAAGTGCTTTCCTAGACTCTGCAAAGCAATAAACACGCACATTAACCCTTTTTGTGGAATTGGAGCATCTTACAGTATCTGTTGTAAGCCACCAATAATCCTACATTTTCTTCTTTTGCTCTACTCACTTCTCCCCATATAAACCACCTGCATATATGTTACCTTTTGAAACTTCTAATTTCTCCACCATACGAGTCTCCCAAGTGCCCCGTTCCGACACTCCCCAAAAAGGCCAGGTGGGGCCTTACAAGCCCGTGTCACTGTCGTCCCGCGGGCCCAGGCAGGGGCAGCCCCTCAGCCCGGGCACCGCTCACACCTGCTGCCCCGTCCCCTGCTCAGCACCCACCTCCGTCCTCCGCCTTCCCTCCGCTCAGGGTGCTCCCTCAGCTGCGTAAGGAGCAACAAGGCTTCCGCCCCAGAAAATCTGCAGTGATCCCTCATCCTCTTCTAGAACGGGAGCTCCTAGAACAGGAGGCTGCAGTAAGGCCGCCCGAGGCCTCAGAGGCGTTTCAGCTTCCCCGCCTCATACGCACTGAAGTATCTTCTCCTCTCAAACTCTTCCCAAAGCAGTCCTTACCACGGGACTGCAGCGCCGAAAAGGAGTAGCCTCATAAGCCCCATAAGAAAGGGGATTTCTTCACACCGCTCCCCCAGGGCGGCCGCGGAGCGTTCCCGCCCCTCTCCGGGCAGGCGGCAGCGCCAGGCCCCTCGTCCTCGGCGGGAGCGGCCGGCAGGGCGGCCCTGGCCTCCCCGCGCAGGCCATGAGGGCGGGTTTTGAGCTCGAGCGGGCACTGCAGGAGCGGAGACCTTTCCCTCTCACCGCAAACCTGCAAAGCAGCTTTCCGAGGGAGCTACCGGGAGCAGGGGAACAGCTCAGCGCGGGCCGCGGGGCCGTCACCGCCTCAGGTGCTGCCCGGGCCGCGCCTCAACATGGCCGCGGGCGCGAGGCGGGCGGGAGCGCCCTGGTCTGTCCCTCGCGGTCACGGTCCTGCCCGAGCGTTTCGTGTCTTTCAAAGCAAGCACAGCAATCGGCCTCCTGGGCCTTTTTCTCCTGCCTGGTCGAGTTCTCGTGTTGTTCGGCAAGGTGAACAGGCAGTGAGTAGGTGCGTTTGGAGCCGCTCCGCTCTGGTGATTCTGCTCGCCCAGCTGAGGCAATTCCGGTGACTTTGGGAAGCAAGAAGAAGAAACAAGCCCCTCCAACTACCTTCGTTTTTCCGAAGCCCAGGAAGAGCTTCTGCCTGAGTAGCAGAGATTCCCTAGGTACAGCTCTCGTGTTCTCATTACTGTGTACACTTAGGGTATTTTATTGTCCTTGATGATAAGCTGATTTTTTTTTTTAGATGTACACATACGTAAATCTCTGTAGATGGTTTGCACAATGTGTTGTTCAGAAAGCTGAAGATGTTGGTGGCAATAAAATGGAAATTATTCAGCCAGTAGAAGGGAAGAGGGTAATTTGTTGGCAGGTTTTGCATTGCAATAAATTCTACCTCATTTTGTTCTGTCAGTGATTCTGACAACAACATAGTCTCCTGAATAGTTAAAAATCTTGGCTTTCTCCCCTTTTTGTTACTTGAGCAAAAGTTCTGTGTTTAAAAAGTCATAACTGTAAATAAAATGTAACATAATACAAATACTTACATTTACTTTTTATTTGTATATTGGTTCAGTTAAAAACCTTGTAAATGTGCTTTCCTTCAATTGGAAGAAGACAAGCAATGCAAACCAGTAACCTAGTTTCCCTAAGGGGTATAGCAGAGTGACTTCTTTTTGAATATTCTTTCACTTCTCAAAGTATTCCTTCCAAGAGACTGGTTGGAAAAAACCATTTTGGAAGATCAGTGCTATATATACTTGGCACTGTCAGCATACTGATTCACTAGCAACAGTTAAGTAGTGTGGCACACATCTCATAATGACAATTGTCTGCAGTTAAGCAAACACAACTATACTAGCAGCACTGGCTCATGTAGGAGACACCTGCTCAGCTTGATGGATTCTGAAGAGTACTGGTTTTACACCCCTGATTCTTCATGTTGTAGAGGGGAAGGTGGCCTTTACATTCTGGATCAGGTATTGTCTGTAATAATCTTAAAAGCTTTATGCAGTAACAGTTTGTGGTCAGGATGTGCATATACTGCCCACAGAAATAAAAAGCTGAGAAGTACAGCTGTCTTGGAAGAGCAGAAGGAAAAAGTCACAATCTGCAACCTCTCTTCCCAAACCAACAGATTTTGCAAGAGAGCTGAACCTTAACTGGAAAATGCTGTCACTAGTAGTCATGAGATGGAGTTAAAGTCGAGGGAAGATCAGTGGCAGGTGTTTTTAAACAGTTCAGATAATGCAGACAGTGCAATGTCTAAGCTCTTTTCAAATGAGTTTGTGTGGGGGAGCCCTCCATATTAGAAACTGGTTGCATTTTGAAGTTAATTCTATCTTTTGGAGGTTGTTTGGTTCTTCGTTTGCCATTGCAAGAAGTTAAATAAGCTTTAGCAAATCCAGTAAAGAATAGGCATTATGGAAAACTATTCTTTCCTCAAATTATATTTTATATCATTTTGATATAAATAATATTTGATATAAATAATTTTGAGGAAAAATACACAGATATTCAAGCTTTTATTCTTAAATCCTTTAATGTTTGGAGATCCTAATTACTACTAAGAACATGAGATAGACTTTAAGTGGAAGTTTAGAATTTGGAACTATTTAATCTATGTACTCCTAAATACAGAAAGAAAGTCTGTTTCCCCTGCTTATGAATACTGCTTTGCTTCAGCTAGTCTGTTTCATTTAGTAGCAATAAGCGCGGGCTGTAGCAATGCTGTAAATATGCGGATATCTTGATTAATTGCTGATAAGATGCAAACCTTGAAAAAGTCTTCAAAGTAAGTAAGTTTTTTCTTTGTCAGCATTAGTAATTTATTTCTTTGTCCAGCATACTTTCAGGAAAAAAAAAAAGCTGAGTATATTCTCTATTTTGCATTTGCAGGTCCTTACTTTCCCTTGCAATTTGGTTTATTCTTACCAAGTTGCTGTTCTGGACTCTTTAGCTTCTGCACTGTACCTTTCTGTAAAATCTTGTATTTTAAAAAGGCGTAAAGCTTTTTCTGACAATTCTTGGAAGAATGCTTTTGCAGAGTGGAATTGAATGAGTTCCAAAAAGTGGGTTGTGAATCTGTTTTTTGCTTAGATGAGCAGTTGTGATAGTGTAGAATCCTACTGCTGTCAAGGCTAAAACATCAAGAGTGCTTGCCCCAAATTTGCTGAACTTCAAATCTCTAATTCATGTGAGGAAATCTCATTACATTTTCCCATGGTGATTCAAGTCATTTGGTAAAAAGTATGCCTGCTGTGCTTTAGATTACAGTGTAGGAACTCTTCAATTTGGAAAGAGGTTTTAAATTCAAGACCTACCGCTCACAGCCTGTGATGCATGTCTCAACTTAAGATAATAAAACCAAACTGTTCCAGACAAATTCCATTTAAATAATTAGCAATCCGAAGTTGTGAAGTTACTTAAGGCTATAAAGTTCATACAATTCCCACATCAAGTATTTTGAATAGTTAAAGCAAAAATAGTATTATTTGACAGTGCTCACTAACTAGCCAAGGAGGAACTCGTTTGTATAAAATTCTTGAATGATATTTTGAAGAGACTGATTGAATTGCTTAGGCTTTTTTAACTGTCAGACAGATTTCATGTTTGGGAGTCAGATGATATACAAATTAATAAAGACAGCAGCTGTTGTAACTGAAATCTTTAAAGAAAAATATGAGCATTCTGTAGAACATAGAAATGAGGAATGAGGTAAGTGTTCTAATGAACAATACTTGTATAGAGTGGTTCTATGGAAACCTGTCTGTGAGGTAACTGAAGTACGAGTTTCTTTTACTTGTAGTTTATTTTTCCTCTTGAGCAATCTTAGTAGAGTAACTGTAGAAATTAGGCCTGGAAATTCAAGTAATGTCTTGCATCTGGGAAAGAACAACCCCGTGTATCTGTATGGGTTGGGGACTGACCTGCTGGACTGGGTGATCTTTCAAGCTCCTTTCCAGCCCCGGGCATGATGTAATTCTATGAATCAAAGATAGCAGAGGCATCTTGTATTAAGTCACAGCATTTGTATTCCGCTTCAGGATATGGTTGGTTGTCGTTATCTTTAGCTGATGCTTGAGTATTGGGTTTTTTTTTTTAGCTTGCTGTATATTTCTCCTCTTATCTCTTTGTAGATGATGCATGACAGTCATTAATTTTAAAATATGACATCCCCTTAGTCTGTAAATAACAGTTTGGCACCTGCGGCATTTCCAGGACTAATTTTGGAGTTTTATTTCCTGATGTTTTAATTAATCTTAAATCTAATTAATCTTAAATGATAATCTTAAATGTCAGTACACAAATATTTTTACAGCATCTTTACTGTTGGAAGTGGTTGAAGGAATTTCTAACATAACTTCCTATTCCCTTTCAGTTTGCCAGTTCTAAATATACAGCAAAAAGCAGTTGTCTGAAATTACTTCAGTGACCTTAGTTGAGTTCTGCATTTCTAAGCCCTGTTTCTCTTGCATGCTGTCACTCACTGTTTTGTTTGTATTCCAACCTGAGATACAAGTGTTTCAATTATACATTTATTCAAAATCTTTATCCTCTTACCTTTAGTTATAAAGCCTTTAGACTGGAGTTGCCCTTCTGATCTTAATGCAACGTGTATTTTGTCTACTTTAGAAATAGGAATAATGCTTCTGTACTGTCACATTTGGAAAAACCACTAGCCAGAGTACTGCATAAGAAGCAATTTCTAAACTCATCTCCTCTGGCTATGTAATATCAGATTTACAAGACTTAAGGAACAATGGCTAATAATGAGCTGGCATTTTAAAATGTAAACTATGTGATACCACTTCCCAGTCACTTTGTCAAAGGCATTTGACCTGTTGATATTATAAATAAAGCTTTCACAATCTTCTTAGTGTGCTTTATAATTCTTTTTCATGTGCAGAATCTACGAAGCATTAAATTCTTCTGCAAATTGGTGGAGTAGAAATGTTAAAATTTGAACTATTGGCAATCAGTAAGCTGTTAAGTAGTTTATGTTACATATTGTCCTTCCAAAACCAACCAACCAAAAACCTGGAAGTATGAATAAATTTACTTTAATCACGTTTTATTTGAATAATATAAGCTTTTTATAAGGGAATAAACCAATATTTAAAAAAAAAATTAAATCTCTTTGGCTGTCTGGAAGCATTTTAATATTAAAGATGGTACCTTACCCTCTAGATGGGTTTTGAGATTTGTATGCAAGCTCTGGGAGACTGTGCAATCAGCTGTCTTTAGAGGACTGAAAATAAAATCCATGGCTTCTGTATTGTGGGCAGAAAATGTCCATTTCCTCTTTATCCATTTTTTTGTTAGGTTACATTAAAATAAATAAATGCTGCTGTGTTTTAAGGTTTATCTGTTTCTTTATGCAAATGGCACTTAAGTTAGGGTACTGACACTGCATTTTGTATGAGGGAGGATGTGTCAGTTTACCACATAACACTTACTCCAGCTGTCTCTTGACCTTTATTATTTATATTTAGTAAAGTACAATATATTTTTGCATGACAGGCATTCTGTAATAAAACCATTTAAAGCAAATTAGAGAGTCAGCTCCAATACAGAACATGGAATTGTAATCAGCTAAATAATTTCTTAGCAAATTTAGGCAATAGGATGTTTAATATAAAGGCTTCAAGATACAAAATGAGTTCTCACAAACATGGTATTAACCTGATCTATACTAATGAATAGTACAGTATTGAGGGGCAGATAGTGATAAGGGGAAAAAAAGTATCCATAAGCAGTAAATTCATTCTGGCACTTGAGGCTCCATCCAAAGCTCATGTGAATCATGGAATTGATACAGAGGCTGACAGGTCTGAATGTGAAAACCTGCATTGTGAAGAAAGCTTAATTTTACAAGAGTTAGTGAGCTTTCTCTCTTTGTCTTGGCCAATACCATCAAATGACAGGGAGGTCAGTCTGATGAAGCCAGCATAATAACAGGGTTTCAGAAACAATTTCAAAGAGAAGTGAGATTCAAATACTGTTGCAGGTTTTCATGTTCTGATAATGCAAGTACAGTTTGCTGGAAAAAATAACTTTCAAGGCTAAGGTCTCACAATGTTATTTGCATTTCTGAAAATAAAATAAAAAAATCCCAGTAATGTTTGTTTATACGTGGCATGGAAAGTTTAAATAGAAAATATATGTATGAGGGATTCTAGTCTCCCTAGTGTGCTAGTTAAACAGATGTCTTCCTACTCATTAACAAGAGTCACAGTAACCTACCGGGGTTGTGCAGTACAAGGATCTTGCATCTTCTCTGTAGAACATCTGCGCTTTAAAGAAAGAGATTACTTATTACAGTTAAAAATGCAACTTTGAGTGGGTGCTGTGGGTGAAGTTACTTGTCAGTTGCTTCTTAGGGGGAGAATAAAAAATCCTAGCCGTAAATCAGGCTCTCTCCAGCAGAAATCAAAAAAGCAGACTGTCAAATGAGTTTTGCCATTTCAGTTATCATTTTGAAGGAGTCTTGTGAATACAGTAAATCATCCTTTCCAGCATCATATCAGTGATTTGTGTACAATTTTTTTTTAATTTTTTTTACTGCATTGGCTGGAGTAAAATCAGACACTGAAACAAGACCATAATGGCTATTTAGAGGTAGCCTCTTCAGGCTGCATATATAATAAAAAGTTACAAAGTGTCCTCTGTGTCTGCCATGAGTCTTCTGGCATGCAAACTAACAGCATCAATGTGACATTCCACTGATGTTAAACCTCTCTTGGGTTGGGAGAGAGTGTGGTGCACACCATAAGTAGATGAGTACCATTCACTATCTATGCAACTGCAGGTTGCAGTAGTTCTTGCAACCACTATTTGTAAATCATAGAACAATGGCACACAGTAAGTGTTAAGCCTGGTTGGTATAGAACAGGTTGCAGCTGAGGAAAGTCACTTTTTCTTCACACTAACTTAGCATGTCTTTCATATATGGATATATGAAAAGCCCAGGAATGACACTGGGCTCATGTGGAACATACAGTTCCCCTGGAAAGTGACATTGGAAGTATTTCTAGAAATACACTGATTTTTCATGTGCAGAAGGCATGTGCCATGTAAGACGGGTTTCATTAATAGTAAGTCCAATGCTAAGTGGAAGATAATTTTGATAACTTAATACTTGCCTTGCCTTTCAAGACAGTCACCAGAAAAGCAAAAATAACATATTTTTACTAATTTTCATTTTTAAATTCTTATTTCTGAGCACTTGCTTAATTTATAATTGATACAGAAATGCCTAGTATGTGTATTCCAGAGGGACTGTGGAGAGTAGGGACAAGCAAAAATGACTGTTGTGTTGACATTGTCAATGCTGGGGAAATAAGTACTATAAGTGAAAGCAAATCTGGAGTAAAACATGCAGCAGACCAGTGAACATAATCAAATTAAACATAAATTTGTACAAATAAAATTTGAGTCCTTAATGTATATAGTTTAGAATACTTATATAGTAATATGTAATAATGTACCTCTACTTGTATATTAATAGCCTACAGATAAGAAAGCACGATGAAAGCAATTATCTCAGAAAAGATGAGTTAGTTACGTCTGGGGAAAAGTCTAGGTAATTCAGTACTTTCACATGTCAACCATATCCATGCCATCCATACCTCTGATTTCATCTTTCCACTAAGTTTATGAGTTTTTACAAGGAGATTTGAGCTAAGAAAAGCTTTAACAGCTATTTGTTAGGTGTTTTTAACACTTCATATACAAATGACGCATAGTTCATCTTCTTGAATGACCGCTGTGATGCCGAGATTAAATATGTATGAACCCAAACTCAAACACTGTAGAGCATTCAGGGGTAGAATTTAAGGTCTCATCCTCTTGAAACATGTTGATTTTTAGAATAAGTCTTTTAACAGCTGTGGTTTCATTAGTTTTGTGATGAGACCTTTGCGATGAAAATCACTACTTTTAGTAAATCTCCTATTTTGTCTGTCTCTGGAATACAAAGAGCCAATCATTCTGTTAGTGATTCACTGACCTTTTGCCAGGAAACCTTCACTCCATCTGCCCAGTGTGAATCCTCATTACTGATGTTTTGTACAGCTCTCATTACATGGGTGAAGTTTCATGTTGTTCTTGGATGTGGCTCTGGGAATGTAATAAATCTCACAGAACTTGTATTGTGCTATAATTGATTTCAGCAGAAGCTATAGTACTGATAGCAAAAGGAACAGGCATAAGGCTGAAGTCTTTTATAAAAAGAAAACCTTGAATTTAGTAAGCTTAAAAAAAAAAAAAGAAAAAAAAAAAGAAAAAAAGACCAAAGACTGTGGATATAAAAGGCCATTTTTTCCCAGAAGCACACCAGTCATTTGTCGTAATAGTATTAAGATAAAAGACAAGTCTGTATTATCTTCCAGGCTCCAACATTAGTAGATTTTTATGTTATGTTTGAGATGTTGCCACTTCTCATTTAGAACTTTGTCAGCCAAAGACCTCCAGTGCAGTTCTGCTGGCTGGTAACAGTGGTGGGAGCACAAATGATGATGAGGTGACACTGTGCATTGATATTTTTACCATCATACCTTCTAGATGTGTTCTGAGATAATAAAGAGGCCAGAAAGCAGTTTTTAAAATTGATTTTCCTGTGCCTGGTGCTTGCAGGGATTAGAGCAGTCACACTCAGTCACATGACAACATACCTTTCTTGTGTTCCTTTGCCTGTCTCTCTCTGTCCATCTCTTTTCTCTTGCTTTACACTCAGATCTTATACGCCTTTTGAGAAGGGGGAATGCATTTCGTGTAGTGGCAGACACAAAGAGAATGAGTCCTTCTTTAAGGCCTCAAAAGATACATGATAACAAAAAGAGTGAAGAGAAGAGCAGAGTGATTATTTTACTTGTTCGTAAAAACTTCCAGATTTAAAGAATAAAATAAATACTCTTGAAGAACACAGGCAGATGGAATTACAGTTAAGAGCTTTTTGACTTTCCCTATGTTAATGATCTGGTGTTCAGGCAATGAAAATAAAAGAGGGTAAAAATCACCAAAACTAAGACTACAACACAGCAAGTACTTAATAATTTCACTTGTATTTAAACCCCTGAGGTCCCCGTACTGAGAAGAAAACAATGTAATGGGGAAAGACATTTGTTCACAAAGAAAAGCATTTTGGATTTAGTTAGCTAGGTCAATCTGGAGGCACTGCATGAAAACCTTAGGGATCCTTTTTGTGCATAGTTGAAAGCCAGTTTTGTTTCTTCTTGCATGTTTTTATGTCCTAGAAAGCAACATTACATACCTTCAAAATATATCAGAATCTCTATTAACATTTTCTTTTTTGTTTGTTTTTTTACTTATCACAGATCATAGGACAGATGCATGTAGGTTAAGAGAATGTGCTAACATCTTCTCTAAGCAAATTGCTAATGTTTCCTTTATAAATTTTGCAGTATGATTTATCTTCAGAAATGGAAGTTCAACTGTTTAGCATACCTAAGTACATACTGTCTATCACTGGAACACAGAAAATTGTTGGGTTTGTTGCCTGTGAGTCAGATTAGTTGTTTCCTATGAGAGTCTGAAGTGCAGCCAGATGACTTGTACATGAGCAATACCAGTAATTTCAGGTTCTACTGGCATGGCTGACAGCCCTGCTGCTGAGATCACTTAGTGATACAGTGACCTTCCATAAGCCAACCAGGAGCTTGAGAAGCTTTCATCCATCTTTGTTTTAGGTCTTATACAGATGTAAACCAATATGTAGTCTCTTCATATACACACTTTCACCTGAGTGGATTTCTCATCATCCGAATGGCTTTATTGATGTGCCTAGGCCCAGAGCTTCCAGGCCTCTGGCTTTTCATTGTTTCACTGATGTGAAAGTTGAGAAAGAAAAGGTTCCTACATATTTTTTTTTCTTTTTCCTATGATGTCACCCTTTTCCCCCCCTCTCTTTGGCCTGAACTTTATCACTAGAAACACCTAGCTAGTGACATTCTGAAAGTTTCATGCCACTTGCCCATGGGATCAGGCTCACATGACCTCCATCTGTACTGTCTGGCACTAGCAGGAAATGTTACTCCAAAGAGCATCTCTTTTGTCTTAAGAAGGTTTTTATTTTATGAAATAAAAGACTTAATTGCAACTTTTTTTTTCAGATCAGTTCAGAAATTATTCTGTATGTATTCTGGTGTAGATAGAGGAAGTTATTTTGTCCCACTTGCCCTTCCTTCCCTGGTGAGAAGTACACGTTTTTACAGAATGGTCACATCAAGAGCGCTTACACGCCTTTTAGGAGTCTTTCTGATCAGGAAAGACCTACCACAAGTTGATTTTTACATTTCTTATATCTGGTGTTTCTAAATTTGTTTTTGTTCCAGATCTTGCTAATGTGCAAAAAGAAAAGAATACTCAGGTGGGAGAACTACCTGTCATTTATACTACCTAATGTCAGAGTGCTACATAGGTTAATGAAAATAATACAACTTCCTTATTGCACTCCTACAAAAAAGCCTTTAAAACACAAGACCAAGGGAATATCTGTTATGTTCTCTCTAGTTAAGACCCCAGCTGTATTTCCCTCTTACCTTCTCCTCATAGTCACACACTCAACCCATGACTCCTCTCCTGTGTCAGCGTGAAAGAAGCAGACGTCGGTGTGAACAGTGTATGTAGTCTGTCACATTTCCTTTGAGCTCAAAGCAGTGTTTCCCAGCACTGCTGCCTTTTGTGTTCATGGCAGAGCACAGACTGACATTCTTGCTTGTTTAATTTTCTCTTCCTGTGCTGCAAGGCTTAGTTTGTTAGGAATAGTTTAAAAGACTGCCACACTTCTGGAGAATATGTTTGACAGTGGTTTTGTGGATCATAATTATCTAAAAATCCAATCAAGCCATTTTCCTGATTGATTTTGGGATGAGGTATACAGGCTTCAGTGGAATTAACTGCACCTCTGTTATTTTCTTGATTTGTATTTTAGGCATCTGACTGCCCCACCACTCCTACTTCTTTTGATATGCCTTTTTTCCTCTTACAAACTATCATCCAAAGGTTCTGTATGCTCTGACTGTATTATTTTTTTCTTAAATGTTTTCCAGTGATATTAGTACTGTAAACCCCATGCAGCTGAAAAGCATTTTTACAGAAGTTTAATTTTAATTAAAATTTAATTAAAATAAAAAATGCTGTTGATTAAGCAGGCGGGCTTTCTTGGAAACTGTAGGAAGTGCAGTGATGACACTGAGTTGTCCTGGGCTACAACTGCACATTCGTGGCTCATATCCAGCTTTTGATCCACTAGTAGCCCCAGGTCCTTTTCCACAGGGCTGCTCTCAGGCGTGATCTCCCCCAGCCTGTATTCATATCTTGGGTTACCCTGGCCCAGGTGCAGGACCCTGAGGGACACCACTTATCATTGTTTTCCATCTGGACTTAGAGCCATTGACCACTACCCTTTGGACACGACCATCTAGCCAGTTCTTTATCCACTGAGCAGTCCACCCATCAAACCCATCTCTCCCCAAGTTAGTGAGAAGGATGTTGTGGGGGACCGTGTCAAAGGCTTGGCAGAATTTCATATAGATGACATCCACTGCTGGCTGTCTTGGATCAGGTCCTTGTCCTCTACATGCCTTAGCACATGTTCTAGAATGATCTGTTCCATGATCTACCCAGGCGCAGAGGTGAGGCTGATAGATCAGTAATTCCCAGGGTCCTCCTTTCTACCCTTTTTAAAGATGAGTATAACATGTCCTTTCTTCCAGTCACCAGGGACTTCACCTGACTGCATGACTTTTCAAATATCAGGGACAGTGGCTTGGCAACTACATCTGCCAGTTCCTTCAGGACTCTGGGATTTATCTTATAAGGTCCCATGGACTTGTATATCTTCAGGTTCCTCAGATGGTCACAAACCTTATCTTCACTTACAGTGAGGGGAACTTTGTCTCTCTGGTCTCCATCTTGTGGGCCATCAACATTAGTTGTGAGGAGAAGGGTTGCCAGTGAAGGCTGAGGCAAAAAAGTTGTTGAGAACCTCAGCCTTCTCCTCATCTGTTGTTACCATTTCACCATTGTGGCTCATCAGGGGGGTACACTTTCTTTAACCTTCCTTTTCTGGTTTATGTACCTGTAGAAGCCCTTCTTGTTTTTCTTAACATCTCTTGCCAAGTTCAGTTCTAGCTGTGCCTTCGCCTTCCTGACCTCATCCCTGCATAACCAGGCAGTGTCCTAGGTTATGCACTCTACCCAGGATACCTGTCCTCTCTTCCACTGCCTGTGTAGGTCCATCTTGCCTTTTAGTTTGACCAAAATGCCTTTGAATTGCACCATCTTCTTACCTTGTAAATTCTCTCAAGGAACAGAGCACTCTGAAATGTCTATTGCACGGTGAACACGACACCTATTAACTGTCACAGTAATCCACAGTATGAAGAAAATAGGTTTTGACAAAATTGAAGGTGATTGAGTTTGGGGTTGGGAGATGTGGGTTGGGTAATGTGTATATACATCAGGAGTTGCCACTGCAAGTTGGCATTTCCCTTGTTTCTAATAGCAGAGGAAAATGGATTTTTTTTAATATTTTTTTTTGGTGATTTGCTCAGCTGAATTAATTTAATCTTGCTCTCAAGAGTCTCTCTTGAAGGAATCTGGAAAAATAATGTGTTTAAAAGCAACCTGCTTTTACTTAGTAGCTTTGCTTTAAGCTGTTTCAACTGTTGTTTTCCCATTGTTTGAATAGAACCTACTTCCCCTGATTAGCAGGATGGTTTTTCAGGGTTTGGAACACTGTGAAGGTGTGTAATAGGAGAACTGAATGCTGCGAACCAATATTGAACCCCTTGGGACTTACGTCTTTAACAACTGCAGCAACTCTATCTGCCAGTAGCTCTTGTAAATACACAAGGGAATATATATTGATTGTTGCACCTCCCATTATTAATCTGCAACTCTAAATGCATCTCATTGTTCTCCTGAAGCAGAATGGTTTTGAAGAAATCAGGACCAAGTTTGTTAAATATTAACCACATTTTACTGGTTTACCATTTATTTTCTGCTACCCTCTTTATTATCACCAAGGTTTCTCTTTCTTCTGTGATTTCAAATATTTTAAAATGTAGAAAAATGTTTACTTAATTAGAAATTTTAGCTTCTTTTCCAATTGTCTTTCATTGTCTTTTAACACTATAATTTAGCAGACATGCTATGTGAGAACCATTTGTATCAAGCTCATTTCTTGTCCTTGTTTCAGAAACAAAAGACATAATTAATTGTATTGTTCTCTCAGGCACAAGAACCTTTTTTCAGAGACTATGAACTCTGCTGAATTTTGCTACCTTTCTCTTCTAATCTAGGTACTCATCCTTACTTTGTAAAAGTTGAAAAATTGCCACAATAACAATTTCATAAACCATGTGTTCAAGACTATAAAGGAAAACAGAAACCATTTGCATGGATTTTCATTCCAAATTTGTATTAGGAAAAGTGGTGACTGTAGTTTTTATTCATTTTCAGTTACACAGTTCAGACCAAGATGAGCAAATTTGGGACTTACTGGTAACTGGAGGTACTAAAGGAGTAAAAGCAGAAGAGAAAGCAGTAAGAAAGTGGAAAGTGATGGGAAAAAAAAGGGCAAAACTGCTGTCGCGCTATTTGAAGAATTAATGTGCAGATACATTTTAAATCACAGTCAATTGCAAAACTAAAGTGTTACTGTCTAGCAGTGCTCCTGAAGTAATCTGTAGATTTTGTATTTAGAGGATTGTTTCCTTTCAATAGTATTTATATTTTGTAGACAAGAGTTACATTCTGTGTTTGTATGGCAAGAGATGCATGAATTTAAGGAGTATTTTTAAAAACACTAGAAATAAACATGCAGTTGCTAAGTCCTAAGGCAGTAATAACTAAAACATTTGAGGATATGTTGGATTGCTGTCCCTCAGACAGTCTACTATTAATTGTACTAACACACTACAAGAATGTGATCTTAGAGGTCTTTTCCAACTGTGATGTTTCTGTGATTCTATAATGTACCAAACAGTAATTAGTGTCTGTTTCTTCTGGATTTTCCTTCCCTGTCCCCCCTGCCACCTGTCCACTGTTCTTTGGATGATAAATGTATTACATTGAGGAAGAGCAGTAGGACCACAAATCCATAGCCTAAAATTAGTTTTTCCAACTTTACTCAATCTCCACATCATTTGAAAAGAGCTTTGTGTCCTCTGTGAACAAGTTCTTCTAGCATTATGGTTTGAGAAGGACTGATTCTGTGATTTCTAGGGATGTTCTGCAGATCAGGGAAGTACTAACAACTGCCTAAGTGTGTTCAAATAAACTCTCTTATGCCCAGGTGCACTCCATCACTTTTACTGTTAGTTTTGCCCTCTAAGTAAGTGAAACTACCTGCCTTTAATATCAATATAGCAACAATTTATTGGCAGTTGAGTTGTAGCTGGTCACTATCAATTTAGTTATAAAAATTAAGGGCCAGTTCTAAAGCTTTGGTATATTTTGTGCTGCTAACAGAGACACTTCAATGATAATTCAAGGGGGTTCCAGTAGCATATTAAAGGTTGCCACTGAAATCAGTGGGAGTCTTTGCATGTAACTCGCAGTATTTTTATTGACAGGTTTTTTTACACGCGTTTGCTTTTTATTACTTTCACCAAAATAAAGCACATAGCATACAGTGTTTTCACACATTTAGAAGATAAATAAATGTATCCTGAATTCTTTAATGCACTGATAGCTTATGTAATACCAAATTTTTTCATCACCCATCTTAACTTTAAATACAGCTTGTTTGCCCCCTTTTTTTTTTTTTTTTAAACAAACCTTTACCTCGTTACCGCACATTGCCCTTGTTAACTTACACATGTTTAAACAGCAATTGGGAAACTGCAGTGAGAGTTACTGCTAGAGATAAAAAGTTGCTCTATTAGGATGAAACCTGAATATCAAGTTATCAACTGGTAAATTTTAAAAAAAACAAACCTAAATGTATGCTGTCAATTAAAATTATACAGAAAAACATTAAAGAATAGCAACTATTTAACCTTCACCTCCAATTTGCATAAAGAATAATATAAAAATAATCCCATTTTCATTGTTTCCACATTGAGTGATAGGCATGTTAGTTATGGTATTTTCAGAATTTCATTTTGAATTTACAATAAACTTGTTTGTAATTATAAATAAATAGAGGCATAAAGACAAAATCTCATAACTGCATTTCTCTTCAAGTTACCAACTATGTTAAATACATAAATCCTAAATACAATCCCATTCAGCTTAGTGAAATATCACAGGACTAACTTCATGTGCATAGTTTCATGCTGCATAGTTGAGAAAGAAAAAAATTAGGTGGCACTTAATATCTTTAATGGCACTTCTTTCAGCAAAAGATAAGTCTGCAATTTTATTACTAGCCATGGTTACTCTTCAAAACAGTATTTTAATATACGCATGAAAAATACACAGAACACTAAATAAAGCAAGAGCAACTCAAGCTTTAGCTAATGGTGCAAGGATCATCGTTGCTTGCTTTCACTTCCCCTTCCAGCAATAAAGTGATCACAGCCTTACTCAAGTAGCTGCACATTCCCTTTTTTCCAATTGGCTGAGTGTTGTAGAATGCAGTCATGTCGTGCTGCAGGAGAAGGGAAAGAGGCTTCCATTGGTGTTGGTTATGTAAAGCAGCCAAACACAGGCAAACAAGGGTCATCACAAATATGTCAGAAATATAAGTATGTTTTTCAGACTCTATAGTATAATTCTGCTCAATTTTCTGAAATCTCCCACATACACTTACCTGAGATACGGAAAACAAATTACTAAAATGCACTGCATATCTCTCTTTACTGAGTTTTCCAGTCCTGTACAGACATCACCACCTTAATGTTTTTTTAAATGTAGTAAGTGTCAGAGAACAACTTAAAACATGTGGCTAGATTATTACTACGTAGTAGCTTACTGTGCTACCCCAGTATGATTGTGAGGCAGGTCCTTAGGTGTAAATGTAAGAGATACTGACTAAAATTTATTTGGGGATAATGTATTTTTTTTTTAATCCCAAGAAACAAACCACAGGTAGCACATGAACTACTTCATTCATCAGATCACAGAACAGGTTTCCTTCACTGAACACCTGTTCTGCACAGTTAGTGATGCTAAAACATCTGCTTAATATCAAATTGTATTTTGTCTGCTATAGTAAAGGTACTTTTATTAAATCAAGGGCAGAGATTGCATGGTGAAAATGTATTAGAATTATGTAGTTTCAGGGTGTGATTGAAATTACCAGAGTAAATACATTTGACGTTTATTACATGTTAACAGGAAATTAACAAAGTTAAAAATATTTGCAGGTTAGTTCAAGATAAGAGCAGAATTCAGACAAATAAGGAATTCTTTTAGCAGTGTTAGGAAAATTAGAGACAGAGTAGTCATCAGAAGAGTCCTAAATAGGCTGCAGTTAACTGCCAGTGGGCATATAACCTGGAACATGGGAGAGTTAGGTTCCAGAAGATTTGAATGTAAGGAGTTGGAATTTCTGACAACAATCTTAAAGATACTATTCACAGCTAAAAATTGGGATTTCTTTCCCAAGAGAGTAAGAAGCATAATTTTAAGTAGATCTGGCTTGGAAAAAAAATCCATCATTTTAACAGAGGCTAGGGCAGCACCATTGAAGACTGGGTTTGGCATGGGATTTTTCTTTCTGTTGATAGTCATTGGGGGTTTCAAGCTAGTCACAGGAGTCAGGAGCATATTCAAGAAACTGCAGAGCTGGCTCTTAGTAGCCATTTACATGGATGATAAGTCTGATTTTGCTATGGCTGCAACTACAGTTGCCACCCTCCAAAAGGGGCCAGCCAAAAGAATAATAATTTCAAGAAAAACATGTCCTTAAAACAAAGGTATTGTGCAATGTGATGTTGCCAAGGCTGGATATCTGCCTTGCTTTCACATACTGTTATGAAAAAGTAGTGGCAAAAAAAAGAACCTTAAAAATTTTAAAATAATTCCAAAGGAGCACATCCTTCCTCATAATTTAAAGGAGCTAAATTCCGCAACAGGAAGTGCTGTTATTTATGATGTTAGGAATCAGTAGATTTAGAGCTAGCAGAGACATCTCTGCATCTATTTTGCACAATAAAATGCCATCTGGAGCGAGGAAGATCATCCTCAGTAGCACAGAGACTCGTCCCACTGCTTTACTCATATTTCCTCCTTTAACCAGTTCAATGAACCTGGCTTCATTAAAGAACATCATAGCTTTGAGGCACCAAAACTTGCAGCAAGAATATTTAGAGGTCTTCAAAGCAAAAAACTTAAAATTCTAGTGAGATACATCTTAAAAGCTACTTAATGATCAAGTTTAATTTATTTGGATTTCAAGCCCTTTTAAAAGCTCACTAGATCATGAATGCAACTCTAGCACAAAAGTCAGTATCTAAGAACAGATTTGCATTTCAAGTTCTTACATTAATATTGCCAATACGAGTCCTTTGGTTACTAAATTTTACTTACCATCTGCATACGTAAAATTCTAAGTTCACACTTTCTTCCTGAGCTTTAGTTTTTTTCTTTCTTTATTCTTAAGTCTTATCTGTTCTAGTGTCCCCCTAATTAATTCTTCCCCCTTTATAACTATTTCAACTTGACCCAGACTCATTTCAGAGCTCTGTAACATTGTGAGTGTTCTCCTTACCAACCATTCTGAATTCACAATGCAGCAATGAATCAATGTGCACACATTTTATCTGCTTACAGGCTCTTTGCAGACTCATGCAGCACTTGGGTGTATTTGTTTCTTATTTGTATTCATTCCAAACTCCTGTCAATTGCTTTTTATTCTCAACTGCAAAGAATTAATATTGTAAGACAGTAGTAATTTACTCACTTGTTTTTCAGATCCCTTTGGACTGCTGTGATCCTTCTGAAAGTCATGAAATGCTTCTTGCACTACTTTGTCCAAGTCGACTTTGTCCTGGAACTCTAGCTCAGGATTTCTCTCCAAAATAACAGATATAACCATCAACAACTGGAAGGCAGAAAAAGACTGTAAGACTTCAAATCTGATTTTTTAAAAAACTGGGGTTACATAAAAGCACTGTTAATAATCACATATGCTGCTTTCAAGCAGGAAGCCATTTAATAATGGCACAGGTAATAGTGCACAGATAATAGAATCCTGACTTTGATAAAAGAATCGCTGAAATAGCAAGCTTTTATGAAAGGTTACAATTTCTGGTGTCTACCTAGAAAAGGGCACTGCTTAAATGATTGACATTAACATCTAACTTGGCTGGGAGCCAGGGAGGTTTTTTCCCAGTTTATTCAGTTCACTGTGTGGCTGCACAATGCTGGAGCTCAGTCAGTGGACAGGATGAAAAGCAGCATTTGATGTTTTGAGTAATAATGACATAAAGTATAATCACTCTATGATAAAATGTATAAAACCAAACTCGGTCGACACCAATAAAAAGTCTCAATTCAAGAGATTTTACATTCCTTATATGTGAAAAAGGTTAAAACAAGAAAGTGAACATGACGAGTGACCTGTCATCATAACTACCAGTGGGGAGTAGAGTCTATGTTGTTCATCTCAGGTTTTGATAATTGTGTTATCTTTTACCAGAAATTGGGGATATTCCAGCAAGCAGCATGACCGTTAGTTAGCCAGAGTTGAGATAGATTTGATTTTGCTGTGGAGGAATGCACATGGGCACCACAGGCATGTGCTTGGGAACTAACAATGAATGCTGCTGCCAGCACAGATGTCAGTTACCAAGGGTACAGGTGCTCCTGATTTGTTCAAAAAGTATATATTATGTGCAGTGGGGAGAAAAGAGTTTAAACAGCCTCTTGCTTTACTGTTAGGTATGGGAGCATAAGGGAACGGGAAGTTAATTGATTCAGATACATAAAGCAAGTTACTAGACAGCCTCATCTCAGTACCTGTTGCAGGGCAAACTGGTATTTCAGAGCTTTTTTCCCTAGACCTAGAAAACTGGTAGGAAAAGACATTGGCAAGGAACTTGAAGAAAAGCTACTCTGCAATTACTCTTATTAGTTTTCACCTCCTGTGACCTAATTGTATTGGCACTGTCATGAATATTTATCAATTTGCTAAAGGAGAAGAACATGAAGAATGTAGTATGTTCCAAACATTGTAACAGGAACCTGTTTATTCCTAGAGAATCTATGGAGAAACTACTGAAGCAAGTGCTTATATTTAAAATGCTATTTCTTCAAATATTTGAGCCTCTGTTACTTTTTTCTCTTAAGCTGCAACATACTCATGTCCATTACAAAGACTCCTTCATTGTAGGCCACATACCTCTACAACAATTTGTCTGTATTCCGGCTGGTCGATATTTTTCAGCATGTCTTCAACTAGAAGGGAAAAGTTCATTTCATACATCGTCATATCCGATAAGGTTGGTTGCTGAAAAATAAGTATTACTTTTACTCAAAGACCATTAAATAAACACACTCCCTCACCCAAAGGCAGAACCAGTTTGCTTGTTAAATAATTCTCAACTAAGAAATAGGATTTCAGAGTCCATGACTTGGAAAGGATCTTCCAGACTTACACTTTTATAAATGTGTTCTAATAGAAATAAGTGATTTCCATTCTATTTGAATTGTATTTTACTCAAAACCAAAACTTGAAAATACTTTTTTTTTTTTTTAAACTGTAACAGGAACAAAATTATCCTAAGTAAAACATTATAGCATAAAATAGACTTTAATGGTGCAGTAATTCACCATTAATTGTCAGGTAGAGCAGAACTAACTGAGAATCTCTGCTGGTTTTACCTGTGGTAAAAATTTCCCTGCCACTATTAAACCATTAGGGGTTCTCTCCAAGATTTGCCACACCCGATCATAGAAACCTGCAGGAGTCCGATTCAGACAGCCATCTATCTGCCTTCTGTTTAGCCAGCCTCTGGGGACAAAGAAAACAGAGAACTTGAAGTAAATATGACTTGAAGTCACTGGGTGGTACCTGTTGACAGCCAAATTTATACACACTAAAAAAACTCAGTTATAACTATAATTTTAAAATGTGTATTATGATACTACAATAGGCAAAACTATTCATTCAATGAAATGAAATTCATTCAGCTCAATGAAATTCTGCATCTATCAAATAGAAAATGTAATAGATAAGGGATTAGAAACACTTACCATTCTAGTTTAAATACCAGGTTAAAAAAATGCATTTCAGCAGGATTGCTGAAGGTAGGAGTATTTTTTATGATGGTGTGTAGGAAAACAAGTGGTCTGTAAATTTAGTCAACTTAAGAAAAAAATGCCTCATAAATTACTTCTCAATGAAACACTTAACTGCCAAAAACTTGTGCCTGTTATGACAATTCCATCTTACTCTCTGTACAGCTCTGTCCTTGGACTAGGACAAGAAAATGTTCATAAAACCAAAAAAGACAAGTTGTGATAGAAATGAAAGGTTGTTTTATTAACACAAAGAAAGAAGCATTTGAAGATGTCAGAAATAATCCAATCTATCTAAATTACTATGGTAAGGAAGAGAGTCCTGTAAATTGTATGAGCAAAATAAGCTGTATAACTGTTTGGACCATTAAAAGAACAATGCTAAAAAGGCTACTTGCAATCTTGTGACCTACATGAATAGGTCAAAAGGAGTATATGTGGAAGTCTGTGCTCTGTTAGATAAATAGAGAGTGAGAGATACGCACATATATGGCATCATATCCTGGAGCCCAGTATAAGAGGTAGGAAAATTGCAGTAATTTTACTCCCCATGAAAACTTGGAGAGGTTACTTGTGGAGAGACTGTTACTGAGTTAAATATATCACTAAGCCTTCAGGTATGACAAATTAATTGTTATTGATATATGGTATCACAGTAGCAGAGATTTTTTTTCTACAAATCACAACAGCAGGAAAAACTGTCAGAAAGAAAATGTCAGGAGACAGTGTTCTGCATTTCCTGGCAGGAAGAGATCTTTTAAAAACAAGTCACTAATGGGTAAGGAAAACTGGGTTAGTAATTCTGTACAGGAAGTTCAAGATGGGAAGTTTTCAAAGTTATAAGGGCTAGCTTTGGTACTCAGGTCCCCCCTCCCCAAATCTTCATCCTCAGAAAATCAAATGGAGTGCTCTTTGCTGACCCAGCTGTCGCATATTAAAGCAATCAAAAGGAGAAGACACTGTGACAACTCAGGTAAGATCTCTCATGAAGGATGGTGCTTGAATTGCTTACTGTGATTGACCAAATTGTTTCCTAAACAGCATCATATTTAATGGAAAATGCTGGCAAAAAGATACCTAGGCTTACTCTGCTAAGGAAGATTTTAGAGGATTAATGTGGACATTAAAAAGAGCAGAGACAGCAACTACACAGCAAGCATTAATAGCAAGGTACTTTGGGACATGGTTTAGTGGTGGATTTGGCAGTGTGCTGGGTTGATGGTTGGACCTGGTGACCTTAGAGGTCTTTTTCAACCAAAACAATTCTATGATTCTAAGCACAACCAAGACACCCAAAAGCATGTTGGAGATGAAGAGCTGGACTGAGAGATTCTACATCACACAAATTAGGTAAGAGAGCAGACTTCGATATAAGGAGCTTGTTTCTCAGGCATTACAGATTGGAGGAAAAAAAAAGAATGTGTTTCGAATTAAGCAGGAACATAAGTATGAGCAGGAACATGAGTAGTGTGACTTGCAGTATATTTCCTCTTTGTTGAGAGGAAAGGCCATCATCTATTCAGTCAAGGAGTACAGAAATTATAAGCAGTAATATGTGCCAAAGTTTAATTGAACTTAATTAGAAGTAAAACTTACAGGAGGACTTTTAGACTTTTATCAATATTGTTAAGTGTAATTTTAACTTCTGTCTTGCACACTTTGTATCACAACACATGCTTTTTTTGGCAGCTAATTACGGCTTAAAGAAAAGGTTACAAGTTTCATGCAGCACTGGTATCTCTTGAGAATCCTGGAGAACATCTGATCTTAATTCATATAATAAGCAACGAGGGCACTGAACAGCAGACAAACTGTTCTTACAAGTTACTTAATAGACAGTACTGAGTGATTTTTCACTCCTTTCCCCATATCAAAGAATGTAATGCTTCACATTACTGCCCAAGTATAGAGATTACTACTGTAAAGTAAGACTTACACAAAGATAAAAATAAAAAGGAAAATGCAATATAAGCTGAACAATTGTGGAACCCAGACACACATGAAATAAAGAAAAAGTGCATTTTTGCTACCTTAAGTATGTTACTGATTGCAGATGCCTTGGTCATTTCAGATGTAGTCCAAGTAGTTCAGAAATGAAAATTACTTCAAAAACCTATTGTGGTTAAAAACAGATGCCACAAAACCGCACATCTCATTACCTCCCCTGCTGCTGTGTCTGAAGAACATCCAGCAGAAGCTGCTTCACTTCACTAGGGGACATCTGGTACAAGTCCTTGGCTGGCATATCCCCAGCACGGAATTTCAATTCATACTTCATAGCATGGATAATCCATCTGAAGTAAAAAGAGGAATACATTTATTAACTGAATACCAAGTTTCCAAAGAAGAAAAATTAGTCCAATAAAGTAGCTCATAAAAATTCCACATGATCCTGCTATTTGGCTGTCAGGACATGCATAAAATATAAAATATTCTATTACTCTTACTGTATTGTGGAATTTACTCAGATTTTGTGCTTGTTTGCAATATGACACAGACTGAAAGGGATCATGCATGGGTTCTGAAGGATGCTTTTCATAGCAAAGAAATATTTGACTACATATTCCCCTATGTCCCTTGTTCATTAAGACAAACATTTACCTGCCTTTTGATGTTAAAATTTCTACTCAAAATTATGCTCTGACAGTATTTACATTTTGCTGATGAGATTTATAAAATATTTTACATGTTTTTAATTTAAAAAGACTTCAAGGCTTAGTTGTAGTGTAAGGCTTTGAAATTTCTCTTCACAGCCTATCACACTTTTTTTTCTTTTGCAACTGCCTTTTGAAAATATTTGATTAAAAATGTGGCAACAGTGAAGATTTTTACAGCCTTAGTTATCAGACAGGCAGAACTTTGCAAATTATTGAAAAAGCTGAATTTTATTCTGCACATCATATAAAAAGAGCTTCAACCTCTAATATAACATCAAAGATGAAATAATGTATAGATACATCTGAAGCAAGATAACTGAGCACGGAGCTCAGTCTCTTACCATTTACATTGCTTCTGTTCAAGCAGGTCTTAGTATCAGAAAGGAAAAACATCTTAACTAGTTTTTCTTCAGTCCCTCATCTAACACCTGATCAAGTCTGGGTAGCATCAAAGAGCCTACTCTCTTTATCATAAAATGCAGAGTATTCCTAAGTGAGTTACCTTGTCATCAGCACAGCCACATTCCACAGGCATTTAATTATTTAGCCTACAAGGTACAGAATGTTTTTGTTTATGTAAGTCAAGACACAATCTTTTCTGAAGGATTCTTAGGAAGGACACAGACTGAATCAGTTGACCTGACATGTTGAAAATGCTGCTTTACATTTGAGGTTTCGAGGACCCTCCATGGAAGGTGCAAGATAGAAGAGAAAGTTAGGCAGCATGGATGTGTTACATTATCCAGAACACACTCGTTATTTTAGCGGGTGAATAGTCTCCTTCTCTTGTTCCTAAGACTAACAAACACAACTAGCTTAGGAATTAGTTCTTTTTTCACTAATGACTCAAATGTAGCTGAGTAGAAGTCATTCCACTAGTATTTTCTCTTTGCAGTAGCCTACAAAGCACAGCAAAGTAAAGAGTGGACCTCCTAGCCAACTCTTCACTGATAAGAGGTGGGTAGAAGTCAGTTGGTTGGAACTTTTTATAGTAATAGGGCTGTCAGGAACTTGATCTATTTCAACATGAAGCCCTGAAAACAAATCAATAACAAGACACTAAATCAAATCATTATCAAACTGGAATGGTGTTTCTGTGAGGAGTTTAATTTTGCTCACTGGAGTGGGTGATAACACTGAAATAAAGGAAATTGAATCTCTAGCATTAACCTTGGAAGAAAGAAAAAAAAAATTGCAAAAAGAATTAGCTACAGGGAATGAGGAAGGAGAGGAAAGAGGATGAGCATGGATCTGTAGAGGGTAGAGAAAAAGTATTTAAGTGCAAAAGGATAGATGTATTTGCAGTTACATGTAGTACAGGTGATTTGAAAAGGTTTTGTTTTTATGACGACTAGAATGTACTGCTAAAGTGGGAGGATGAACCTTGTGTACTAGAAAAAAGAGTGCTGGTATCTGCCTCCAGTGCTGAAATGCTAGATGTTCCATCTTCCATATTTTTTTCAAAGAGAAAACCTAAGTTCTAATTTTAAATCATGCTCACTAATTCTGTAAATCTCAGTCAGTAGCACCTGGCATCTTCAAAGAAGTGCTTATTCAAATGCATCTGTTTCTTCCTAAATGTGAAAAAGTGATGAATTTCTGCAGATACCTAAGTAAAGGCAGATACCATGGAATATTATAACACTCCAGCACAGGCTATTTATAGGTCACCTACAAAAGCTTCAAATGGGGTATTATGAGGACTGCCCCTCCCCTAATTTACCCTGTTGACTGGCAACTCTGAATTAGTTGTGTGCCCATTTTTGCAACACTAAACTAAAGCAGGCTTTCTAGACATGTAAAACTGAAGTATAAAAAGTTTTGCTTCATCGTTTTATATAAACCTTTTTTCAATGTAACAACAATCTCTTTTGAAGTAAGTATGTAGCCCTGCAATGCTAGTAGAACAATCGTCACATTACTGACCCAATCCGTATCTTCAGCATGCCACTGAAAAGTTCAGGTGAATTAGAGATGATCCAGCCAATATGTATGACCAGTTCCTGCTGAATTACAGCTTCTCTTTCATCTTGTAAATGACATTTTTCATAGATGATGTTCTTAATCACTCCTGGGGATAAGGGATTAGAAATAACTTCTTCCTCTTGGCCAAAAGCTCCAAGTGTTACCTAGAGTATATTGAAAACAATTCAGAAGATATGGAGTGGAAAAAAAAGCACCAGAGAAGCAATTCAGAAATAAACTTTGCATTAAAAATTAAAAATACAAAAATAATTTTATGTCAATGATTAATGCTTGATAATACTGTTAGTTGATGCTATTAAAAAAACATCATTCCCTAAAGACCACATTAAATATGGAATAGATTTTTCCAAATGAAACAAAAAATACAAGGCCACTGCTTTGGTTTCACAACTGGCTCTATAATCAAGACTGTATACTAGGTTAGATAATATTTAGTTTCTGATATTTCAGCTGCAGAGCTCACATAAAATTCAGAATTAAATTCATAGTTTTGTTTTCTTATTTCTAATAGCATCCTAAAACTTGTAGCCTTCACTTTAAGAAAATATATTGCTGGAACTGAATTGTTTACCCACAAAACTTTTTGTTAAATTCTGATTTGCTTTTAATCTACTGTCACTAAAACACAGCAATACTAATTTGTCTCCTATAATAAAGCTCATTACTGTAAAGGGATCAATGAAGCACATGCCCAGACCTCAGTCTGTCTGGAGTAAGACAAAGACAAATCTGTCACAACAGCACTGCTACACACATACGTATTTTCATTTAAAGATACACAATATTCAGTTATATTATTTGGAAACAGCTTTTCATGAACTGAATTAAAATTATTGTGCTGGGAGGAAAAAAAAAAGTCCTCCTCAGGAAAGGAAGAAACACTTGATTACACTTGGTTTTGAACAGAAAACTGTAATCCTGAAAGACTTTTTCTCAACTCATCTGTTGTGGCTACTTCTTCATTAAGTAAGTCTTAAAAAGAAACTTTATTATTTGACTCCATCTACTTTTCTGAACTAAGAGGGCATAAATATAAAATCTAAGGAGTTATCTAAATCATGCCTCTTCCCTTACCTAGACAGTGAACTGAATTTTCCAGTATTGTTCTTTCATTAAATTGAAGTAAATTTATTAACCCATAGTATGTGCAAGTATTTAAATATATCTTTATTTTTTTGCATTTTTCTTCTTAGTAAGAATTTCTTTAAGCCATTGGTTAGTTTTACAAGAAGCACAGAGGTCTTAAAAATTAAAAAGCCCACTTATTTAGTTTCTCTCTTATCATTTCTTAATACATTTCTGAGGAGGGAAGACTTACCTGCTTGCCCTGAACTAAAACATTAGTAATAGATGGTGCAAGGCTGTCCACTAGTTTACCTAAAAGACTTGCTGCGAAGCGCACAACAGACCTGAGGGCAGAAAACAGAGCAATCCTACTACATATCAAAAGCTAGTTTAATTAATTGCTATGTAAGTTTGAAGTCTGCCACAGCAGAGATCTCAAAACTAACTCACTAAAGGTATGTGTTGTTTCTAAAGTGGAATTTGGATCAGATTTTATGTAATCTTCTATGGATTTTCATTTTTTAGTCTAGATGTAGGTTAATGAATCAAAAATAAATCTAATTAGAACTAATTAAGACTACCAGCTCCATAAGAAACCTGTCATTCTCCAAAGCATCATCTTGAAAACAGACAGGTAAGACACGCCAGCTTCTCTTTCGTGACATTTTCATAATTTTGCAAGATAATCTTGGTAATTCTTAGTCTATTTAAGGAAGAGTTGGAAAGTTTTTGCAAGAGAAAGTACAATACATAACACCAAGGCTTTGTTCTTTGTCCCATGCTGAAGTATTTCACATATGTAGCATGAAAACAAGGTACCTGTGTAAACTGCTAGGCTAAAAACCAGCTGTAACTTCTAAAAAAACATTTTTTCATGTATCTAGTTGATGGTTAAAGATATAAATACTTTTAGTAATTATTTTCTGACAAAATACAAACCTAATAGACCCATATCTGAGCTTTTCTATTACAGGCTTTGAAGCTACTAAGCATCATTTATCCACAGAGATAACGAACAAGTTGTAATATTCTTCAGTGTTAGTAAAAAATTCAAACAGTTCATCTTGATTCCTGTCAAAACTGCTACACAATTCTGAAGAGAAAAGCATTTAAGAAATGCATTAGCTGACACTTATCAAAAAGCAAAAAAAAAAACAACACAAAAATTTAAAATTCTCCATTTCAGACTTCTGGGCACTTTACCTGTTTCCCATGTACCAGTAAAGTAGTAATATGTGGGCCTATAGAAGAAGAAAATTTCTGTGCAAATGCAGCACTGTAGCGCAACACCAGCCTATGTGTGTGTCACATGGTAATCATGGAAGAGAAATGAAAAACAATTTACGTATTTGTTTCTAAAAATACTTTGATTCTTATTTTTACAAAAATACCACCCAAATATGTTGGTTCTACGTTATTTTTTAACTGTATGAACACAATGAAATGAAAAATGAGAAACAGTTTTTATAATTTAAGTCTCATCTGTTAGGAAGAGTTACAGAGTGAGAGAACAGAATTCAGGACAGGTTCAACTCAGTTTGCTGATAAAATGAAATTTCTCCTGAGCTTCAGGACAAAGAAATTAATAAACAACATGTAAATACTGACCTGCTTGCTGAAAGCTTTCAAAGTTACTGTGACAAAGTCAGGCTCAAAGCAAATTATTTCAGGGCAATAAACAAACTGTCTGAGGGTATCAACTTAACTGACTTATATTTCATCACCAGCCTTGCTACAAAAAGCTATGGATAATATTTTATCATGCTCTGTAAGAAATAAGAGTAATAGTATTCCTTTGTCATTATCTGAACTTAATGAGAATTGTACATCAGCAATAGCACTCACAGCTTATTACGCTTTTCACTTAAAAATATAATAGTAAAAAATATTTCTTAATTTTTTTTAAGCATTATAGATCAGATCTTCAGCTGCAAGGAAGCAATACAATTTAGTCAGTAAAGCTGTTCTTTCCCCTCCCCTTAATTGTGTAGGGTTCCAGTTTTACTTTCCATAAACTCATTAGGAAAAGCAAAAGGAATGTGATGTACGTATACAAACCAGAGCTTTTTGCTGCCAGCTCGCCTGTAGATTCTTTCAATATGCTCAGCAACAGTACCTAAATGCATTAAAACAAACAAAAAAAAACCCCAACAAAACAAACCAACCAACAAAAAAAAAACAACAACACAGAAGCAAAAAAGATGCATGGGATTTTGAACAGTAATAAGGTACATTTGATGAGATCAGTTAATCCTGAACCTGCCTTAGTAAAACACCTGTTGTGCTTAACATCTAAAATTTAGATGCAATCAAGTCCCATCACCCAGTTCCCAGCTGTATGTTGTTGTGCAGGAAGCCAAACCAGATTTCATCTAAATTTGCTGTTCATGCTATAAAGAGACCTATTGTATCACCTATTCTTGCAATACATTGGGGAAAATTAATCTACATGCAGATTTGGCCTTTAAAGGTGCATCCCCATTGTAAAATAAATCCTCAAACTGCAGATTATGTTTGGACACAGGATGTAGACACTCTCTCCACTGTCTTGCCTCTTTGTTGCGCTCAAAGCTACAGGAAACAGAGAAGTCTTGTGCCTGACAGTGTAGTCCATTGAAGTGGTGTTACGTTTGGACAAAGTTTGTGATAGCTGATATCCAAGAACCAGGTGTTTTCAACTTTGTATATGAACAATAGATCATCTGGTTAATTCTGTGGGACACGAGGCTTCCATCTTTCAGGAAGCTGGGAGAGTGCGACAAAGGATCTTTCACTGCTTTGTGGCTCTGCCCTGAATCAACACAGTAAGATGCCACACAGTAAGTGACTGTGTGAGCTATCTTTGGTAATTAGGTGCATTACAGCACTACTCTTGTGAAGCTAATTACCACTGTTGCAACATACAATGGGATACTGGACAGACAGACAAAGCCTTATATGACTGATTTACTACTCTCCTCCTCCAAGCTGATTTTCTATGTGCAAAACTCAAGGAGAACATTTTGTGAAGTGTTTTGTATTGAAGTGGCATCCCCTGAATCTATATACCAGATACAGCAGCAGCTGACAAACAACCTAAGACTTCATATATTTAGCAGCTCATTCCCCACCACACTATGAATTTGCATGTCCCATTTAATGCAGAAATTGCTTTGCATGGCAAAGAAAATAGCTACAGAATTGCTTGCATGCATGGCCATCATTCATGTTCATTACAACTAAACATATACCTACTTCCTGAAATACTCAGAACAGTCAAATGAAAGAAGCTCTTACCTTCCTTGGTGATAAAATTCGGTCCTTCCCTTTTAAGCAATATACTCAAGAGTAATGCTTGACTTGCCAGGCAATTGCAGTCCTTAAAAAGAACAGAAACAACATAACTACAAATAGCCTTCAGATTTTCAGTGAAGCAAAACCAGAATAGCTAATAAAATTTTAAGTGAAATCAAAGGGGCTTTTTTTTTTAAGGAGAATTCACAACTATTTCATTCCTTGGTATGCTGTATCCTTGTCACTGCTGATTGCAGAGACTTCTCCAGGGTTCAAATTAAGTTATAATAGTCATTTTAATGACACAGGGAACCAAGTACAATACTTAGATTGTATTTTATGTTATTAGCTATACCATTAACATTGAACAATGACATTAATCATTTTAGTCTTAAGTAGGCTGCTGTTATAAAGAATACCAGCACATAATTTCTCATATCATAAAAATGAAGTTAGGCTGTATTTTTATCAAGTTTTCTTACATTAAGTTTCTGCAGGATCTCATATGTTGACTTGTTTTTCCAGTCATTTATATTTACATCTGGTTGCTGCTCGAGTTCAGAAGCATTTGGAGTACTAGACTGTCTCTTGACTTTTGAATGTTTTGGAAGATCCAACTCTTCCAAACTCTTAAATACAGGAGCCCTGAAAAATGATTACAAAATTCCTTCCTAGTTGAGAAAATATTTTCATTATCAAATACTTCATCATTATTATTTACACATAGCCTTACTCTTCTGTTTCAGCGATTCTTAGGAAGTCAAGCTGTTCAACAACTGCTCCAGATATTAATGTCTGAAATGAAAAATTTAAAATTTAGAAATATGCTGAAACACAGATAACTATATAGTTGTCTTCTGATTTCAATGCGTTGCTGGTAGTTTCCATTGAGAAAGTAGTTTCTTTACCTACAGTTCCAAATATCTTTACACTTTCTGATTATTTTTCCTCTTTCTAAAGATCTGAAGACAGCAAGAGTGTCTCAAGGCTGCTGTCTTTTTTGGCTGACATTCTGCTGTTCTTTAGCCTGCAAGGTACATGTACAGTCCAATCAAGCACTGTCCAGCCCTGCTCTCCAGCCCAACAGGCCTGATGAAAACATCTGAGATCAAGGGTTGCCATTCCTCAGCGTCCTGCACGGTAGCCCTGGTCTGCATCATCATGCTTATTGCTTCAGGGATCCCTGAAAGATGGGGGGTTTCCTATCGATATCAGTGATGTTACAGGAAAATACAACAGCATTTCCTACTGTGTAGTCAGTCCTTAATGTTCACTCTCTGAGAACTGTAACATTTCTGAAGTTCACTCCCTGATGACTCTTAACAGAGCAGTGCTTAAAATAAGGACACACGACATGGAGATTTTTCCTGCCTGCTAGTACGTAATTTTCATCAAGTGCATGGCAAGAAAGTCATTGCAGTTAAATTTAAATAAAAAGAACCCCAACAACAAACATGGTAAGCAAATGAAAGGTTTTCCATGGACAGTAATGGCATCTAGTGGGAAGTGTCCCTGCCCACACAAGGGGTTGGAACTAGATGATCTTTAAGGCCCCTTCCAACCCCAGCCATTCCACATTTCTATGATTTGCTATACGAAACGTAAATGGCAACAGACTACATGACCTATGCGTGACCAGTAAAAATACATGAATGTTTGAAAGATTACAATTATATTTTAAACCATTATAGCTTAAAGTATTTTATTTACAAATAATCCACCTCTTCTACAAAATCATGATTTTCTAGGGAACATAAAATGGTATCTGTCTTTGATTCTCTCTCTTACAAAAAGAAGGGCTCTTCAATAGGTGTAAACTAAGATTTACTAGCACATAGAAGTGTCTAAAACCAGCACCTAACTCAGTAATTTTCACATTTTAATGAAGCGATGTTCCTGCTTCAGGGTTAATTCAAACAGCAGATGTTAAAACTAAATCTTAGTTCTTGTAAGGATTTTAATCTATCGTTAAGCACCTTTTTTTCCCCCCCTTGTTGATTATCTAATCAAAAGAAATTCATCAGTGCCTGACACAGTGGATTTATCCTTTGGTGGTAATTTCACAAGACTGCCAAACAGAAGAAAAACCTTCTCCCTTCTGAAAATCCTCTGTGAAGTTTATCACTTTCAAAAGGCTCATCAAAAGGAATTGAAATCAGCCCATGTTTTGTTTGAGAGAAACACAGCTGTACCAAAAGTCTTACTTCTTGACTTCTTAATTTAATACCAAATGAAATACTATAAAGTCACATGAAAAACGAGGCTAGTAATAAGACATGTACCAATACAAGGAGGTAAGAACACAACATCCAGGAAAACGTACCTGTACTCTGTCAACATGAACTTTCACTCCTCCAACAATTCCCTTTCTGAAGGCTGCCAACATATCTAATATTGGATTGAACCTGCTCCCTCTGAAATTTTCAACAGAACCCCATTAATCTTGCAATTAGGCAAATACCACACTGCAAATTATGCTTTTATCTCTCTCTACCTTATATTGTCTTCACGGATAAGTACAACGAACAGAGGCCGACCATGCATTTTCCAATACTGCTTAATGAACTGCAGTGCATTCTAAGTAAAAAATAATACATTATTCATGAAAAAGTAGTCAAGCAAAATGTACCAGAACACACAATACAAGATATTAGAAGGGCTGTCTTAAAGTAACAGCACTGAAAAACTCAACAGATGAAAAAATACTTGGCTAATAAACCACTAACAGATTTCTTCAATGAATATAAGCTGCTTTCAAGCACTGCTATGTCACATTTTTTGAAAATACTCCTGACACATAAATTAATCACAGGCTAAGCCACTAGACAGGGTGCCGTGACCTAGTCAGGATGCATGGCAATCCTGGGCTTCAATCACAGCCATGATCATGGAATAGTCAGTGACACTTCCTGTTCACTGGAAGTGGCTGCTTAAGCACAAGGGACTTGACAGGCAAGCTTTGCACTCCTGCCTGCCTTAAAGTTAGAGGAAGGAAGACAATTTTTAATATTTTTGCAAAAGTAAAGTAATATTTCCTCCGGGTGAGGCTTTCGTATTTCCCTTGAACAGACTAGTTTCATTCCTTTTTTTCAGAACATTTGTTTTCCTAAATAAACAAATGATAATTTGCTTGCTGCACTACAGCATTCCCAATCACTGTTGCCTGAGTTTTTTGTCAGATACTGATACTCACTACAACTCACACTGAGCTGACAGGATATTCATCTTAATACACTTTCCAGCATAAACTGCAAGCTTCTTTTTATAGCAGAAGAACACACACTATATGCTGTTCCCCTTTCAATCTTCTATTTTAAAAACTTCACGGTTTATTCTTCTACAGACTCTATTTTTGTCAATTTTTCAAGGAAAAGTTACAGATAAATACCTTAATGTCATCAATCAACATCATAACATCCTGAGACATGTAGAAATCACTTAGATCAAAAATGATTGAGTAGCAAACTACAGTCTTCCCCAGTATTCGATAAATCTGTTGAGAAAGAGAACTTCTGTTAATCTTTTCTTTAAAATACTTGAACCAGTGAAGAGGCTTATAAGGAAGAATAGTTATTTTGAAACTATCCAAGTAATAAACAATGTAGAAAAGTTGAATTAAAAAACTATTTAAGATAGAAGCTACATATCTAATTTTAGGTACTCCGTTTTTATTAGGTATGCAGGTCTACATTCTATTTCAGTTAGAGCAGTTCACTTCATCACCATTCATCCTGTTTTGCTCAAGTATTACTGTAAGTGGATGTCTAGGAAATTTGACAGTATAAAAAACAGTAATAAAGCATGCACATTCATAATAGCTAAATACAAGTCTTTTAAAATAAGATATATGCATAAAATAAAACTATACCTCCATTCTATTTAAAACAACTCAAAGACTAATTCGATGTTTATCTGAAATAGACAACCATAACAATAATACAAACATTGCAGCAACCTTTGATGTTCCAAGGCATCCCATAGGTCTGTCTGGTCTTCCAGATAATCCCAATTTGTCGTTAACTCCCAAATGGAAGTAAGCCTGTGAGAAAGAACCATGAAAAGTGAGGGAAATAGATATAGATAGAAGCCTTATGCTCCTACTGGGTCTCACATGTTCAATATACAGTTCAAAGAACAAATATATATTTTTTTTTTATAACAACAGGTATCTTTGCAGTGGACAGAGTGCAACTCTGTGCAAGAAGACACGACATGAGCAGTCAGCTCCCAAACAGCCAGCCAGCCGTTCCAGTGAAACTTGTGTCCCTTCTGCCAGACCTGTTCCTGCTGGAGATGGGGTGCAACAGTTCCCCTTCCCTCCTTCTAATAATCATTTGGGGAGGAGGAAGGACCTCACTCATGGAGGTGTAAATACAGTTAATACTGGTTTACATTAATAGAGAGATGTCTGCATTAAGGGTAAGCAGGAGAGCTGGGGATTAGGACATATGGTTGCAGCTTTGGGCTTGGGCAAACCACTGGAGTCCTGCCTAGTTTCAAAATTCAACTAAAACTTCTGGATACCTATATTATGTCTTATTTTCACTTTCTTTATCCTGCTATTTTTCTAGTATATAGAATATTTTTTAAATCTTCAAATTTCTCATTGAAACAAGCTTTTAAAATATGATTTTCAAAAGAACTTTTGCATTTATTGTCTGCTCAATTTTGCCTTCTGTAATGCTTTTCAGATGTGGATACAAAAGAAAAACAGTAATACAGGAATTCTTTAAAGTTCTTTATTCTAATTTTAGTAAAGGCCTGCAAAATTAATGCATCATCAACAGAAGCCAGAGGGAATTCTGATTACTCATTGCTTGATAGCTTTTGACTTAGTTTATGTATGTCTAGTATTACTTCAGCTGATATAATTTTTTAAGACTTGCATATTAAGGAAACAATCTTCATTTATTACACTGTGTGATAATAAAAACAGAAAAAAACAACTAAGCCGTGAGCAAAATAGTATAAATGTATCTGTTAAACCAGACTGAAAGGTATAATTTTTTTCCATATTTGGGTTGTTTTAGGTAAGGATCGCACCATTACTAAAACTTCAGAACGTTCATAATACAAAACACTTTCCTAAACTCAGTCTTTCTGTATGTTATAGGAAGGTAATACAGAAGGAAATGAAAATGAATACTTGAACAAGCATTACTCTCAATAAATAGCTTTTTATTACTCTTAGCTTGGAGGCTTCCTGATACTGCCTGTGTTTTTGCAGTAACACCAAGAACTATTTAAAAAACAGAACAAACAAAATTGCCTACATCACCTGCTCATCTGGACTATGTAACCATATTCAAGTGGGAAAGGAATGGAGATGGCAAAACATTAACAGCTTTAAATAACCTAGCTATACATAAACAAAGCCAAAAGAATATTGAGCCTCTTTTTGTAGTAAACTAATGGAGACTAGAAGAATGGCAGTAGATATTATAATTATAAAGGACCTTCATTTTGCTAGAACATAAATCAGAATGTTTTCTTAACAAAAACAGAACTCCAGTAGTACTGTAATATTGTCACCTTCCTTGGAAACTCACTCTAGCTTGAGGCCTCATGCTGTTCTACAGTCTACTAAAGCAGTTTCATCTTCTAGTAATGGCTCCCCATCTTGATCTGTTACAATCAAAACATCAGTTCAGATTCAGCACCAGAATATCTGAACAAAAGTAGTTTAATGCAAGTCCAGCTGCTTCAAGCACTTTTTTTCTTTTTATTAAAGTGCCCTTCAATTCTGAAATATTAAAGCTGCTAACAGCAAGGAACGGCTGGGAAGGCAGCCTGGACCACTGGGTTTATTTATGAGAGTGAACCAAACTGGAGAGGTCTTGCACACCATCTGCTTCTGTGTTCTTTTATCTGTTACCTGTCCATGCCTGTGGAGTATCCTGCTGGTCTCCTCTGCTATGCTTCCACTACATACATACTTTTTTTCCTATACACATTTTGTCCCATTTTCTTGTTTTCTTCTTTTATTACCTTTCCCTAGACTTTGTGAACCTGCTTAAAGGACCCCCAGTCCTACTTTCAATCCCTAATTTTCCTGAATCCATGTCTTCCCCTTCCATTTGTTTCTTTTTATACTACTTTTTTGGACACATGCCTGTTTATAAGTCTAGAGGTTTAAACTTAGGTGCCACTAGACTGAAAGCTCTGACTAGCTATAACTGACCAGTGTCAGCAGATCCTGCAATCAAATGAGAGTAACACAAAAAGGTAGATAACAAGTTTAAAGAGATAGAAGTCTAATAGCTTAATATAAATTCCCATTGTTACAAAATAAATGTGTAGGTAGATAAATAACTTTAATTGCAGAATTCCTTACTTTGACAAGTTCTTTCTGAGCCCATATCTGAATTGGTTCCACCTGCTGGGGGGTCTGAGTTTGGATGCCATACGTGTTAAGAAAGACTTGTAGGCTACAAATGAAATAATGACAAATTTAATGACAAATCACAGAACAGTCTCAGTTGGAACAATTATCATGGCAACAAACACACAGCAGTATTATATTCTGCATATCCTTGAATACCTTTAGCAAATTTAAGATGTCCATTGTTCAACACTTTCTTTCATACACACATTTGTAATAAAATGAAATACATACCGCTGACTTTCTGCTATCAGTGCCACATGTACTACCAAATCATTTTCTAAAGGGCCCTAGGACAAAATGAAAAAAATACTTACTAGCATTGCTAACTAAATATTTTTTTCAGAGATAGCATGAACAGGAACAATGTCTGGATAAACAATTCACAAGCATGACAGACATCGCTGTCTGTGTTGCATATGCTTACTCTGTGAACAAACTGAAAAAAGGCCACAGGATTAAGGCTTGTAAACCTCAATACTGTGGTAAGACTGTCCCATTAATAATACTTTGTAAGATGCATCTTGGAGAGTTAATAAATAGGTTCCGCTGCTTGCTTTGGTTTGTTGGGTTTTTTTTAATTTTAAAAAGTAGGAAAAACATTTTGCTTCCTACAAAAATTTAGAATTTATACATTTGATGTATTTCCATTGTGTCTGACATGACATCATGTTTTGATACACATTTTTGTAAAGAGTGAAATAACTCAGCTATTTGGGTAACCAATGATATTCACTTTAAAACTGTGAACTGCTGATTTCAACCCTTTACTCTGATATACTTGGATCAGACAGCTTTCTTAAACAGTTAAATGAAAGATATATGACATTTCACAGGAGGCAACAGCATTTCCTTGCACCGTTCATAGAACAAATACTTTGTGTTTGAAACAAATACTAATATTTAACATTAGGAAACCATGGGAATGAACTCCTGTGTTGGATGAAATCATTGACTCAAATCCCCAAAATGGCAATACACCTTTCTTCATTGCCAGCATGCATTCATAGCTAAAAAATGAGATGTCTGAGTTATTCCTTGTTCATTTCTTCTCTGGCATTCAGTGACAGTAAAACCAAGAAAAACTAAGAGCAGCACACATTCCCAAAATGCCTTTTCTGCTTTTGTCTAGAAACTATCACAACAGGAATGAACAAAAATAAACACATCTCCTATGAACTGAATATATAAAAATACAGCATTTTCCATTAAGATAGATGGAGAGACATATTGATTTAGAACAAGAAGTTCAGAGTGAATGCTTGCTTGTTCAGGCATCCATGAGCCTTGATACCAAGTTAAATCTTACAGATTTGCAGAAGGAATTCTTGATAACATTTTCCCAGAAGTCTATCAGCACTAACATTTCTGCAAAAAAAATTTTTGTCACATAAAATAAGTTTGTGATGAAAGCAAATGCATAAAGAGACCAGACTAAGAGGTCAGAAGTGCTATTGTAAGATTTTCTTCCTCAGAATAAGTTGATCGTGCTACCAACTGCATTGACACATTGAGAAAACTCAAACCAATTCTCTACCATAATCAGTACATGATGTTGATAAAAAGCAACGACCCTCCAGAAAACCCCTCCAAGACTGTACTGATTTATCGACGGCCTGTGTTCTAACTTGGGGAATGGTCTTAAAGGTAAGGCTCAACTGAACTGTTACTGTATTAATGACAAATTGTGTAGGACAGTGTAACCACAGACTGTACATGAATGTGTGTGTTCTGCATCTCCACCAAGGTACGTCCTTCTCCAATACCAGGTACTAGTTAGTGTCTCTCATACCCAATGGTGTGATTCATTCAGAGCAGCCTCTAAGGGGTAGTTCTAACATGGGCCATTACTAAACAAATGCATCTGCAGCACAACTGGCACAACAAAAAATCTGTGTGAAAAACAGACTTTGAAAAAGTATTGTGGAAAAAAAATAAGTGTACAACTGTACAACTACAGGATTGCTGTAACACTGAACAGAAAGTTACTTTCATGGTCATTTTTAACATGTCAGGGTCTGGAGGATCATAAAGAGTGGTCTAGAAAAACACAGATCAAAATTAAAATTACTTTTTCATAAGTATGTCACCCTTTTCAATAAAGATAGTGATATATATATAAAAATAAGATGTGGGAGAGCATTAACTCCTAAAGATTCCACTAGATAAATCATGTTGTTGTTACACGTTCCATTTTAATGTGTCTGATTCCACATTTGTCTCTCAGTGCAAGCTGAGGTGTTGTTCACACTATCAATCATTGTCTCCCCAGGACACTGCAGGAGATCTCCCTGCTCCTCAGCCCACCCTTCTGCCTCACACTGTCACCCTGCGCAGTGGGCAGAAGGGTCTGGTTTGACTACATTCTGTGTGCTGTGCAAAGGGTAAATATACCCTGGTGTTTTCAGAAAGCCAAGATAAAAGAGATGAGTTGTTCTTCCTCTGCAAAAGGAGGATCTCACTGGACAGATGCTGTCACTATATGCCTTCCTGCACACATTCCCAGGAAATCTCAGAACTCTGAAAAAATCTCATTCATTTTGAACATGTGAGAAAGTGGGCACACTATTCAAGAACTCCAGTAAGCCAGTGCCTACCGGGCTTTGCAAGCAGACTGAGTGAGAGGAGGAAAACAGAAATAATACACAACAGAAGGAATTGTACTTAACCCAGATGATCCACCTTGCTGCTACAAAACTAAACTGAATTGTTACAAATCACATCTGCTTCCAGAAGTATTCAAATACTGCAGAACAGTTTATGGTCAATGCTACAAACACACCAGACTTTTTAAATAAATACAATGTGGAGACATGTGCCCTAAACCCTCAAATGGCATTTAATAATTGTAAGATTGTGATAATTGTGGCATACAATTATATTAAGAGAAGTGAAAGCAAGAATATGTTTATAATTAATGTTACAAAACAAATAATCCAACATGATAGATGTCTTTAAATCATCAAAACTAGTCCAAATCTGACCCTAAACCTAATTTAAGAAGCTGAAAAATCTTAATCTATCACAATCTACCTGTCTTTCCTGAAAATAAAATTTTTAAACAGTTGCCTATCATTTTGACTACTCTCTTCCCAACATCATCACTAGGCATTAACCTTCATTTCCAGTAACTCAAAGTCCTCACAAATGATTGCTAAGTCTACAAATCAAAATATTAAAAGAATATAGTCATCATCTGCTATCAGAGGATTTAATTAATTGCAACCCTACACATATCTTTCAAGCCAACCCAGAAGACAAGATGTCTTACTTCAAAAATTTAGTAAAGTTATAACTTTTGTTAAATACAAAATTAAATACAAAACAGCAATAAATCAGCTCTCATGTGCTCCAGTAAAATATAAAACTAACCCAAAAAATCCACACTTTACCTCCTGACATTCCTCAAGTGTTATTGTTACCATATGTTAAATTCTCCAAAAACAGAATGCAACAATGGAAGCTGTGTTATAAAATAGTCTCTCCTGGATGTGGAGACATTAAAAAGGAATAATAAAATAAGGTCTTTTAAGGAATCCACTTCTAAAGAGTTAGCCACACTGAAAGAAAAATGCCATGCAATATCACTGCTCACCATTTCTACAGCACTGCTCAGAGGTTACAACGACCAAGGCCTGGTATCTCAGTCATCCAGAATTCCCTTGCTTCCAACCCACCTTGAGAAGCACATGCAGGATCTTGGAGTTTTATCTTTTACATATCAAAGAAAAGCATGCACAGTCATCCATAGCAAAGAAGTACAATCGCTGTGAAGAACAGAGGTACAGGCAGACCTCGGCAATCCCGGAGCTGCTTTCATTCTGCATTTATTGACCCTTCCATCTATATGCCACTGAACAGCAGGCAGTCCACCTCACAACCTCTTGCACACAAAAGGATATGCACAACTATAGGAACTGCAGAATGTATTCATCTAAGTCAGATTTCTATGAAGACTTTTTGGCTTAAGAAAAATGATTTATGGTACTCTCTCTCGATTTCTAGCTTACAAAACATAACATCAGTCTCACTTTCAAGGACCACCTTGGGAAAGTCTTCTCTTTCTTTTATGCTGACAACCACAAAAACATTACTAATCCCAAAGATGGAAAAATTCAGCCAAGGTTTTAGCAAATTTAAGCAGATAAAGGCAGCCTTAAAAGGGAAAGATTAACAAGCATCAGGTCCACCAAGCTTCCTGAGAAAAGCACAGTTCTCTCAAATAATTCTGGCAGCCAACTGTTGAGTGCTGAAAAAACACGAGGACTGTATAAGCACTTGAGAATGACAAACCTTCTAGTCTGATCTCCCTTTTAACAGTGACACAGCATTGGGTTGTTTTTTTCTTCATTGTTTGCAGATGAAGTGAAATATCAAAATGTAGCTGGTTTAAGTTCATTTCAATTATTTCAAGACTGTTGAGTTTTTAGAGTTCCTATTATACTGCTGATTTTACTGGAGAACTGCATTTTACTAAGTTCTTTATTGACTCACAAAGTGACCACCAAGGAGTAAGTTATTAGAAAATAAATGATTATTGCATTATTTATGATCTCTTTCAGGAAGATCCCAGGGCACAGGCTACTTCCTAGGATCTGGAAATTCTCTGCCATATATCATGTATCCCAAAAATAGTAAAAATGTTTTTCTACGAAAACACTTCCTGACGAGTCAGTTACACAGTGTGCTTGGAACAAACCATCATCTTCTAAGTGTTTGTCTGTGGCATGTTAAAAGTTATCTGTTTCAAGAATTTAAGAAAAAAAAAAAATAAATTGATGGGCTGCATGCAACACTGACTCAACACAGGCTGCTTCTACTGGCACTCCTGAAAGGGCAGGTGATACCCACACCTCATGATTTCTGTAGCATTGCAGAACAAAGAAACTGGGAACAAATGCAGTCACTGAGCCTTCGTTATCTCATGTTGATGTGGCACAAGTGCTGCACTGTGAACAAGTCTCCTAATGAATGAGACAACAGCCAGCCACTTGGATAACCATGGTAACAGGAAATAGCACCAACACAGGTTTTAAGCAGCATTTGGATACAAGAAAAACATGGTTCACTTCTCATCTTGAAATTAATCTTTTAAATAAATGCTTCAATAACAAAGTCACACAGCTGAACAAAGAACTTTCCAAACATGTATTCCTTACATTACAAAATAAAAAGGCTGAAAAACATCTCTTAGCTATATGTTTCCATACATACAGTTGTTGCCTCTTTAATCAAAGAAGTCCCCTACTCAAAGGATGTTTCCGTCTTGTTACCCTGTCTGCTACAGAACTGAATTACAATGTTTCAGCATTCCTCATACTGGGGCACCCATTCCTGCTGTGCCTTTAAGCCAATAAGGGAGCACAGGTATGTATCATGCACACCAAGAAAGAACCCCGTCCCTTGTAGCATTTCCGAGCTCTAAACACAAAAAATACTAACCCACAGAAGTGGTAGTTAATTTGAAGGAATAAAAAAGCAGACTCATTCTTGTGTTGCTGATATCTCTTACAACTCAAGGAAACATACCCATATATTACCGGCTATTTAAACTCACATTTTATGTATAATTTTGATTGCACCACTTAACTTTAAGGCAAACATGCACCATTTCCCCAGATTGTAGAGAATCTTCCTTCCAAAAGCAACCCTCCATCAACTAAGAAAATATACATTTAACACTTTCCTAGCATTTTAATTGTAATAGAAGAACCTTATGTAACACATACATGATAATTTTTCAGTAAAAATATTTTAATATTAAGCTTATGCTTACCTGATTTGAAAATCTCATGCTAACATTCCGTTGATCTTGTGGAGGGACATAACGTCCAATGGGGTCAATATCTTTAGGACTTACTAGCTTGTCAGCTAAAAGTAAACAGTAATAAAAAATACAGAATGACTCAATCACTTTCTGCAGCTTTTCTGAAGTAGGTATGCAAAGGTATTTTATATAGCCAATTCTGCTGCTTTAATCTTTGGTTTATATCAATGACTTACAGATCAAATGGACATTCTGCAAAATTATATTGATTTTTAAACTAATGACTCAAGCATCATTCTTGCTGCAGCTAATTATAATACTACGATATATATAAAAAAATCCTTTATTTTTTTCAGAGAGATATGTTAAAGAAATATATGCAGACAAGACTCCCCAACACAGAAGTAGCATTAAAAGCCCTCAATCCACACCCATGGAACAATTCTAGAGCTTTAACTAGAAACTCAGTGGTTGCCATAAAATTTTTTTTATCTTTGAAGACAAGAAGACAGCCTCTATTTCAAGGTAATCATACAACTATTAATCCTGAAAGCGACAAGAGATATCAAAGGTCTCTCTCAATATGGTAGCTCAAGAAGAAATTGTTAAAAAACCCCATTCATTATACTTGAAATGACCTACTGGGAGCTATTATGCCCTTGAAATAAGCACTCTCCAATCAAAGTCTCATTTTGTCACAAAACTGTACCATCTTTATTTAAATTCTGCTATAGAGGAAGTCACAGAGCATTTTAATTTCTTCTATTTTTAAGTCAACATATTTTGCACAAACCAGCTATTAATTTAAAATATAAATAATTCATTACTCTGTTAGTTTAATTCAGCTACAACAGAAAACTAACAGTGTCTTGATAAGAAAAATGTTTTTGAATGCTAAAATAAAAGTGAAGCTAGATGATGAAAATTGCCACGGACAGTTTATTAATATACTGACACACAACTTACCCAAATACATTTTAAGGAAAACAGTCACCTAAACTACAGGCTGCACAGACTTCCAATGCTGGGTAAAGGCATGGAAGTTACTTAAATTACTTGTAGTAGTGCCAATGCTACGAAATAGATTAAGCAAATGACTGCAAGATCACTGGACTCTGCTTCGTAGTTACTAAAAGCAAGAGTAGTTTCCAGAGTAGGTTTTCTATTCCATTTTTTTACATTGATTTACACAGCTCAGAAATTAAAATACGTAGACAAAATAATTTTGTATGAAAAACAACTATACCAATAGACTAATATAAAATTTCAGCTAATTTTCCATATTTACCATTTTATTTAAACGAAGAATCTCTGTGAATATTCATCCGCATTATCACAAAAGCACGTATTGGAATCCAAATGCAGTTTTCTTTGTCAACTCAAATATTTTAAACATTTGATCTCTACTGTAAAAATATTGCTAAAACCTCTTAGTTCCAGACAGAACTGAACCCACAGAACAAGATACAAAAATTCTAAGGACAAGCACAGGAAACCTAAGAGAGCTACTACATGAAAGACTAAACTGAGTGAATTTTCAACTGCATTGAACAGCTGAATACCTGGCATCCCTTCCCCTTACGCTAAAACACGGACCCTATCATAAAGCCATTACAAACCTCCTCAACCAGAACAAGGAAGAAATTCTATGAAAAACTGCATCACCATCTGAAAAATGCATACTTTTTGTATTCATAAATGATTTTATAAGTTGTAGGGGCATGTGGTGACTTCCACCAGCTGTAGGCAGACACTTTAATTATAAGCAGGATCAGAATTTTGACTTCACTACGTCAGTTTGCTCCTCTGTGGGAGGCAGCGAGATCTATCAGAATTTACTCAGTTTCATGTTGCTGCATTCAGAGAAGTGTGGACCACAAGAGGCCAACCCAAGCAAGGAACACTGACAGAAGAAGCTAACAAGGTTGTATCCTAGGCTCGCCTACAGAACAGAAGAAAGGAGGCTAAAAAAATACACATTAATTGCTACCCGAGAGGCAGCACAACAGTTTTAGGATGGATAATGAAATGGGAAACCAGTACCTTCCCAGAAATCACAGTGTTCGGAGTCAGGCTTGCACTTGATTAGCAACTACCAAAGTAACACACACAAAGACTTTCAACAATGACAAGACTGTTACTCAGGTAGCATTTCACTCAGACAGGAGTAAAATTAAATGCACCAATTACAGATCAGTATGAGTAAGCAGAGTTGCTGATATAACAATCACTGGTGAGCAGATTTAGCATAGCGATAAAATTTCCAGACCCTATTTGCAATGACTGTGAGAGAAAAGGAAAAAAAAGTTTTGATAAAAGGCAGGAAGGAAAAGTATTGAATACAGTTGAGAGAAAGTTTTAAAACAATAAAGCCAACAGTTACTGATGACAACATCACAAAACATGACGCAATTATGAAAAAAGTGTAAGAAAATTCAGCAAAGGAAAGAACTGAAGTTACCTCACTGCAGCAGGATTTAGCAAACAACACATACAGTTAATTTAACCCGCATTCTGCAGGCATAAAAATACACAAATATTAATACAAGATTAATACTAGAAGAATTAATTAACTAATACTAAGAGGTTAAATTAACTTCTTTTTCTTTAGAAGGTGAGATTGCCTGTGTTTACTTTATGATGTTGGAATTATGCAAAGAATACAGTGAAACCAAACAGGTGGAGCACCAGATGGACTCTGTTCTTCCATACCTAAAGATACAACCACTGTTCTTGCCAAGTCTTGAATTTTTAAACTCCCCTTCAATTTTTCTTTTTACTACCAACAGCCTGTTTCCCATTCAATGTTCACAGAAAAGAAGTTCTTAGAACTCAGTCTACTGATTACCAGATAAATGCTGAGCATGTTAAAATAAAGCATTATATCTCTATCCTAAAAGATACATTAACAAAAAAAGAAAAATTTAACTGTGAGGACTTTTCTGGCTTAACAACTCATTTTGCATTAGCCTTTGAATCCCCTTCAAGTGAGACCAGGAGCTCATTTGTAACTGAAATTCACCACAGCAACCCTCAAAGGCCAGACTTTGAAATGCACTTTGCAATGCTCATCTGGTCTCTACTATTTTAAAGGAAGGGTAAAAATAACACAGACTGAAGAAAACATTATCTGAGACTGCAAACTATTCAAAATACAAACTTGTCTTGCTTGAAACACTAAATAATTTGAATTAAATGCTATAGAACACTTATCACTGCACAGGCAGATTTATAACTAATCCAGGAAATGTCATGTTCATGTATTCTGTCATGAAGGAAAGGAATTAAGAGGGAAAGCCAGGAAAAGAAGCAGCAAAAAAGAAACCTATTAGGTTTAGAAGATTTTCAGTACTCTATAAAAATATTCCAGCAAGCTTCACAGTATGCTGCATGTGGCAAAGAAGTTTAACATCAACAATAAAAAGTCATTTTTGCCTATCATGTCTGTTCCACAGCAGAGGACACGCACAGTCCATTCAAAACTCAAGCCACTGTGTTTGTTCAGATTAAAGAAAAACACTAACGAGAGAAATAGCCTTAATTTCTGACAAGTCAAAACTTGATGGAATTTCCTCAGCCTCTTACCCAGGAGTTTGGCAATGATGTAAACTGCCTGTCCCCACAAGAAAAACCTTCCATCGCGTCCACTGTTACTAGGAAACCGTTTCTGACTGCCAGGGTTCTTCTTTTCCAGTTCAACAAAGTCAGCTGGCACGTAGTAGTACTTGGGTACAACCGGACACCCTAGGAAGTTTTAAAGTAAGTACAGTAAGTAGATTTCACTTCCATTATTATTGATTGTGTCCCCATAATTAAGGTGAAGTAGATTCAAACCAGGAAAAATACATCCTAGCAACAATTTCATCCAACTGAGAGACTGTTGGGCAATATTAAACTGCATTATTTGTCAAAAAACTTTTCCACAGAATTTCTTCCCAGAACACATACATTGCCCATATCGCACCTTACGGTGCAAAAAAGAAAGAAAGCATTTTACAACTAAAGCAAAACGCAGTACAGGTAACAAAGCATAATGAAGATGAATCAAAGCTACATGACAGTGAAACATCTGGATTTAAAACCAGCTAGGTATCAGACAACTTTTAAAAATTAAAATCTTGGTAAAAAAAAGTCAAAGAGAAATTAAACCGGTATTTTCTGCAAGTATGCAAAGCCAAGTTAAAAACAGCATTTAAATTTTGAAATATCATGAAAGAAAATGGCATTACTTCTCCACTGGAAGACAGCACACCTTGAATCTAGAATTATGCCACAGGTATTACTGATCATTGTAGATTAATAACCCTTATTTCAATACTTTTTAAGTGGACACGAGTCAGAAATTGAGAAACATAATTACAAATTATTTACTTAAGTGTATGTAATATAAAAGCAAATAAATATGCTTTCTGCAGAAATAATTTCTCCTTAATATTGCTTTAAGTCAAGACAACATTCAAAAACAGGAATCACAATACTAATTTAATGTCCGTGGAACGTCACATACACATTAATAATCACAAAAAAGCAAGGATCAGCAAAGTCAGAAACTTTGCTATGGAATTAAAATTTTGGTAAGGAAATGTCTCCATTTCTTACAGAAACTACTTCATTTCAGCAAGCATTCTGAGCCTAAAGAACTAGCACACCAAAATATTCTTCATTTACTTGTGTAACTGTACCACAGATGTCAACAACAGGTGACTAAAGATGCTGAGACATAAAACTGGATTGTCAGTATATTGAAGCTTGTTCTGTTCTCAGGCTATTTTTTTTCCTCCCACTCAAACTTATGGTCTTTTTATTTTTTTAAAAACTGAATTTTAGATGTATGTACCCATATGCCATCAATAGCCTTGTCTGCAGTTCCACCAAAATTCCAGAGTGCCCAGTTTAAGTAAGAGAATGTTTATACTAAAACTAACATGGTGCCATTTTCACTGCTCTAAGCTAGAAATACTTTCATACACATATACCAAATTATTTTTAAATTCTGTGAAGGCAAGTGACAATGAATGTTCCAATTCTCAACTGTATCCAGGTGGAACACTGAAAGAATTTGACTGCTGATAGATAACATTTTCTTGCAAAGTCAAAATGAACTTCATAGATAATAAAACAGAGATGAAGGAGGGGAGGAATGACTGGCTACAGAGTAAATCTTACATTTACATCAGTAGCATTTTTCCAGATAACATTATTTTTATCATCACATTTTATGATGCAATATATCAACATGAAAAAGAATATGCTAGTATTAGTATTCTGCCATCAGGAAACAGTGATATTATTTCTTCTCCTCTGACTGCAATATCCATTAACAGCAATGTCAATATTCTAATAACTTCAGATAAACAAAAATATGCAGTGTTTTATAAGAACGATTATTGGAGAATACCTTCAGATGTGTGTTGAAGCAAAGGATCCAGAAGATCCTGATATTCCTTTACTTGTGCAGGATTTCCTCTAAAAACTCCTAAAAATGACCAAACAATAATTTATTTAATGGAAGAAATACAAGTTAAATGTTCATAACACAAGGAAAAAAATGCAGTGTTTATTTTTCAATGGGGTAGTTCTAAACAGCTTACTAAATAGTTCATGAAAGTATGAACTGACTATGATTTACAGGACTCTCCTTGATTTGATGGAGCACCATCCCACTGTTGCAGAGGTAACAAAACTCAGCTGTCAGGAGTTACCCAGACATTTTCATTATAAAGACATTAAACTGTAATCTACTACTCCTATTTCATTGTCCTTTCACAGTTTAAGTCACCCTGTATACCCTTCAAATTTTGTACTAAAGAAGGATTTTGAGGTATGTACATAAACCCTGCTAATAGAATTGTTGTATTTGATGAAATCATGGTACAAGAAAAATGACAAGGACAGTATTTGCAAAATGTTTATTTTGTACTTCTTTGTAATACAAGAAGATAACTGTCCTTTTTGTTCTTACTGAAAGTGGGCAGCGTTAAATGATAGTGCCTTCCTCCTCAGTTTTGGGCATCACTCTTTGAAAAATGTCAAGATTTTTTCCTTCAAAAAAATCAATTGTGTAACCTTTTTACATCTCAAATATTTTCATGTGTGGGTGGCCACAAAGGAGTCTAGGCAGATAGCGGATTTCTATGCACCTCACCATGTTTTATTTGAAAACTACTCCACACATTGAATGGAAAAAAACAAATGGTCAGATTTTCATCCATTTACAAATCTTTTTCATGGCTGTAACCCTTAGTCTTATTCATACTTCTGTTAAATGCGAGCTTTCATCCTGAAATCATCCCATTAACTTTTTTGGTATGTCTCCTATCCTCAAAACATTGTCTAGGTAGTGGTATTCTTTTGATGTTGTTGTGATTTTTTTGTTCATTTGTTTGCTTGTTTTTTACATCAGACTGACTATGCAGAAAAACACAGCCAGGAAGCATAGGGATTTCAAATTAAAACAAGCCTTTTCTGATTCACTTTCTTCTCTTCTGAATTCTGTTTCAGTTACCATAGAACATCAAAAAGACCCACTGCAATATTCAGTTTGTCAATTTTTTCTCTCCTCCACTTTTCTCTCATTTCCTGGTGTGACATTCTGATCTACTGTGAAAGTTCTTAAGGCTTAACAGGCAACGCAGGACTGAACGTCAGAGATGTACATTTCTAAAACACCGATATTGAGTTACATTATAACAACAGAATACACTAAAAATGCTGAAATCTGAGGGGTTGGGTTGTGGGTTTTTTTAATCCTTGAGGCAGGGCTCTCAAAGAGTCAAACTAAACGTATCTTATGGTTTAGTTTGGCAGGACAAGAAAATAATTCTGTACCTCTCCCCTAAAGATTTGTCTCTCTAATGCCTTTAAAGAAGAGGAATGTAAAGCTACACTTACCATCAATTATCATGAAAATAAAAAACAGAGGGAATTCACATTCAATGCCATCAAAAAGCTGAAAAAAAGTAAAGAGTCAGACATTTCATCATTTTGGTCTGAGGAAATGTATTTTAATATCCTATTGAATAACTTAATAGGAAAAAAAGACAAACATGGATGCAAGAACATTGAATTACATCAGCTTTTCATTTATATTTATTCATTTATATATATTCTTAATTCTATAGACACTCTAACTGTGCTTTCACATACACTGTGGCTCATTCTCAAGCAGAATATTTATGTAATTTGTGGTTTATTTCCCCAGAAAAACTATTCAGGAGAAAAAAAAGAGTACATTTTAATTTTGATAACCTTTACTGATAGACACTGTGGTCAAAAGCAAAATTGTTTTCTATACTCTCAGACTGTAGTCAGCTGTGAAATTAAATAAAATGATAAATAACTTCCTTATTTGTTATGTGAAATCAACTGTATCCTAAATGTAAATGGAAGCACATTCATTACAAAATAAATCAACAACTAACTTGCTGACTTAGCAACCTCTCTAGACTGCACATGCCAAGTTACAAAATGCATCTCCTTCACATGAAGCAATGAGGAATCAGTGTGCAATTCAAACTGCAAATACTGGGGGGGTGTCTGGTTTTGGTTTGTTTGTTCTTTTTTCTTTTGGGTTTTTCTAGGGATTTCATTTTGGTTTTGGGTTTGTCTGGATCTTTTAAGTACTGCCTAAATATTTCAGAAAACTAAAATTGTCCTTATATAGGCCAGGAAATTAATTTACCTTAATTTCTGCTGGTTTATAATAACGTCGTGTTTTGTCCTCCAGGGCTGTTCTGTACCCATCCCTCAGAAATCTTTTAAACCCGTATTTTCCTTTTAGCTTTCTAATAATTTTATCTAGTGTTTGACTGAACAAAACCTCATCATCCAAAGCAAATGCAGGATAACTGAGACAGGGCAAAAGAGCTGCATCGGTATTCTGTAGAAGGAGAGGGAGAAACAGCACATTACAAATTTAATTAGATCTCTGACAACGATTTCATGCACAAAGATTGTTTAACTTATTAAGTGAAATATACATTTGGAAAATAACTTTGCCTTTATGAAAATCATAGTAATAATATATTAAAATAGTGTGTAAAATAAGACTTCTAAACATAAGGATAAACGACAAACCCAATATTTGGCTATATGATGTAAATTAGAACATATTTGTCTCAAAATCTGACCTACTTAACAGTTGATAACCTGCAGAGATAAATGAGTATGTTCCAGAACTTCATGGTTTCAGAAAAAAAAAATATATATCCTCCAGGCTATTCCTGGAAGAAACACAAACGTATGGGTATTCTATGCTCAAAAAGGTGCAATGCTGATAAGTAAATATGATTAAATCCTCAATTCTGAAAAACTTTTTCAGGAATATTCTTCAGAAGCTGTAACAAACAAGCCTATCTGATTCACAATTAAGGCAAAAAGAGAATAATTTCAGGAAAAAAAACATCAGTAGCATTTCTCATGTACCATGTGCAACTGTTTTGAATTAATATCACAACAAAAACTCCTTACTAGTGTCATCACTCAGGTAAGCTTACAGAAACACAAAAAAGAAGTTTTAAGTTTCAATTCTTAGGTCAGGCACTGTTTTGTTATTCCTTTCTGTTGATAATGAACCATTCAAAATACCATATTTTTGCCCATGTCATTGACATGAACCTGTAAAAGGAAAAAAAAGGACACAGGGATTGCTTCTATAGCCTAAGTAATTTATGAAACCAGCTTCTGTTGGAAGATTTACAGTCTCCAGCAAAAATAAACAGCAAAAGAGCTGTAGAACACCATTAGACTATAAAAAAGTAGCTGACAGTCCCTTTTATTTTAATTATCCTTTATTACAACTCTGCTATAATTCTTCTGCACAATAAGTAAAATATTCATGTTCGAGACTAATAGTCTGTTTCATGAACAGAAATGGTATTATATCCCAGAATGAACAAAAAAACCAGTAGAAATCTATCATCACTGATTTTAAATTACCGAGTTTTCAAAATTAAATTTACCTTTGGTGCTAGTACTGAAACAGATTATTTTTTTTCATTAATCTACACTTTAGTCACTTCGGTTTACTCGCTGAGGAAATGCTTATTTGTAACAGTAGCTTACAATAACAAGAAATTCGTATATTCAACGATTTATGAAAAGCCAACCTTAATGGCTTCTTTTCTAGACAAAATAATGGATCAAAGCTAAAATTAGGAAAAATAAAAATAAATATGCAGGCACTGAGTGTATGTTGGAAACTAGGCCACAAGAAAGACAATCATCAACACAGCAAACCTTACTTAGTTTACTGCAGATTGTTAGTATTTTAAATTTTATTTTTCAGTTGGTTAGAAAGCTACCAACAGGCTAGCATTTTAACCTAAATATTTATAAAATAAAGAACGTCGTTGTAACTCCACCTCAAAGAAACAGCTACAACACAGTCACATTCAAGAAGCAGAAATTTAACTTCTTTCCAGCAAATTCCTATCTTCATTAAGCAGAACATAATGGCCATCACGGAACTAATTTGCAATTATTTATTTTCTCCACACTCCGTTGAGGCAAATTTCACTTAATTACTTACATGAGACCTTGACTCTCGGGGTAGCAATGAACAGAGAGTCTGTCTGTTACGGTTATGGGCATCAAAATCCACAAATATAACAGACCAAGAGCAGCCCTGTAAACAGAACATTAAATTTACTTAAGGGGAAGGAAAGTTAACCTATCCTACTGAAACTAATTTTCTTTATTTAGGTTATGTGGTAATAGTCTGGTAGCTGGTAATTGTCATCAGATGATGTACCACAACATTAAGTTGAAAAAATTTTGAATTTTCAAATGTATTTAAATATAGCCAAAATTAGATGGGCTTATCTAGTAGCAATTATGAAACATATGATTCATTCCAGCTATGAACTCTTCCATTAATTCTTGAAAAATAATGACTATATTAAGGAAAAACAAAAAAGTAGTTGTCCCTCCCTGTGACTGCAGGAAACATTCCCAATAGTGATGTTGAGTATTTCACTACCAGTCAGTTAGAACACAAATAATTGGATATTTAAACTGGGGTACAATTTTTGTGAAAGGACTTCCAAAGCAAATAAAAATGACATGCTTTTCAGCTCTTATAAGGTCTATGTTATCAACATCTACTTTTTAGCAAAACCCATTTAAAATTCTGTAATTTTACACCAGATCTGTCAGCTTTTTGGTACCTCCTCAAACATTCAGAAAAATTTCCGTAGCTGAGATAACGTTTAAACAGAACAAATAACATTTAAAAGCATTATCAGTAGGCAATTTCTTGGAAACCCAATGGAGTTTGTTAATGAATGGCTATCTTCATATATGTTGTAATTGATAATGAATCTCAACATTGCTATCCCAATGGAAGACACATTCAACACTGAACTCATTCCATTCCTGTCATAAATATCATACCATACATTTTGCTTATATTCACCAAATTTCTCCTAAACAGCAGTCAGTTTCTCTAGTACACTACTCCCTTCGGAATACTGTTCCAGAAACCATCCTCTCTAATTATTAAAAGTTTAATTTCCATCTAAGTTTCTACATAACTAGCCAACCACCCTTCTTGTGCCAGTACAAGCATCCATTAATTTGGCTTTTCAAACAATATAGGTTTTTTCTTACTTACTCTTTAGCCACACTCTAATTATGCACCGCTAGCATACAAATACACAACTTCTGTTTTGCTAGGCTAAACAAGACATGTTTTTTCACTGTCCTGATGAAAAAACATCTCTCTGTTCTCTTCATCATTCTAGCAAAATATACTGAATGGTGCTGAGATAAAAATGTACATAAATAATCCCATTTGCTTTGATGATTTAGTATTCTGCTTTCTTCTTAATTCACATTCTGATTATTCACAAATCTCTAAATTCATCTACAAACTATGAACACAATCTGTCTACAAGTGTGAACATGCAGTTTTAAAATCTGTGCTTCAGTAAAGGATTTTTTGGGGATTCAGAAGCAAACTAATTTGCATTTCATAAAGCCACAAGTACCTTGTTTTAAAAATTAACTGTTCTTCTTCTCTAAAGACTGTCAAGTTCTGTAGCAAGGATAACTTACAAAGGCTTTATTTATTTTTTTTTTAACATAAAATTCTTTCCACAAGCTAATACAGGACACATAGCTCACATTTAAACAGCTGATGATACTGTGACTAGATCAAACTTGAAACAATGTTCATCTGCTTGCTAGCAGTCCCATTTTAGTACACATATGCCTGTGCCATGCACATAATTCATTAGCTTATTAATTTACATTACCAGGAAATACACATCTTCTTACACAGCATTTTTGCTGATACGTATTGGTTTTTAAAACGCATTGTAGCTAAAATGGAATTTTTACATCAACAATACAAATTTTAAGCTATTTATGCACTGTGATACTCTGAAACCAGAGGTTTGGGTTAACCGTATCAAAACCACAAAAAGATAAACTAAATTCCAGTACATGTAGGGAGATGATTCTAAAGTGATTAAATAAAAACAAACTAAACCACAATCAGTTCACACCGCATCATCTATTTAACAAAACAAAACACAACCAAAATCAAAAACCCAACACTTCAGCACAACTCAGGACACTGACAATTTCAGGATCTGGCTATGATTAATGCACAGTTAAGGATTATAACAGAATTCTTATGCCAATGCCATACATACTAACTACTTCATATAGATTTATAACTATTGCTTCAGAGATGTGATACAGTAGAAATAAATTTAAGAAATTTAGCACAGGATATAAAGCCAAATAATGAGAAACTAAACAGCATATTTATCTGTGATATTAAAAAGTCTCTTCTCAATGTGTAAATAAATATTTCACTGAAGGAACATTAGGATTACAACTTGATTGTATTTCTAGAACTCCCACTTTTTATTAAGTATTTCTGGGATGATGGAGAAAACGAACAGCATTTTAAAACTATGAATTAACTCCTTTTTACATTAAAGCATGTACAACTTAGATTAAACAAAAAGCTAATTATTTTTCAATTCATAATTGTTCTTTATTGTATCTGGCACCTATAAAGTATTGCAAAGGAAGTATTAAAATACTGAATATCAGTTAAGCAGTACTTTGTTACAGAACAAAGTGTATTATGATTTCTTACAGAAATCAATTATTTTAAAACGTTCTCAAGAACTTGGACAGTTTAATGTGACTATCAACACTATGTGACCTTTATTTTGTCTTCTCTGGGTGCACCCATGAATGCACAGGGAAATTGTCCTATCACAATAAAATCCAAGACAGAACATACACAACTACAATGCTACATATTCATATTTATTACTCTCTTCCAGCATCCACAACATGAGTGGAAAAATCTGCATGGAAAGGCTGAGTAGTCTGTTCTCCCCAGCAATGATTTATGCAGGTTGCACTAGTGTAGCTGCAGGTGCAAACAAGTTCCTCTTGAGGGGCTCAGCAGGATTTCTCAAATCTACTGGAACACAGCTGGAGCTAAGCACAAAGGCAAACTCTGCCACAGACTGAAGGTCAAAATGGTTTCTGTTTATGCTGAATTAAATAAACTCTCAAAGCATTTAAACTGCTTTTGCTTTAGCAATTTATTAACCCATTTTAGAATTTAGTAAAAAATCACTTGAAAAAAACTAGCAGACTCATTTTACTGGTGCTCAAGATGGCTGGGAAGATAAAGATAGTATATAAATATATTTTCTGAAATACTGACAGTGTCTATCAAGTCTCATCAATATTTAAGATCTTTACTAGCTACTAGCTCATAACACATAACAACAGTTGTTAAAATGTAGGTAAAGTAAAACAAAACTAGACCAAATGGCTTTGTCTTTATGAAACAGGGATTTGTGTATGCATAACAAACACTTTGGTACTTCCCCATTCCTCAGCCAACAGCCATCACTATTTCCTGAAGAGTGGATTCCAAACAGAGCAAGTCTATTGTTCCACAGTACTCCTACACATACATAGATGCAAAAACCCAAAAAAGCCAAAGAAAAAACACCAAAAAAACCACACACAGAAAACCCACAATGAATAAATATCCACAAAAAATGTAACAGATTCCTAAGTCTATCCTTGTTTAGGAGGATATCCTGTTTTATACCATAAAAGAAAGGTCTAATAATAGTAAGTGGTATAGCTATTCATCAATAGATAAGATTGTTTTATAGTAAATAATTACTACTAAAAAAAACAACCAAACAAGAAAACAGAACAAAACCAAACAAAACAAAAAGAGCAAACAAACATTTTTATTACCTGATTTCCAAAGAGATTGAAGCCATTAATTGCTTCTAAAGCTGCTTTTGCCAGCCCCACAGAGCTGAGGAGAGAAGAACAAAGAAACAAAACAAAGGTATCATAATTCAAGCCCAGACTGAAGTTTAACTGGTTTGACAGCTTTCTGCGTATGATCTTTTCTTGATTTGAACTTTGTGCTTAACCTTAATGCTAATATTACAATGATGATGCAGCAAATTTGGGGTTGTTTGGTGGGGAGTTATTTTGAATTTGTTTTCTGAAAATTACTTTTCAGCATTTTTTGTCTTAAAATGTCAGAGACTAGACATCTGACAGTATCAAGGTCTTGCTAACAGTGTATTAACAAAGGATTTACTGCAGCATGATTTTCAAACCAGCTCTCAAGCATTAGAAACCTTGATTTCTGACTGGTTTTTGATGTGATAGAAGAACTCACCAATATGAATTCGAAAAAGGAGGATTTTCTAATGTCAACCATAATAATAAAATACTTTTTGACAGTTCTACTATTGAATACAAGCATTCAAAGTAGGGGAAGGACTTTGCTCTGCTCACTAAGTGGTGACAATAAAAGTATAGGAACTAGAAATACTACAGAAGTGTAGTTGATAAGCATCTATTACATCTCTTAAGCAACCTGGTGAAACAGATGGAGAGCATCCAGTAGAACAAAGCCTAGTGTGATTCTCCCAACTTTTATTAATAAAACTTAACACTTTAAATTATGCCTTAACTACAGTGCCTCTGACTAATGTGCCTTCATCTGTCTCCATGTCTGCTTCATTTCTATATAAACTGCAACAGCGATTTATTGACACTTCATGTGCTATCCCTAAACGACAGTCCCAGTTTTGAAGCTCCTCCTTCAGAACCAAGTTTCATCTTTCTCCCTAACTTGCCATTCCTGCAGACAGGAGTTCTGCTTTCCAAGTAGCTTACAATTAATTTCAAATATTTTTAGTAAAAAAAAATGACAATAGATGAGACAATAAAAAAGGAAGATAGCAGAATAAAAGGAAAGTTTAGATGTCTACCTTACTATCCTTAGAAGTTAACCAATTGAAGACAGAGCAAAAGACTGAAAAAGGAACAATCAGAATGAATCAGGCTGACACAACAAAAGATTCAGAGAAAAGAAAAGACCATAAGGGTAAAGAAACCTACAAACAGAATGTACGAACTCATTTGACAGTTCATTTGTTAGTACTGAAATTCCTTGAAATACTCTCTTCAAAAACAAAAACAAACAAGGAAAAACAAGGAGTTAAAAATTTATATTATTTTTTCCTAACAAACTGAGTATCCACTCAGCCAATCAGACATTCCTTTTTCTTGCCATCTTTACTTTGGGACAAAAATTACTGCCAATCAAGGAATGGGGGGGGGGGTGTGTGTGTGTGTAAAAAGTAGTTTTGTCAGAGGATCCATGTGCCCAGATAATGTAAGAACAATGTTGGCACAGAGATAGTATGATTGTGAAGAAAAAAAAAAGCATCCTCCACTTGCAGGGAAACAGTAATATTCACTTAGAAATACGTATTTTCTGAACAAGACAGCCCTAGATATTTTGTTTATTGAAATAATTAATGAAGCAGCACTGAGTTTGAAAAAATATTCTGAAAATAATAATTGAAATCCCTCAGTTCATTATCTTCTGCTGATGAAAACTTGATACTAGAGAACATGATGAAGGAATAAACTGAACTCAGAAGTATTGTGAATATAATTATTTTTCTGGCTTTGTTTCAAATACCTAAACAAAACCAGAACTGTTCTAACAATTGCTCTATTTTAATTATCACCTAGCAACTGATCAAGCAAATTGGTGTAGTAACTCAGTACAGAAGTTTTCATAGAAGTGTTATTATCAAACTGCATAGATAGAAAATGAAAACCAGAGAAACCCCACACACTGAAATCTGTATCACATGTTAAAATTTCATATTCTTCTTTTCCATTCCAAATAACACTTGTAATACCAACAACAGTCAGACATTTTCAGAGTGGGAAAAAAGTTAACGACAAAAGGTAGAGAAGTAATAGTTGTTCAAGAGCAACAACCACTGGTACCTCAGATAATGCAAACTAGTCGCTCGATGTACAAAATAGGATAACATTGTTTGAAAAAATTTGAATGCAAATATGGATCCCTTCCTTGAAATAATTCCTATTTCACATACTCAGTCATTATTCCACAATAAGAATTCTTACTGCAATTGATCAGTATTCTTCTACTTATCTACTTATTAAAAGACCCTGGAGACTTCAGTACTCTTACAAATGAAAATATAAATGTCTAAACATTAAAACACTGCTTTATTTCCCCATCATGTAATATTTCTTCACATTACAATGGCATATCAGGCATTCCCTCCACCATACACACAAGTGCTACTTAGATTACTAGAAGTTTCATAGGTAACTGATAGGAGGAAGTTACTTTTTTTAAAAAAGTCTAAGAACAGCTGTAGTACCAAACATGTCTTCAGAAGACTGAACAATCACACAACATAACATACTTCAGAACTATGATCACACTTCTAACACTTGCTTCATTGCTAGCCGTTAATGCCTTCCCATTGGGGAAAGTGAGGAGATATTTTATAACAAACATTATGCCTGTCTTTCTACGGAAAATACATTCTTCATACTCTACAATTTAATAAGGGAAAAATGGTACTGTTTTAAGAGTATGAATTAAAGGCAAAATGCATTTTAATAAATTTGTTTCTTCCTTAACTCAGCAACTGACTATGAATATGCTGCTTTAACCTGCCTCCCTCTATTCCCTGAGAAAAGGTGCTCACTTGGAGACGGCCCCAAAACAAAGTGTAACCCAGACCCTCTTTAAAAGATTCCTCTGAAAATTTCACAGGATCATAAAGTCATTGTTTGGAAGGGACATGGAATTCATCTTGCCCAGCATGACGACTCACTTGAAGCCAGATATAATAATCAAGATCAATTCAATCAAACCACAGCCTCACCTAGACAAGTCTCAAAACCCTCCAAGGATGGAGGTTCCATAACTTCTTTTGAGTATCCTGCTCTGGTGCTTCATTGTGCTTCAAGTGAAAAAGGTTTCTTCTTCATGTCCACACTGACCTCTTCCAGGTGCAATCTGTAGACCCTACTGTAGCTGCTGATTATTGTGGTTTGTCACAGATTATCAAGAGCAGTCTCACAATCATAACACCATGGGTAACATTTGAACACATTTGGGGCAGGGAACGCTGAGACTAACTGAGAGAAATTATACTTCCAGCTTGCTAAAAAAGCATTAGCAAACACTTGAACATCATTCATAATTCCTAGTAACTTCTAACTGTTAGATTTCTCTTAGCAAAACACCTGAGGGCAAACACTAAAATTTGCATATTCTTAGCAACTGCTAATCCTAACAAACCTTAAAGCTTATACATGCTCATTTCTTCTCCCATTCACAGTTTCTTGACTCCATCCAAGAACTGTGCAGTTCAACATCAAAAACAACAAGGAATGTTAAAAAAACCCGAAAAACAAACCAAAAAACAATCCCACAAGAGTAATAATAATTTCATAACTAGACAAAACCAAATAGAACAAGGAAGAGCAGGACAACAGCAACGTAACTACAGAGAAGAGCAAGATCGAGGCTCTACAGCCTTGGATTTGGAATATGAAGATACTGCACTTCAGCAACTTCATTATTCTTACAGTACCTATGGGAGATGTCACAGACATTTTGCAGAGGTACTCAGCAGATGCCTGGAGAACAGCTTGATCAAATGGCTAATGGACAAATTAATTTTTCAGAAGTTCAGCTGTATGGGACGGGAGTCACGCTAAAATAAAAGCTGCTACAAATCCTGCCTTTGAACCAGTAAGAGACATCAATTTGCATACATCAATGAAGACCTGATACACAGAGTGTTTTGCCATTCACCATTTATTAGAAGTGTTTTGAACCGTTCTAAGGTAGAATACCAAGACTGTGTAAAGACTTAAAATATCCCCATCTTCTAACACAGGCCATAATTTGCAGTTATTATTCATGGGCTTTCATATTATATAATACCTTCTTTAAAAAGATTTGATTCTTCAAGACAGACAGTATGTTGGCAACTCCACAGGAGTGAATTGGACCACTCTAATATTAAAATGTTAAGAACATTCCTAACTGTCTCATGGGACTGGGGTCAGAATGCCCAGTTACTTGTAGCATCTGAAGAACCTGCAAAAGAACTTGTACTCCAGGCTATCCTCCAGTGTCCAGCACCTTCCTCTCAGCATGGGGAGATGAGAAAATCTAGACTCCTCAATCAACATCTTCTTAAACCATGATTCCAGTGAAGGGCCAAAAAAATGATCAGAGGACTGGAGCACCTTTCTTATGAAGACAGGCTGAGGGTGTTGGGGTTCTTCAGCTTGGAGAAGACTCCAAAGGGACCTTACAGTGACCTTCCAATACCTGAAAGGGGGCTTTAAGAAGACTGGGGAGGGCCTATTCACTACGGTATGTAACAATAGGACAAGGGGTAATGGTTTTAAGCTAGGAAAGGGTAGATTTAGGTTGGACATGAGGAAAAAGTTCTTTACTATGAGGGGGGTGGATCACTGGAACAGGTTGTCTAGTGAGGTGGTGGGTGCCCCATCCCGGGGCTCTGAGCAATCTGGTCTAGTGTGAGATGTCCCTGCTTATTGTAGGGGGGTTGGACTAGATGACCTTTAGAGGTCACTTCCAACCCAAGACGTTCTATGATTCTATGACATTCCTAAAGATTTCTGAGAATTCAATCTACTACACATGCCTTGAAACCCTGAAGCATTCTGAACACAATTTTCAGAATTATACACATGCAGCTGCACGTAATTATTGGAATTTGAATACTCACATAGCAAGGCATCTATATGGCTATTCAGCATGCATATGATGATGAAATTATGTTTCCCATTTTCCCAAAACACATCTCTTAGTCTTTTGAGAACCTTAATTTAGTTCAAACAGTATTTTAATGCGTTATTATTTTTAACTCACTCCATTAATTCTTTGTATTGATATCAAATTTACTTGCTTTGACTGAAAGAGCTAGATCTGCTCACATACCTTGAATGTAGCTCTGGACTGCCATTGTTGTATTTACTTCCTCTTTCCCAGACACCAAAATCTGGTACTCGATATGCTCTTTCCACACAAAACACAAGATTTTGAATGAAGGACACCTACAGGAAAGACAGAAAGAAAAGTGACTGCAGGAAAATGGAAGCATATTTTCTATTATACATTTTCTCAAAAAGCAAAGTTGTTTTTCCTCCAACCATTATAATGCCTTCCATCCTTTTTTTCCCCAGGAGATTAATGTTCCCACATTCAGATATGCTCTTGAAAATCAGTTTTTAATCGCAAAATATTAAACATTTTCCCAAAGTAGGTGCTGAGGTGTTTTACACGAAAGTTCAAAGCGTGGGATAAATTTATTTCATGCTCAAGACACATATCTGAAGAGCTTCAAAAAGGTGGCATTTTCATCCTTTAAAAAAGAATTTTCCTAAAAGCAACATCAGAGATGAAAAGAAATTAAATCCTACAGGATTATCACATAGAAATCTTGAACTGTTTTTAAATTCATTTTAAGAGAACTGATATGCCAAAGTTTCATTATATTAACTCCAGATGTCACATACTTATGCAGATTCAAATACAATTCTTTATAAACACAAAAAAACCCTCTGAACCAATGTATTATTATTAAAATCTCCTCTTGGATCAACATATTTCAACTGAATATCAAGGTATTAAGGGTTTTTTTACGTATTTAAGGGGACTTAGTGAAGCAGATATTCTCTTCATTTACACTGCTGAAAGAGACATTTGGAGTTGCCTCATGGTAGGAAAATAAGTTAAACTGATAAATTCTATAGTTCACTTCAAGAAGTTCACAGATTAGAACTTAAAGGAAATTTAACAATAAACACAAGATTTACACTGGTTAATCCATCAAAGCAGGGATTTCATCCCCTTTTATCCAAATTATTCTAGAGGATTCTGTGGGAAAAGAGAATATTGCAATGGCTATAACTGCAACTCTACTGGTAACCTACGGAGGAGGATCCACTTTACTATGGTCAGGTGATATTGCTTTTTTTTATAATGAGATATGAGATGAAAAAAGAATCTTTTAGTAAAAGGTATTAACTTCCATTTTAATTTACCTGCATACCTCTCTTCTATCTTTTTCTCTCCATTTTCCTTCGAATCTTCAAAAAGTTCCTATTTGAGATACACCCTTTACCCTAATACCAGTCTACAGGGATATATATAATCATATACTTAATTGTTTATATATTATATGTCTCTGCTAAAATTGGGCTACGGGGTGCTCATGTGCACTAAATCTTCACATAGCTAGTACTTTTAAGGAAGCACTCTCCCACTCTTAGATATGCCTGGTATTATTCCTGCCTAGAATTTAGCATTGGATTCTAGTAAAACATTATTTCTCTGAATCACACTTGGGCAGCCAGTGTTAAAGAGTGCGGCTTCTGATATTTCTATCATTAATTGAAATGTAGATGCATTACATAAACGCAGAAGCAAAGAGCATCACATGGAAATATATAAACTTACTGATGAGTTTCTACCTGTGATGATCAAAACATGAGAAAAAGGGGTCAATTACAGATATTTTAAGAGACTAAGAGTTTCCTAATAGCAGATTTACAGAAAAAAGGCAGCAGATAACCGATTGCAAACTAAAATCTTCAGAAAACAGTCATTCATATCATGGGCATGTAAAGGCTATAACCAAGGCAATGCTAAAGCATTTACAGAAACTATGGACTGTGTTTGTTATGATTATTTATCCAGAAGTCAAGTGTGTGGAGAGCAAGGTGTGATAAAGAATACACATGCAACATGGATGACTGCAAATATGAGTGTTGCTCTGTTTTGTGTGTCAATAACTGTTCCCAAATTCACTCACTTGCGCAATCTTATACTGTTCTCTTTTTTATGGATGCAAAGATGTGAATAAATTAATTTTTCAACTGCAAACAGATGCAATTACAGGGTACCTCACTGACAGCTGCCATGTCTGACATCAAGCAGCCTAGTACACAATAATTGCCTCCAAAGCAAAGAGTTCTGTGTACAAACATATTCATGCAGAAAGCTTGCCAAATATCAACCATCTGCCCGGACCTTCCACTGTGCTAGCACCACTTCAAAGCTCTCTCTTTACAACAGAAAAGAGACTAAATACTAGTATCTTTTTGATTATATCCTTGGAAAGAAATACCCAACTTGACATCTGGGAAATGAATTGTCACATCCACAGTGCTGCCAATGCTGAATATTATCTAGACATGGAAATATCATAATTATGTGGTGTTAGTAAGATCTTGGAATATATTCAGTTGTTGAAGCTATAGAGAGACTAACAGAACGTACAGGTCTTTGGTAAGATAGTATTAGTATAAATCTCCATAGTGCCAAGATTTTTAGGGTGCAGCTGCAATGAAAACTGCATCTTGACATTGAAGCGGAGAACATCCACTGACTGGACAGTCTATACATATGCACTTTTTCTGCAAATCCTGTAATTGAACGCAAATATCTGGTGGATAATATAAATTATAAGTCAAGCTAAGTAAATACGTATTTATATACCTATGCCTCCACACAGACATACCAGAAATTCAGAGAAATTAAGACAGACTTATCATACAATTTAACTAAGTGAGAAAGGAGACAAGTTGCATCACTTTCTTTTCTCATTATCTACAGGAAAAACATGAATGATTATGTACATTTTAGAAAGATAATGCACTCTTACTGGAAAAATCTCCCTTTTTAAAAACTGGAAGTAGTACAGGTGTTTAAGCTTTTTAAGGCGATGTAGCAGTGACTACTAAATAGACTAGAGTAAATTTAAACAGACCCAAAAAAAGGAAATTGGAGGGAATTTTTGTTTCTGTCTCAAAACATAACCTCATTTTAGAGCAGGACAGCAGGTTGTCCTTACATGTCCTGTCCTCAAGGCAAGGCCATGGTGGATATAACAGTTAACAATCTTGCAAACATCTCTTACTATGATATAAAATAGGTTTATTTTTAATTAAAGATACAGCAAAACTTCTTAACACCTATAGGTTCATGTGGATTTGAAGAAAGTCCTTCAGCTTTCCAGCAAATTAACCCTGGACAGCACGCACTGGCAGTTGCAGACAACGTGACAAGTGAGAACATAACTAGAAGTTAACTATCCTAACAGATCTTTTAATTCTTGAGCTTGTACCTTTCAAAAATAGCAGGGAACTATAAAAGATTTCAATGTCATATTGCATTCACTCTTTGCATATCTAACACTTTATTAGCTATTAATTTAACTACCCGTTAATTCCATTTATCTCTTCTGACTTCCATTAGAAGTCAAAATAATATCTGCAGTGTATTTCCAGAACAATTATTTTTAGAGTTGGTGCTTAAATAAAACTAAGAAAAGACACCCAACTTAATAAAGCATGTGTTTTAACATCAAAAATCCATTTGTACCTCATCCGTGTTGTAGATTATCTGCAGCCCCGAAGAGATCATCTCAACCAAATAGAGGAGAAATAACGACACAGCATTTATCTGAAGTAATTAAAGACAGAATGGAAAAGATAATTAACTTTATGTTCATTGCAGTAAAATAAACAAACAAGCTAAATGTGATATTACAATGATGGTCCCACTCTAACACAGTTTTTGTTCTTCAAAAATATTACCCTCATCTGCCAATATACAAGATGCAATGATGTGGAAACAATCAATAGGAATAAATGCCACAAACAAGCACTGTCCTCTGCAACTTCTGTTGCAGTGTCATAATTTTAATAATTTGAAACTATGATATTAAAATACTTTTGTTTAGGCATACTGCTTTGATCCACAGAAAGTCACTTCACTCACAAACTGTTTCATGTTCACGTATTTGACAATTTATTAGCACGCAGAGCACTAAGAAGGCAAGTAACATCTTGAAAAGTACCCAAACATCTAAAAAGCTAATGACTTTATCCTTAACTGGAATGTTAACTTTATCAACTGACAGAAGAATAACTACATTCAGATGTGATTATACTAGTGAAAAACTGTTCCTTTGCAGCTGTACATAGCATTTATTATTAACAGTAATTTCCTTTAGCAGCTGGACAGATGAGCATCATAATGTCAATTTATTAATTAATCAAAGAAAACTGCTTTTGATACATACAATTCTAGTATAATCGAGCCTTTGTAGAACTTCAATAAAGTTTATCACAATAACATGTGTCAATGAGCTATAAAATCACAATTTCAGTATACGAAATTAAGATAAACCATCTACATGCAGGGACATAGCACTTGGCCTTGTGAATCTCACACCTTTATAAATAACCATCTACCTTCACAAATCCCACAGTTATTTCAGTACCTTCTGACCAAAACACACCACTGCGTCGTAATTAAAAAGCCCGTCTTTTTCACAAGATGCAGAAAGAATCTCAAGTTTTATCAAGTACAACACATTTAACACAAATCAAAACAAACTGAGACAGCTGCCCCATGAAAGAATGGAAACACAATAACATTACTTAAAATTATCCCAACTTTCATATGCATAAGATAGGCACATGCATGTTTTACCTGAAGGTGACCATATTCCTTATGGGAGTAGACCTCATCCCCAGTGTGTGCACTGAAAACAGAATGAAGACATGCAGATGGTTTGGGGTCTTGCTTAAATTGCTGAACCTAAAGATGAATTAAAGGCAAAACGTAAAAAAAAAGTCAATAATTTCAAGTGTTTTTCACAATCACAGATTCACTATGTAACTCAGCTATTTCAAAATTTCTTGATTTGACCACTACATAAAACTTAAAAACAAGAGTTCTGGAAACTTATCAGAAGCTATTTCATCCATACTAAAAGTATATATATGCTTCATACAAATATTCAACCCATCTATATAATCTATTTGGGTTTGGTAGAAAAATATCTGTAATTTAGAGATATAGATGCTTAGTCATTTTCATCTTCTGGACAAACACCAACTCATTTTATTGGAGCTGAAATCTCAGCAGAAAGCCTCTTGAAGCATATGATGCCTACCTTGAATGCACAGTTTGGAAATGTACATCTAGAATCCTAACTCATAAGCTCTCAGCTGGCTCATCACCATTCCCTGACAAAGTACCATGAATTCCAGCTAGTCTCACTTACAGGGCAAGTCCCCTCCTTCCTGTCCTGTCCTTAAGAGTCTGTATCCATCCATCCCAGTGTTCCAGTCACTTGAGCTATCCAATCACACCTCTGTGATCCCATAAGATCACAGCCCTGGAGCTGCAGACATACTTGAACTTCTCCATTTGATCCCCACGCTGCATGCACTAGTGTAGGATCATTTCTGAGAGGCACCCATGCATGCAGACTTCCCAGAAAGGGTATATAAGCCTTCTTCTCTGTAACACTATCCCATAGGCACTTCCTTATTCCCACATGCAAGCTTGGGATGATTCCATTTCAGTTAACAGCCCTGGAGCTGCAGACATACTTGAACTTCTCCATTTGATCCCCACGCTGCATGCACTAGTGTAGGATCATTTCTGAGAGGCACCCATGCATGCAGACTTCCCAGAAAGGGTATATAAGCCTTCTTCTCTGTAACACTATCCCATAGGCACTTCCTTATTCCCACATGCAAGCTTGGGATGATTCCATTTCAGTTAACACTATGTGCCTTCTGTTCACATCACCCCAGGACCTCTGCCTGCCTACCCCACCCACCACTTCACCTGATTATTGAGCACTGTCTCCCTCACCACTCCTAGTTTGAAGCTTTTATGGAGTGCAAGAACCCAAAGCTTATGTTGGGAACAAGAGTTTCCAGTAATTTTTATGATTTATGATCCATTTGATAATTATTGTTGTACCATTTCACAATGTGACAAAGGTTCTAAAACAAAAAATAAATTATTTTTTTATTATTATTTTAGCCTTCTAAGTTACAGACCTACAAAAGCATTCAGAACTTGCCACATGTAAAACATGTAACAAAAAGCTGCAAGAGCTGAGAATATCCAATATAAAAAAGTACATGGGAAAGCAAAGCTTTATTTTGGTGAGCAGTTTGTAATACTCAAATGTACAGTGAAACGTTAACTGACACTGGAAGGCAAAGCTGACAGTGTAAAACAAAACCATAAAAGATCACACATAGGAAGAGCAGTACCTCAGAGTAAAATTACAAAATCTCTTACAATGGAGATGGAATGCAGTAAGACAAAACACTAATACAGGAGGTTAAAAACAAAGGGTTGAAATAAGAACTGCAGTGGCTTTAAAGTAGTTTGGATTCCTTTTTCATTGCAAAATACAACATCTGCTACCTTACAAAAATCACATGAGATAACAATCTGGACTGTGAGAGAACTGCCAATAGGGCAGAGAAAGGGCAGAATTCACCAAGAAAAGAATGAAGGTCATGAAAGATGATCCTTCTCTGTAATTCCCTCAAGTCATGCTATGCTTTTCAACAAACAGTCTTTGAATTTTCTAACCATCATTGCCAGTACCAGTCCATGTTTCACAATATTTTCAACACTTGTCTTCCATCTTCATGGGATATTATTTTCCACCAGCAAATCATACATGGCATATACGACGTGACCGAAAAGCACAAAAGTTACTATGGTTTTGTGGCATTAGCATGTCTAGTCCACGCACCTTAAGTCATATTCCTATGCTCATTAGTAATAGAATATAATGTTTGCAATTTTTATCACAAGCAGCAGCATCTATTCAAGTAACACCTCAACATTTGGGCACATATAATTCTACTATTAAAAAATAATTCTGTACTATAAAAAAAACCTACTCCTTCCACTTGAGGCCAGCACAGAATCTCTCAGAACAAAGTCCAGTTTGACTTTTGTCTGTCAGGTACCTGAGACTACCTCTTGTAGGTAGAGAGAAGCATTTATACTACCACTGACTACCAGCATGTCAACAATGGGGCACTTGTGTTAATCTAATGCCATTACTCATATCTGCACTCATGAGCCTTCAAAGTAACCAGAGAAAAATAACAAATGTAAAAAGATCAATTTAGGTCAAGATTATTTAAAGTTAGAAGACTACAAAGAAAGAGACTGAGACAACTGATAAAAAAATACCGTGTCAGCATAAATACAACTTACAATACACCTAATTTGCTTATTATTATTATTATTACTTCTGATATCACATGTCTATGGACTTCACGTATCTGTTTGCATGCTTAGAAGTAATGGAAGAAATATGGTAACATGAGAATTATTTTAAATACAGTTAAAAGTCAGTGACATGAAACTTACATGGAATACAGATCTTCAACTATTTGTAGAATTACTGCTAAACATTATGCAAAATTACTTCCCCATATCTAAATTTTTATAAGAAACCCTGAATATACAAGAATATTCCAATTATAGTCAAAAGAGTATTACAAGAAGATATCAACTCTGTGATAATGTAAGTAAATTACCCTGTTTTCTTAATCATTTTGGATTGCTGCCCTTCTGAATTTAGATAATTGGGTCAAAGAATACGTAGAAGTGGCTGCTAAAAAAAACAAGCAAAATAATCAGAACAATCACCTAGAGAAGGAGAACAATTACAAATGCAATAACCAAGTTAACAGTACAAAGAAAACTCTCCAGCCTCACCTAAAAGAAATTTTACTTCTTGCTATTTAAGCATTAAAAAGACATCAAAAAATCACCAATTACTAATGGTCTAATGTTCAAATGGGATAAATAACTGCAAAAGGAACCCAAAGAAGTTTCAAGTATGCCCTGCAGTTCAGTTTGCATAATGCTCATGTCTTTTACACCCTAAAACAATGCTGTGACCTGACAATAATGAAGCAGCTGTTCTTAGCTGGGCCACACAGTAATACTGCAATCCCCCTTTTAATTTTATCTGTACTAAGAAGTTAGTTTCCACAGTTAAATTAATCCCTTAGAATTAAGTTAGTGCTTGTGTCCACAGCACAGTGTTTTACCTTATCAGCCTGACGCATGTAGCAGTAGAGAATTCCCCTCATACACTTTATAGCAGAATGCTCCAGTTCATGAGTCCTTCCCTTGTCATCATCAATACGCCTGGGTAAGAGAGATAATTCATAAAACAAATTGGAAATGCATTAGAGGGGAAAAAAGAAAAAAGGGACACATTGGTGCTTTGGAATATTAAGTATTTAACTAACACTGCTGTACAGCGGTGCCCAGTGATATCAACATATAGCCCTACCCATCCTTCCTTACTAAAAAAAGGATGTATGTTTTTTAGTTTATGTTACAACTTGCACAAACATTTCTACTTCAAAACTCAAAAAGAAAAAAAAAACAACCAACAAACCAACTGAGACTGCCCAACCTCTCTACCTAACAAGGTCACTACTATTTTGCAACTATAAAGTTCTCAGTATTCAAAGATTCATTCTCTTCTTAGTACCCAGATTGTTGCTACCTGCAATAAGCCTGCTTCTGCTCTGAACACTCCTACTACATTAAAAAGAGTAGTATTCCTTGAATACCATTTGCCACAATAACCTTAAGTTTCAATAGCACACATTAATTCCTCTGTTTCAGAACACTTGTACCAGCAAAATTATATGAAAACATGTTTATTTAGCAAAAGTAAAGTGACATTTTTTAGCTTAGTAGCTACATAAGTATTTTTATTGAGAGTTGGAAATACATAACATGTCTGTGGGTTTAAAAAACTATTTTTGATGCAGCTTCATCCTTTAAAACATTTCCAGGGTACTGCATAACAGAATGTAACACAGACAGAGATGTGACTTTAGAAGTTATTCACCTGTAAGCAAGGGCTAAAGCCCAGGCACATGCAGCACAGTAAAGACTGTCATGTATTTTTGCCTTCTGGTTATCCCCACATGTCTTTGTAGGAAACAGACCCGTGGTTGGGCTTTGATGAAGCAGCAATGTTGATTTAACTGGAAAAATGAAAAACAAAAAAATTATATTAACAGCACCTATGTTTCTTCTAGTTTCTACATAGATTTTTCAGGAATAAATCAAGATCTGAACAACCTGTTAGAGGACACACAATATAAAACAGAAGAGAAAGAAAGGTAAGGAAGGCATGAAGAGAGACACAAAAACATGTTTTAACATGTTGGGGTCACAGTCAATATAGATCTTTCCACAAAAAAAAAAATAAATCAGTATTATAGCTATTTATGTGGCTCTGTTTCAGTGCAACCCACTCTGCACCACCAGTAACTACCCTTCTATGAAGAATTAAAAAAAAAGAAAAAAAAAAGAAAAAAAAAAAAAAAAAAAAAAAAAAGGGCTACAGTATGCCAACTGCCCCCCACCAAATAATTTAAATAGTTAAACTCTGAAGGACTGTACACTCATAAAAATCAAAGTTTTAACTCAGGCCAGATGATTGGATCACTATGTTTAAAAAAGGAAACAAAACTAGAGTTATTTAACTCAGTATCTTGACATAGAGTTAGACAGGAACTTTCAAGTTGTCAGATTCTATTCTACCATTTAACAAATTCAGATGATAGTTTTGAATACTATTTACAAGTCATGATTTTTCAAGCAATATATGAAATATCCAAATAAATGCATTATATTATCACAGGAAACTTCTGAGGGATTGTAATGAGAGAACCCTTCATTTAAAAAAAAAATAAAATCTTTATTAAAAGACTGCAGATACCATTTTTAAGACAAAGCTAATTACTGTAATAACCATAGCTGGAGATATTTTAGTAACTTACACTGAAAATCTTTCAAGATAGGAACAATTTTAACTTACCAATTCTGTAGTAATGATCTAATTTATCCCACAGACTTTCCCCATCTGGTTTTGGAAGATTAATGCTTTTAAGTGGCTCATATATTGAACCTAAAAGAAAAAATAAAATCAAGATGAGAATGACCAGAGTTAGTTTTGTTATTCTACTATAGCTAAAAATTACTGTAATATGATTTTTGTATGTTTGTTATATAAAAGCACAATTTCTTGAATTTCAATTAAAACAACTAAGTTGTAATTTCTATAATCTCAGAGAAGATTTGTATACACATTTTTTCTACAGTACCTATCCACACAGACAAGACCCCCATTCGGATCTCCAGTGCCTTGCAGATATTGAGCTACAGCAAATGCTACATAAACATACAATTTAATTACTGAAGACAGCCTATTAAATGTTAAGAATTTTCTAGGAACACTAAGAATGCTGTAACAGAATTCCTGAAGATACGTAGCAAAACAGAAGGAAGAGGGAAAAAAGCAGCCCACATTTAACTATTACTTCCCTACCTGCCTCCTAAAACAGTGAACAGCTACACAACACTATTAATGTCTTACCTATGCTAACCTCATTTTCACAGATCACAGTAAGCCTAGCTTTAACAACCTATCCAGCAAATAAAGCCTATAAATTACCTATAGTCCAGAGAAATACAATGCTATCAAATCCACATCTTTCATCTCAGTGTCTCACATATTGACTACTTCCCTATTTGCACCTGAAAAGTCCATTTTCCTGATAGCTGAAATGAGCTACCTATCAGAAAAACAAGGCTTCTTAAAAATTACTGGGGTAAACTACTTCCAACTTCTGATTTAAAAGTAACATACTCTCTCCTTCCATAAATCACTTTGGCTTTATTCAGTGTTCTGGATGGCATGATCTCCCACAGAGCCATTTGATAACAGGAAGAATGAGAATTTCCCCTTTCCGGACTGTATGGTGTCCTTCTGAAAAGCTCAGAAAAATTAACTGCCAGGGAAGCCCAGCCAGCCAAGCAGCTCTGGCAGGATACAGCAGAGTGCTCCTATTCAAGTTGCTTCTTTTGCACTCCCAGCACATATCCAAGCACTAGACAGGCGATTGTCAGTATCCTGGATTCTTGTCCAAATGAAACGAATGTGTGTGGAGTGGCAACAGAAGCTTCATTAATTAATTTCCCTGGTGTGGAGACTGGAAAATTTTTCTTGCCCCTCAGGAACTCAACCCCACCCCCAAAATAAGTATTAATTTTGTTTTGCAATTGTAGTAGCTTAAAACAAAAAACCCAACCCTCCTTAAGCAGATTCCTGTGGGTCTGTTGTGCATGGACTCTGGTGATGTTTACCAACACCTCTGGTGTTCCTCTACAGCCTTTCCTGTCCTGGCTGGGAGAGGTTCAGTTACAAACAACTCATTTATGTGGGGAAAGGGCCTGAGAGGAATATACAGAGAGCCCAATATACAGAGAGCCCAATATACCTGCCTAAAAAAGCAAAGCTAAAAGAAAAACAGTAGTTCAGTAATGGAAAACAAAAACTTATATCACACCTTTTGTATCTCCTGTTTAAAAATCAACATTCTGAACCAATTTAAATCAATTTTTCAAAGCAATTTTATATTTCTACTTCTTTTTGCCTAGGAATCCCTGTCCAGAAGAAGATTCATAATTTATATTGCTATACTATCAATTAAGTTATCTTGCAAAAGCACATAATACAGTGACTGGCAGTAATTTTAATTTTGTACAGTGATTCAGTAAAAGTAGGACAGGACATGCATGGAGAAAAATCTTCCCTAAGTCACCTGCCACATTAAAAGTAGCGAATCTATGAGAAATATTCACTTACTAGATTTTCAGAGGCAAAATAAAAATTCTTACTCTTAGATTTGCTAATTGTATTAACTCATACATAGTATACTGTCCTTTGTGTGTGAAAGAGATTCAGAATGTCTACTTCTTGCAGACTGTTAACACCCATTGCTGCACCATGAAAAACAGTTGAGTATTCACAGGCAGACACACTTATAGACACAAGTCAGATGCTTAAAAAATAAAATTGTTCTAATTTACATACTTACCAGACAATCTGTGACCCTCTGTGGCCAACAGAGAAACAAAATAGAATTATCATAAACAAAAAGCATATTCTATTTCAGAGCATTCAAAGATTTCAGCTTTGTGCAGAAAGATGACTGAACAGAATGAGCATGAAAATGTCAAAGCACCACCATCTACAAATTATATTATTTTACATATTTGAAACTTTACTAGCAGAAATAAATGGAAACAACCAGATAAGACTGTTATGAAACAAAAAGGTGATTTTAATTCAAAGTTCAAGAAAATTAACCAAAATGAAGGTTTTATGCCTTGAAAAGTAATCCTTAAAATTACTCCCACTCTGAGTAGGAGAACTTGTTTAAAGGAACACTCAACATCAAAGTTTTCCACATACTCTTCATTAATGCCTCATTAGCATCTATATAGTTTATGTTTTGCTTGGGTGACTACACCATTCTGCTGAACAGATCCTGTGGTAAATTATGGTTTCTTAGTGTCATAATATAATCAAAAACAAGAAACAGAACAGACATGAAGCTAGCTGCTCCCACCATGTGCTTTAGTAGTGAGAGAATAAGCCAGTGGAAGCTATTTTTAGGATAGCTAAAAAAAGCCTATACATACTCTTTTCCAAAATCGATTTAATAACACATTTCACAAGAAAAAACCTGCCATAGGAAACTATTTTCAATTACATACTTCAAATAGGTTCTCAAACTGAGAAAAATTACAGCAGCAAGACTGCAACTCTTAAACGTAAAAGAATGACATATGCAAACACTACCCTTGAGTTCTCAGTCTGTACATTATCATTCAGAAACAGAGAAGGAGGACACTAACTTTAAATACTATTTTCCATAAACATCTCATTTCATTGTCACCAGACAGTGTTTTACTTTAGGTAAATAAGTAGATATGCTAGGAAGGAATATAAATAAATATCTTATTTAGTATTCTTCCAGCTGTATACCAGTGTAACACCCTATACAAAATTTAAATAGGGTAGTTCAGATTTTCTCCCACAAAGAATGAAGTATGCCCATTATTTCCTTACATCAGAATTGGATTGCTGCAATTCAGTAACTGCTAAAAAATGACTAAAAAAAACACAGATAGAAAATCAAAGTGTTGCTTCCTGCATTGGTATACGTAATGTCTGATTTGAAACCCCTCAAAACCTTGAGTTGGACCCAAGTCCAATTAAACCTGCGCTTGTCTTCAGATATTGCACTGTCCATTATATTCACATTTTGCATTTCATTTCCTACCACTTAGAGGTTCTAGAGAATATGACTTCACCATTCTTCAAGTTGAAGAATTACTAACAAGGATAGTAATTTCCTTTCTAAGTATTAGTGAACAGGAAGAAATCTGAAACAGCCCAATAGCTGGTAACAGACACATCAATTGCTAGTGCAGCAATAAAGTAATTGACAGACAAGGTATTTCTGTCTTAGCTAAGACATGGAAATAATAAGAAAACAATATCCAGCAGAGGAAACTCAAATGTACAACAATTCCAGGAAGAAATTTATAAGTTAATTATCAGAATACAAAACTGAAGAAAAATGAGGGAATTTCTCTGAGGTAAGCTATTAGCACTGTAAATACTTTTGTATATAAAACCTCTGGAGGCTGAGAATATTATGTTAACCTTGTGTTAGAGTACTTTCCCATCCACTTCATATTTATTCCAGTTACACTTGAGATTAGCATTAATTGCTCTTCAGGGATGAGCTGTAAACTGCCTAGATATTTAGATTTAGAAGCTGTGGCCAACATTTTGAAGCCCTGCTCCTAAATTCTATCTACAGCAGCTTTGTACACCCACACATCATTGAAGACGGCAACAACTGAAGATACTAAAAAAAACAAGTATCAGAATGGAATTCTAGACCTAATGTTTGGATAAAGATTTGCATATTTCATCATGGATTGATTATGCAAATTTTGCAAAGTGCAGATTTTTAAAACAACCAGCCAAACACACGCCTCCCCAGTGTTTAATAACAAACAAATGGAAACAACATGGGAAGAATTTTATTTCCAGCACTTTATCGAAAGAAAAAAATGAAATGTTTACCCACATAATTAAAACATCAGGGACAAAACAACAAAAAAAAAACCCTGAAAACACCAGATTTCTTTCTAGATTTGATAAGAATAACAACCGACCACAGTCCTTTAATGTAACAGTAGTTCTTGAATGTAATCCAATACTTCAGACTTGAACAAGTTCTGGATCTCAGATCACAGTAACTTTCACTCCCAGTACTAGCATAGGCAATAACATCTTCACGCTACTGAAGTTGTTAAGACCAAAGAGTTTTATTTCTCCACACAGCAAAGTCTTAAGAATTTATATCACATGAACATATCCTCTCAACACCATATTTCCTTTCCCTCAAGACTTCAGCTACCTCTCCTGAGCTCAGACTTAATACAGGACTAGAAGAAACACTGTTGGATACAATACAGTTTGTTTTGATAGTTGTCTGCTATGAAACGCATCTGCTGTTTAAGTCCAAACACACATAGTTGAGCAAGGTGGTAGTAGAAAATAATTTCCAGAAGCCCTTCCACCAGAAGTAAAATTAATTTCTCACATATGTAAACATCTAAACTTTAAACCCATTAACTTAACATGTACCAACTACGTTGTTGCTGGTGGGCATTTTTAATCACTACAAACAGAAGAAAACTATGATCTCATACCTGACCCTGCTCTGAGCAAGAGGCTAAAATAGATGACCTCCCAACACCCCTTCCAAACTCAACTGTTCTACAATTCAATGAAAACATGGTACGGAAATTCCAGGAGAGGGGCTAAGGGAGGAATAAGAAAAAGGTATTAAGGTATTCCTCTATCTGAGTAAACATTAGTAGTGAACACAAGGTGCAATATGTTACCTAGGATGAGTGATGATAACACATGTAAAAATAGTTTCATTTACATGGTTTCAAAGTGACAAAAATTTTCAACTATCATTTGTCAAGAAACATCGTACGTTAGACTGTGCATGTAATCAATTAGAAATTACTGGAAAAGGAAGAATATGTACAAACTTAATTTGTCCTTTCTCTTTTTCCTAATAATCTGAAGTGATTTCTCTCTACAGTATGAGACTGAAATTCCTGATTTCAGGATTTACAGTAACTAACAACACACAGAAGTTACCGAACACCAGAAATAAAACACAGACCATCACACTATAACACAGGAGCTTGACATAACCAAAATATACCAAAATGCCAAAGTCTGCCACACAAGCCTTGCAATGCGAAAAGCAAGGCCAGAATACTCCAGGCAGTCACTGACATTTAACTGCAAACTCAGCAGCTCTTAGAACTACTACAATTTAGCATTAGAAAACCAGAAAGCTCAAGTATTAATATAATAATTAGGAAAGAGCAATTTTTTTATTATAGTATTAACACTTCACGTGTCCTCTGTCATTAAGATAGGCAAAACAGCAATGCCACAGGCAGGTCAGGGTAGTTCAAGTGGCTCCACTGTGGCAAGAGACAGCAGAAACCCCCTTACCAAGTTACGCTCACCAGCACTTGTACTGCTTCTGCATTTCAACACAAACTAAACAAGAAGCCTACACAGTTTTCCCCAGACGAGCTAGCTTCACATATGGGCACATTTGTTCCAGTCAAACTCTTTTCAAAATACATTGAGCTAAATGGGTCTTGCCAACTTCATAGATTCTAGCTTCTGTTGTACCTAGAGAGAAGCTGTGCCTGGGGACTTTATTTTGCTTCCACTTAATTTCCAAAAGCCAAGCTTTGGAACAATGACTGACTTAAAGGAAATTTTACTTCTTTTCTCTAAACCAGTCATGTTGGGTTTTTTTTAGGAGTCAACTCTAAACACCATTCTTAGTGCATCTTTCACATGATCATCATCTTAAAAGGGAAATTCCAGTTCAGAGACTGTTACACTGTGAGATACTTACAAAACCAAAAACAAACAAAATGGGAAGATCTGAACAATAGATTTCAATCTAAGTAGATTCCAATTTTCAGAAATTTTCACTGAAAGAGCTTGAATTTTTATGTTCTACTGTATAGTGCTAAAAAGCTGCTAGCACAAAACACTGCATGAAACACGAAACACACAATTACTTTTTATTAAGCTAAACATTCACAAACAAAAACAAAACACAGAACTGCACACTTACCAAATTTTAAAAAAGCATGCGCAGAGGAGGTTCTGTCATCATCCAAATTGGCCATTTCAAATTGGTGCAGCTAATCACAAACGTCTCAGGCTAAGCTACAGTAATTTTCAAAACTGTTTAGTAAATGTTAAAGGCAATCAGCATTAAATTAAGTGAAAGCAATGTTAGTGGAGTTATTAACATGACAGTGCACAGCACAAAGGGTTGCAAAATTTCATTACATTTTATGTTTCCCTCTTCTACCCTAAAAATTGGCTTTATTTTCTTTTACATCCATAAAACTAATTTGAGTAAAATGACACAGCCTATACAAAGTCCATCTTTTGGACATTAGACAGTAGATTTGTTATTCAATAGGAAATTTGCTACTAACGTCAAGAGGTGCTGAATAAAATTTATTTTATTTATTTCAAATCAAATAAAAATACCAATTTAGCTAGTTTATACAAAAGTGTTAAGTAATAGTGAGCACGGGGAGCTAAAATTCTGCTTATGCATAGTACTGCTTTTATCCCATGTGGAATTTACATTAGAATGTTTCTTGCAGTCATATATATCGCTTATGGCACTGAATAGCTCAGTTATTTGAAGTAGAACATACTCCAGTTTGGGATGTAAAATAAGAAAATTCTGTTTGAAATCATTTGGACAAGTTTTTTCAAATCTTTCAGCATTTTGTTTTTTAAGTAACCAAAATTTCACAAGCTGCAGGTCAACCAACTAAAAAGTATCGTTATAACCTGCTCTTAACTGTTAATTATCACAGTAGCAACAAATGGAATGGTATTTCATCGCTCAAGGAAGGGAAAGAAAAAATTCTCACTATAGTTTGGTTTTACTGGCAAAAAATAATTCGTAATTCTATATACATAAACATGAAGCTATGGATTATACCTCCTACGTGACAGGGTCTTACGTCATACTTTGCTGTTGGCTACAAAACATTAATCACTCAAGCATTTCATGCACATCTGTCTATACTTCATGTTTACAGTATCCTACTCAAAGAACCATACTAAAAGCCAAACAAAACAATCAGTACCCTTTGTAAAGTGGGACTATCAAGCAGAGACTTCAACTGATTCACAACAGTATGGAGGGAGTTCCTGCCACTGTCAATGACTGTACCAACTCCAACTCTTTCTCACAGTGCCAGAAAGGACATATAACTCTTAAGTTATACAGATTTCAACATACTTACAAAGATGCAGTAAATTTCAAAAACAATAGATAAAATGTTATCTGAAGGATTATATAAAAAATTTAATTCTTAAATCAACTCTTTTGTCAGAAAAGCATTTCAACTAAAATTATCTTTATTCCTTGAGTAAATAAATGTATTCAGTTACTATATAAATGACAACATCTCTATGAACAGGAAATGAAGGAAGTGAACTACAAAAAGAAGGCAGGAGCAGTTAAGAAAAACTCAAGCATTTTAAACTATCCAAATGCCTTCCGCACTCACAGGGCCCAAGTTTGCAGGGGAATCCCCAAAAAGTCACCCTGCTGCCTAGGGACCCAGGATTCACCTACTCCCCAGGTTCCAGACTGCACTTTGGACAGCTCTGTGGCTATATTTGTCATTCGATTGCCAGATAACCATATAACTGGCCACCAAGTAACAACTCACTTACTGGACAGTCTCAGTCAAGGTGTTTTGCAAATTAATACTATACATAAGTAGAATTTTTAAAGCCATATGAATCAGACCAGTCATTTATCAATTAATTATCTTTCTGAGAGGCCTCATAAAGCCATTTTCTTTCCACACTGACTGATTAGTCATTACCACAAGTCAAATCAATCGAATATGCAAATAAGGAAATAACGACTGAGTTTCACAAGCATGTATAACCTATCAATAAGCACCACAGGGCTCACTTGGAAATGTACTTCCCTTAGAACACGAATAATTAAAGCCCTACTAAGACTGGATTTTCTTAAAAAAAAAACTTAAAAAATTACAAAATCGGGTTTTTGAACTTCGGAAATTCAAGCCAACTTGGTAAATACCATCCTTTCATTTAGGACTGCCACGCAGTCCAACTTCAGAACAAGAAACGCTCACGATAAAAAAAACCCACAACAAACTACCCAAGGGAAACGTGGCAACCTGTGGCGCCGCTGCCCGAGTGCCTGCAATTTTAGAGACCTTCACCGCTCGATGAATGCCCAGAACTGCCGGCAGCCCCCCCGCCAGCAGCAGCGCCTGCAGCACCGCGCTGCCCGCAACCACCGGCACCTCCCCCGCACCCAGGGGCCCCGCGGAGGGGCGGGAGGCGCCGAGCCCGCGCGCACGGGCCGTTGGGGAGCGCCCGCCCGCCCCGCGCGCCGGCGGCAGGTGCGGGGCGCGCGCGGCCGCTCAGGGCCTCGGCGGGGCCGGGGGGGACACGGCCCGTCCGGGGGGGACACGGCCCGGCCCGGCCCGGCCGGGGGTGCGGGGACGAGGCCGGCCGAGAGCTCGGGGAGGGCGGCGGGGCAGAGGGAAGCGGAGCGGGGCGGTTAGTGCAGAGGGCAGAGGCGCTGGCGAGGAGAGGAGAGGGAGCCCCCGAGCTCCTCTCGGGCAAGCCAAGAGGTCAGACCTGAACGTTTAGAGCGAGCTCGCAGCTCCAGCATCTTCCAGCTCACATCGGCCATATGGGCCGGCGCAGAGGCCGCTGCTGCCGCCGCCATCCCGGGGAGGGAGGACGCGCCGCTCGGTCCGGACCCCGGAGCCGGGCAGCAGGCTCCGCCTGGTTGCTCACGCCCGCCGTAAAGAGCCTCGCGCAGGCCGTCACGCCGCCGTCGCAAAGGCGCCGGGTCCGTCCCGGAAGCGAGCGCTGCGGCGCCGTAAGTGATGCGGGCGGGGGCGGCGCGGCAGGATGCGGGGCGGCGGGATGCGGGGCGGCGGGCCCGGGCTCGGTCTCGGGCTGTGCCTGCTGCTGGCCCTGGCGGGGCCCGGCGAGGCCCTGCAGAACGTCACCGCTCAGCTCTTCGGGACGGAGGCCTACGGGACCTTGGCGGCATTCGGAGACTTCAACTCGGACAAGCAGACGGACCTGTTCGTGCTGCGGGGCGGTGAGCGAAGGGCGGGAGGGGGATGCCGCGGTTACCGGCGGCTGGGTGTCTCCGCAGCAGCCCCAGGAACGCTTTGGGGTGTTCCCCGCCTGTCACTGGGGGGGGTTCCCGTTTCGAGGCTGCCCCGTGGGCCGGGGTGACACCTGCGGCGGGGCCGTTTCTGCCCCGGCCCCGCAGAGATTGCCCGCTTCAGGAGGCTTGTGTGGGAGGGGAAGGACTTTCCCGGTGGGAGCTGCCGTGCCGGGAGCGGGACTCGGTGGTCCTTTTGGGTCCCGTCCTGCGTGTCCCTCGCCTGGGCTCTGGAGCGGGTGTTCAGTGCTCGGGCCCCTTTGCAGTGTTGCTGAGCACAGCCAACAAGAAAACTGTTTTCACGGCTAAAATGGACATTTGCTTTGCTCCTGAGGTATTTCCTGTATGGGAAGATGTATTTGCTACTTGCACTAATAGACGGGTTCATATTAGGCGAGAAATGGTTTTCTTTCAAGTTGGATTTATAGTTATGAAATGATCTTAAGACTTAGTCGTACAGAGGGAATGGTAACAAATAGGTTTTTGCTCCTGCTTTCAAAATGTTTTGGGTAACAGAGATGAACACTGTACAGTTGTAAAGGAGATAAACTGCTGATTATCCAGCCTGAACTGCTATGTTAAAGTGGAAGGCTAAATAAATGTGTTCCATGCAGCAGTCACATGGCGTGAGTTTTTGTACAGGCTTCAGACATGAGGTTACCCCAAACCAGGCTTATTATCAGTGGTCAGTATTATTTGCAGATGTTAATCTTGGATTACTTTACTGACTTAAAGCTGCACATTAAGATAATAAATGTATTCTCAAATTCAGCTTTTTTTTTTGTTCCTTCCATCTCAAGAAATGTTTCTGTAAGTAGCTTCAGTAAAGCATGAGTGACTTTCCCATCTAGTTGAGATATTTAAATGCATGGCTTCTTGAAAATGCTCCACTGGCTCATCTACTGGAAACATACCCTGAGATATCAGATTAAAAATGAATGTCAGGTATAAAAGATTTAATTTTTACTTATCTTTCAGGTGAATGTGTATGAAAAGATAAGTGTGTATATATATAAAGTTTTATAAACAAGACTTACAGTTCTTTGCTTCTGCACAGCAGGACTTTCTACAGTTTTCCTACTTCATACTCTGTAAAAATGAGAAATAGCATACATGAAAACATTATTTATATCTTGACAAAACGTAGCTTTAAAAATATAGAGCACACCCTTTAAACAAAAAACAAACACCAATTCTAAATAGAATTCTAAGTAGTAGAATAAGCAGTAGTCAATTACAACTAGTGGTGAAGAAGTGAGCATTGGAGGTAATACTTGGAGGAACAGTGATCTGGTAAAGAAACCCAGTCCTAATAAGTCTGACCCTTAATCAATAAATTGGGACAATGTCTTGGGCCATTTGCTGGATTTATAAGTGCTGTTCTGATCTTCAATTACTTTATTTGATTCACAGTTATGTGTTATGTGTGTTACGTGCTCAGGTGCATGAGAGAAAAATCAGTTTGTATGTGGAGCTTTGTCAGAGAGTGTAAACTAGGTAAATGTAAAAGGTAAGCTAGATCCAAAAGTATTTTGTTACAAGGAGAGTTCAAATTACCACTGGACCCTGGGATTAGTAAATTTCTGACACTGAGATATTGGAATGAATGGAATTGTGCATCCACTTACCTGTTTTGTGAGTGTATGTGCAAAACAGGGATAAAAGGGGAAGCTTGAGCTGTTCACGTTGAACCTGCCACCTTCTAGTTGTGTTTGATGCCTCTTCTAGTACTACAGGGCAGAGTAATCATTCCCCTGGTAACCTTCTGTGTTTCACTGGGGCTTCTGAAAACTTGGGCAATATTCTCACTCAGGTGTTCAGACTGAAGACTTATAATCTACATAATTGCTGTTTGCATGGAAACTGATCCCATTTCTCACCCTCCTATGTATTTTTTTTCCCTTTCTTTGGTGTACTTTTTGAGATGAGAGGACAAGAACTGCAAACAGCATCTAGGATGTGTGCACTGTGGATTGATGTAGTGGCATAGAGATTTTGTTTTCTGTTCATCTAATCATCTCCAGTAGTCAGTTTGTTTTGACTATTGATGAGCATTGAGCTGGAATTTTCATAAATCTATCTTCAGTGACCATAAGAATGTCATTTTTGAGTGGTATAATTGACTTGGAACCTGGTATGTGTGAAAACACATTTGCTACTTCATCTTCAGTACTTTACCACAGAGGTGATGAAAAGGCAGGTGAAAGTCTGTAGCGTGAAATCAGAATTACAAGTTTGAACAGTCAACCCACAGCTTTATTATCAAAAGCTTAACCAGCCAGCAGGCTGCTTCACCTTACTGCATGCCAACTTTTTCAGTCACCCATGAACGTGCAGTGAAACCCAGGCTTGATTAGCTTGCCAGATGGGACTGCACTTTTTGCCCCTGTACATTTTGACAGGGTTTGTTTTCATTTACTCATATGCTGGCATATTCTTCTTGGTAAATATGGCAGTTATCTGTTTTTTCACAGCCAAGAAGCTTGTAGTCTGCTATTTCACATCTGTGGACTTTGCCATAAAATGATGCTCTTGAAATACACTATGGTAGCTTGGGTTTGGAGCCATAAAATTATTTTTTATTAGTTAACCAAGTTCTTGCAGTTTGGGATGCTAGAGATGAGTTCTGTGGAGAATGCAGAAAACAAACCTAATAAAGGATGAGTATAAAACCTTGACTGTTATTTTACGTGCAGAAGTAAGTGCATGTTACTTGTGGTTTACTGACTGAAAATGCATTTCATCATTCAGGTTAAAATTCTTCTTTTTCTTCCCCAAATGTCAAGTATTTGCACAACGTAAAATATAGGCTTGCATTTAGATCTTCCTGAAATAATTAAATTACAGGGGCTTGAATCATTGCCTCTAAGTGAGGAAATGCTGCAGGGACCCAGGTTACTCCTGTGAGTTTCACTTATAGTCCTTTTGTCAGTCAACCTGGGGGAACAGTATCAGATTCTGCTACGTCAGAGACAGTATTAAAATAATTAAGTTGAGTTTAGCTTTTAAGCTTTAGTTATTTCTATGGAACTGATGCCTACCATTTTTCCATGTGTAATCTTTCTTTACTTGTTATAGGAAGTTTTATTTAAACTAGATATATGTGTTGAAGAAGGGCTTCTTTGGCTTCCTTTTGAATGAGGAGGAAGTAGTATAACAAGTCTTTCAAAGTTTTTGCTACTGTGGGGAATGACTATTTGTGGCATAATTTTTGAGTTGTTTTTGTATATAAGCAATTTACAATCCTCTGTTATTTATTGTTTTACTTGCTTTTGCAGGAAATGAGCTAATTATCTTTTTGGCTGACCAAAAGGAACCCTACTTTAAGCCCCGTGTTAAGTTACCAATGAAGTAAGTATTGATATTAAATGTTAAAAGGTATATATACCCATAATGTTACTACAGGATATGTTACTGCCTGTAATAATGCTTACAAATAGTATCATGTTTATCAGAAGCTAAATTGCTGTTATAGCTAAACTTCATGTTCTGTGTTTTTGTGGGTTTTGTTACTCCCTCCTATTTTGGAAAGAGATAATTTGTTTAGTGCATTAGAAGTTATCTGCTTTTAATTCTTAAGAGAATGAGCCATGTTTGTGTTTGCAAACAGGGTCTCTGAGTAGGTAACTTAGTAAAAAAAAGATAGAGCAAACACATGTAGGGAGGAGTGGTAAGATGTGGCAGAAGATGGGAGGAGATGACATTGTCTTTAAAAAGATCTAGCTGCCTGTCTGACTCCTGCTGCTTGAATTGCTCTTGTTGCTTTATGGTCTTGCTCTTGGAAAGCAACCAAAAAGATGCTGAAACACATTTTTGAGGACTTGTTCTACAACAAATGAAGGGATTTAATGAAGTCTAGGTAGCATTAACAAATAGGAGTTAGCTGAAGCATTCCTGTTAGTTGAAGTTTAGAGTTAAAAATGGCATCCTGCCTTGTACACTGCAGAATGCTTGATTTGAAGCTACTTTTGCAATAGATAAGGACTTACAAAAAAGCAAGGTTGCTGAAGGACAATGTTGTATTGGACCAACTAATAATACCTGGGACGAAAAGGCAAGCCTTTGAACACACAAGTGCTTCCAATTTTCATGCACACATTTGTACAGTTATTCGCATGTGGGTTTTTGTTTGTTTGTTTCTTTTATTTTAGATCTCTTGGTGTTACCATAACCAGTGTAGTTCCTGGAGATTATGATGGTGATTCACAAATGGATGTCCTCCTGACTACCCGGGCACAAAATCACGGCAAAGATGAACTTTCAGTGTTTATTTTTTGGGGGCACAACCAAACATTAGGTGAGTTGCTGAGACTGTTTATTAATATGATTGTTAGGCTTTTTAATAACTCAAAATATTGTCAGCAAGTTGTAACTCATTTTACAGTGTATTGATAGTTTTTACAAGTAAAACAGAGATGAGCAGCTACTCAGCTTCATACCTGTGTAGTATTTGGCTGTTACAGTTTTCAGTTAATTAATAAAAGTGAGCAAAGCTAAAACTCTTGCTTTATATCATGTGACAGACATAAGCAAACAATATTAGTTTGACAGTAACTGACTAACTCAAGATCTGCTTTTCATGGCTTTCCCATTACGCATCTCAGCTTCACAAAGATGATCTTAAAAAAATTACCTTTAATTTAAAATGGGCTGAGAATCTGATAGAGAGTTGAGTGCATAAACTTTCAGAATATCAAACTTACAAACAGTAATATAACACTCTTACTTGTGTTAAACCAAATTATTTAAAGACAGTGACACACTGAAGTAGGTTTTGAGAGGGAGGTTTCTAGAGTCTCTATCATTGGAAGTTTTCAAGACTCTTTTAGCAGTGTTCTAGCTGATTCCATCTTAAGATTCATGGACTGTGTCAACTCTTGAAGTCTCCTGTTTTCTGTTGACTTTGCTAGCAAGTGGTTTTGGAAAGAGTTTATTGTTTGAAGGAGGACAGAAAAGCAAAAGAAGATACTCTTAAGTCCATAAAAACTACTGAAGAATAATGACTATTATAAACAACTATGTTATAAAATATTTACAGGTGAGGCAATTGATGGTCTTAGGTACTGTTGCTTCTGGCTTCAATCAGAGGTGAAACAAGCCAACTGGGAAAGTGCACTGGATTGAATATTAAGGGAACAGGAGGTATCTGTAGTATTGGAAAGGACACAAATTATTTGGATTAATTTATGCTGTCTTGCTTCTGAATAAACAACCATTGGGAGAGGCACAAATGAGCATATGGGGCTTAGAGGAGTCGCAGATGAATTCAGGCAGTGGTCAGTGTGTAGTGAGGCTACTGGGAAGGTACGTGGTGCTTTCGTGGCTAATGGAACTGTGACAAGTCAAGAGGAGGGCACTGTCATAAAATGTGGAAACTGGAAAGAAGACAAACATTATGGAGAAGCTAAGGAAATGGGGATGATCCGGCAAGGAGTTTGGATTACAAGTGAAAGTGAAGTCTGAGAGGTGATAACCTGATTAGGACTTCAAATCCTCACTTCCCATTTAAGCAGTCTACCTCTAATTTATTTCTAGCACTCAATGTCTATGATTAAGAACGATTCCTACAGTGACAAAACATTAAACAGGGGTCTTATGTCCAATGTTAAATTCTTAGACTGTCTCCATCCCAACTATTTCAGGTTTTGTGTGTGTATGAGATTCCAGTCATACATAGAAATAGGTTTCACTAAGATCTATTTAAAATAATTTGTTGAAGAGTTAGGTGGAAAGAGATGTTTCAGTATTTTAACTGTAACTCAACTTTCCTGCATAATTTCTGGAAGCCATTTAGTTGTTTCTACTCGGTGGTGGCTGATTTATTTTTTAATTGTAAAACTGATGGTTATAAATCAATAGAATTATGCCCAAGTTAAAAATGTGAATTACATCATCAATTTGGCAACTAATTCAAATGGTTATTTTCTGTTTTCAGATCTTAACCATAAAAGTATGATAAATAAGACTTTTCATGATGAGCCTCTAGTAATGGAGTAAGTATGACCTACTTTTTTAGAAAGCAACATTTATAATGGTGGCTAAGAGCAACTCAAATATAATGTAATGCTAAAATTTTAAACACATGCTCTTTATCTTAAGAACTGTCTGATTTGTGTAGTATGAACTGTTCTAATAAAAGATGATGAAACATAGCAATCATCTTTATAAATCTTCTATATGATATCAACCTGGCAAAAGTAACTAAATAAGCCTTTAATTTTTTTTTATTTCAGTACTCAGTTTTATGCAGAAAAAGAGCCATTCATTTTTTGGTGAATTTTTAAAGGAAAGCCCTTTCTGGCTTATCTGATTGAGCATGTACCCCTTTCAAGATGCACTTCCCTTTGTGAAATGCTGAACACAAGAGGGGGGAAACAGAGCTGGAAAATCAAATGCATGGTAGAGTGTACAATCTTGAAAGAAGCACAGTACTTACTACTAGCTCAGACAAGAGCCAAAAGCCAGAAAAGACTTCACAGCTGAAAATTCTTCATTGCTTGGTGGGAAAATGCTAACCAATTAGAGGTTAACCTAAGAACAGGTAATTTCTAATCCTATACTGACTAGGGTGATACTAAAATTGTTTTGCATTTTCAGCTTTAATGGAGACTTGATTCCTGACATCTTTGGTGTCACAACCGATTCAAATAAGCCTCAGATCTGGATAGGCGGGTAAGCAAAGGCTTTGTTCATTAGCAGGCATGTCAATAACTTCCTCATGGTGCATCCCCTTATTAAAGAGGCACAAGACTCGTGTTTAACTGGGACTTTGAAAACATATCAATCTCTCTCATTTCCATGTTCATCTTTAAACATTCTATGACACTCTGCATCTAACTTTTTAAGTATTGTTTTATAGGGGAAGTAGGTGCTTTGTAGGGGAAGCAGATGTTCCTTGAGAGCTGATAGGAGTATGGGTCTAGGGGCTTTGAAAAAGAAAAAAAGCCTAAAAAGAAGGTGACTTTTATTAGAACTCTTCCCTGATTTGGAGATTTTTCTCTCAATTGTAAAAGTATGTGCTCAAAAGATAGCAGAAAATATTTTTAGGATACAAGTTGGATTACAAATGTCAAAATAAATACATTGTTCTTAGCTTCGTGATTATATGAAAACCACTCTTGACATTTTCTTTCTGAACTATTTTTTTTGGCTGATAATAAATACTTGCAAAAATAAATACTTGCAAGTGTTCTCTTGGAGGATTAGCCAGTTGCTTGAAGAAATCTGCCATTTCTAACTTGCTATTTTGCTTTTAAGAGGAACTTAATAGGTTTGTCTAGAAGCTTCTGTGTGTTTCAAGAGAAATCCAGGTGATGGTGTTCCAGCTGTTTTAAGTTTGCATACAATCCGTACTTAATTTTATTTTAAAAGAGTGTATCAGGTAATCCTTGTGGCTTCCTTTAGCTATTGTTTCAAGATGTCTCTTACCACTGGAGAAATCAATGTGATGATTACTCAGTCCCTATGGCAACAATATATCCTCTTTCTATGGTGCATCTCCATGGCCCTTAAGAAATATTTAAATGAGGCTTTTCTCCCACCCCATTACCAAGTTAAACAAATCTGTACCTCTTCTTCCTAAATGGCTATTTTCCTTTCCTCAGAGATCGTTTAGAAGTGATGTAGTGTCAATAATATGTAAATGGAAACTATACCCTTCTCAGCAATATGGTTTTGGTCATTAATTCCAACTTGAATTTTATCACCATTACTTTTATTTAAATTGATGGCTTATGGAACAGATTTCAGATTCACAGTGGTGCTTCTGAACACTCTGCAATGATGATCTATTGAAAAATGTTATGATCTTTTGAAGATATGAAACAATGGGAAAGATAGGTTTAATTTTGTTGAAGAAATCCTTTCAGAAGCATTAGGCTACAAATAAACTTACTCATTACAGCTCAAAATCAGACTGAGGGATATAGGTAGCAGCATAAGCTATGTCTTGTACATAGAAAATAGCTTTATGTCATCTGTGTAGAAAAGCATTTTTCTTTTTTTAATCTAAAATGTTTTTATATTTATACTAGAACTGTATAAGGAACTTTCTTGGCTATCTTCAAAACTAGAAAAACCTACAGAAAATACTTAATAATTTATTTAGGATTAAGTGATTGTTTTTAACATTTCCAAGACTTAGTTACGATCTTTGGGAAGTAATCAGAAGCTTATTTTTTGTCTTGTCATAAAATAAGTCATGGAAGATAAGGATTTTAGTAATATGTATGTAATGTCACTGGGATAAACAAAGCCACTCCAGACAGTGGTAATATCACTGTCCTGACTTTGAGATTCTTCTGAGTGTATTAGCTAAAGGTTCTAAAAGTAACATGTCTGATGATTCAACTGCTGTGACTTCTGAAGGATTTGTTTTATTTCAGTGTGCTGCCAATAGGGAGGTTTGCTGGAAGTCCAGTCATTTGTAAAGAAAAGTATTAACCTGCTTAGGAAATGACAAAATTAGTCTCTAATCCATCATGATTTGAGAGCTTAATTATTATGTTGATTTTTTATTATTTTTTTTTTAAGTGACTGAAAATAAAGTCCATTTACAGGTAGCAGGCAGGAGCTGCTTTAACAGCATGTGATTATATCCATTTTTGCTCATCTTTATTAACCCAAAAGTAGATTTCAGAAGTACTAATAGCAAAACTACTTGAGGAAACTGGGGACGACAGCAATCAGTATCTCAAAATTTGCAGTCAAAGTCTATGCACTAAATTTCACTTTGTGGATTAAAAAAAAGTTATTTTAGTATTATCTAACTGAAGCCCCTGTGCCCCTTTGCAGAACCTTTCAAGCAATTACTCTGGTTACTTCATGTATTGTAAGCCAAGCAGGAAGTTTAGCTTAGCATTAGGAGAACATTTTCCATTTTATTTAAAGTTTCACAGAGTTTTTTTAAAAGCTATATCATAATGATTACCACTCCCCAGGTGCTGCTGAAACATACTGCTTTTTATTCTTGTCTGCAGGAACTTGTCATGGCATGCTGTGTTGGAAACTCAAAGTACAATGTATATACCACACTCTCATGCATTTATAGACTTAAATAATGACTTCACTGCTGGTAAGTCATAAATGTGTTAAATACCTTCCTAAAAATAGCACTAAGTATACTATGTAATGTATTGCAACTTCTGTATGATACTTTAGTAAATTTCACTGATGGTTGTAAAGAGTTGATTCTGGAATGTTGCACTTGGCAAGTACCTTGGCTACTTCTGATTTCTTTTATTTCTTTTCAATATCTACAGTTTTAAAATTCTGGCTTTTAAGAAATAACTGCCAAAATTAATAACCTAATAACATTTTGTACTTCTTGATGATAATGTAATCAGAATTGATGCTTGTTTGGAATAATGTTGTGTTTACCAGTAAAACATTTGTTAAGCTCTAGTATTCAGGTTGCAGCTGAATCAGAAGCAAAGCTATGTTTTCTTCATCTTGAGTATATATATTCTTTTGAGTTTTATAGTTCATTCAGAAGAATATTTTCATGACTGGACTTACATTTTTTTTCCTATAATTATAATAATTATTTTAATATTAATTCTATTTTGTTGTAGTTAATTCTACCACTGATTGAGAAAACAGCATGTGAGACTTCATTCTTCTGTTACTGTATGAGCAATCCTGTAGTTTATTTATAGTTCAGTGTTCACAAAAAAGTACTGGAGACAACTTTTCTTATGGTGGATAAACTGTACACTTCCTTTGGTGGTGGCTTTGTTTTGTTTGGAGTTTTTTTATTAAACACACAGTGCAAATTAGCCTTTGCTTATTACAGTGAAGCTACTCCTCACTTACATGCCAGGTTCATACCTCCAAGCACAGTTAAATATTGTGCTAAACTTAAATTTCCTCACACACTAAATTAATTCTGAAATGCTTTATCTGATGCTTGGTGTGCAATGTGCATAAATTTCTATCTACGAATCTTGGAAAAAAAGCCTATTTTTTTCCTATTTAGTAGCATGGGAATGAGAGAGGAAAGAGTCCATAAATTTAATTAAGATGCTTAGAAATGCTGGGGATTAAGTTAATTGCTTTAGTGCTTAGTCAAACCTTCATGTTCAGTTCTGGCATATTGCTGCATGAAGCTGTCAAGTGGAAATTCCAACTGGAAAATTAAATACACGGTTGCTTACCATAATCAGTGTCATGTAATAACAAATTCTTACACAGTTCTATAAATCTTTTGAAATTTTGTTTTGGTGGCATGGTCAGCATAGACAAGCAATCCAGGTAACACTTTAACATAAATATGTTGAAATCTAAACTCACTGGTAGGTAAAGTTAGGAAGCTTAGGTGGCTTACATAGCTCAATCACAGATCAATTTTTGCAAGAGTACACACAGGTTTTTATGCCAGTTAACTGCACAGAGAATGTCCAGAGAATTCCAGTTAGTGCTAGTGAGATATGAAAGTTCCTCCATTAAATAGAAATGAAAGTCAGGATCTTAGTGTGAGGACTACCAGGAGCTTTTATGGATTCCTATCTGTATTTACATCTCAAGATGTGAACAGAAGCTTGAAGCACTCCTTATAGAATGATCCTGACTTTTACTTGCCTATAACAGTAAGGATATCACACCTTAAGGTGAAATATGTGTTATGTTACAGCAACCTGAGGAAAATTTCAAGGAGAAGAATTCATTCTAAGAAGAAAACTGGAGATATTACCATCAAATTATTTTCTGGAAAAAATTTGTTTTGCTTCTAAGATGGGAATGTTAAATTGTTTTTTTTCCTGTCCCTATGAAAACTGGACCCACTGTGAACAAGGCAAATGTTGCTGAAAAATAATAGCTTATCAGGGATATCTGATATTTCATGACTGATGTGTTACTCCAAGACTGCCTGCTTCCAAAGTGAAAACTCACCCCTCATCTCATCCTGTCTGCACATTTATGTTGGTTCCCTGACATCAGCTGCAGTAACTACTCAGGAACTGGGGCTGAGCAGGAGCACAGTTTGCTCTCACTTGAGTTGTTAAGCTGATCCAACTTGCCATGCAGCTTCAGGATTGCCACAGCCATTGTAAGCACAGAGAGAAGGCAGGCTCCTATTTTAGTCGCAGCAGTTGTAGCCTGCCTCTAACCAGGCATGAAATTGCACCTTGAGTCTCCTTGTGACTCTTCAAAAAAAATCTGCTTCATGTTCTCAGCATGTCTCCTTTAATTTGTGTTAGTCTGTACAGAGTTGGGCAAGTGACTCACAGAAGCAGTATAAAAAAAAAAGGGGCAAAACAAAAACCAGCCTGGGTAATCATCTCTAAGGTACTGATAGTTCTGTGATTATAAATGCACCCTGCCAAACAGTGCCACGATAAGGTGCTGATACTACTGTAGTGTGCCCACAGCTAGTCCTGTGTCTTGCTCTGTGCAGTCTGGAATGACTTTGCAGAAAACAGCTGAAAGTGTCTGTTTGTTTAGGTCTGTCCCTTGTTAGCACAGCTGGGGTGGCACAGCCCTACTGTGCCCACAAAGAGAGGAGTGCCAGGGACGCTGGGTTATTTCTCAGTGGTGTCTGTTAATTATTGGTTGGATCAGGTAGAGCTAGTGAAGAGGAGAGGATTCTTGTGACTCAGTATTCACCTGCACTACTATTCTTGAGTTGGAACAACACCTCATTAAGAATAAGTCCTGGTATGCACTGAAATCATATTAATTAGGTGGTAGGCACTGAGGAGGATGTAGGTCTGCATGCTGAAATCCTGTGTTCCAAAATACTGAATCATGACATTAGATGATGCTGTGGTACTTTTTGCCTGAAAAAAAATCAGAGTATTTACTCTGATTTACAGACAATGGTAATATTAATTAATATGAAGGGATAGTTGTACCTAAAATGGATGCACTGAGTTTTGTGTACAAATAAAAACTGAACCTTCAGAATACACCATCTTTTACTTGGTTTGGGGTTGGTTTTTTTTAAGACTTTTGTCTAATATTCTGCAGTGTTTTGGAGCTCTTTGTATTCTGTAACACATGCAGCCAATTCAGCGATTTTTAGCTGCGCTATTTTTGGCAATTCTATCATTATAAACAGCTTAGGAGATTTCAAGTGTGCTTGACACTAAAAAAAAAAAAAGAGAGAGAAAAAATCCTTTCAGGTCTGAGAATCTTTTTGCTAGTTTATTGCCTTATGTGTTTTCAACATGCTGATATTAATCCCTCAAAACAGACCTTTTAACTGACACGTTTCTCCTGCTCTGGGAAAAATGCAGTTGAATTGTAATCATTTCATTATATGAAAACCTGTTCATAAAGATGTTTTTAATCCCTAACAATTCTTCATGAAGGGCTAACTGTGTAAGGATTTTATAAGCCAAAAATCCACTAACCAAAACAAAGATAATACTAATCTCTCTTGGTGAGAGAGAAACTAGGCTGTTTCAGATAGTAATGCTGCTGCTGTTTTTAAAGAAAGCATTACAATGTAGAAATCTTAGCTTCTTACAATTTTTAATTCATTTTATATATATTTTTTTTTTATAGTATATGCAAAAACAATAAAAAATTTAAAGTCTCTTCCATCTGTATTAAGCTTGTGTTGCTCCAGGGAGGAGTGTCTAGTTCACAGAATGGCTGAGATAGGAAGGAATTTCTGGATATGTTCTAGTCAACTTACCTACCACCAGTGCACTGTTTGTACATGCACTGATATAAATTGATTGATAAGGAAAAAACATGGTGACCCTGGTTAGAATAGGGCTACTGGGTGGCTAGTAGTACACAGTCACACTTGTCACTAGTTCTTTTTAACAGCTATCTTAAGAAAATAATCTTGAAGCTAATAATAATAAGCTTGTCTGAACAGATTAACTTCAGGTGTATTTTATGAAGCACAACAGTTCAGGTCAGTGTTTCTAAAGCAGGCTCCTTGAGTAAGAGGCCTGTCTTTATAAATCTCATATCCTCCAACTTTAAGATTTACATCACATGATTTAAGAAAGTAAGTCTTGCACAGGATTTAGCTCTTTTGACTTACAGTGAAGGAGGTAAAAAGTAGTTCTCTTTGCATTAACCCACTGAAATCAAAGTAGATGTGAACATGGTCTTTCTCAGAAACGCATTCAGATGTGTTAGTCAAGAGATGGAGATGATACTGTTCAACTGAAAAAGCAGTATTTCCAATATGGTCACTGTGCTGAAGATTTTACAATTTAAATACGTGAACTGAACTGTGGTCAAAGGACCTGATAAGGACCACCCAGAAATGATGTAGATTTGGGTACCACCACAGAGCATCTATTTAAAGCTAGACAATAGACAAACATATTTTGTTTATGCCACTGTTGATTTGCATCACAGAATTTTCAGATAAATACTTCAGACCAAGCTGAAGTTTAACAATAGAGTGATAGAATTAACTACAACAGTTTAGCAACAGTCAGTAGTTGAAAACTGATGAGGCTGTCTTAACATAAGCTCTCATAGGTGTATTGAGAGTGCTTTACCTAAAGTTGAGATTTTTATGTTAGCAATTATTTTTCTGCATGTCTTCTTTTTCAAATTAGTTAACTTTGTTTCTAATGAAAACATCTTAAAATGTCAGTAGTTCATTTAACTCTAATGACTCTAAGCCAAAATTTTAATACTTAATGACTGGGGAAAAAAAGGGTTATTTAATAAAAAATAAATTTATATGCACTTATCTTCTATCAAGAAATCTGGCCGTGGCCCTGCCAGTATTTTTTAAATGTTCAAATGTATCAAACAAACTGCTTTGGACTCTGAATGATAGTGTAACTTCAGACTGTACATCTGTCAGTTTATCCTTGAATGCTATGAAATATAGCTAATGTATTAAATACTATGTGCCTGATTTGGCTATGTGATTCCAAAGTCTGGAAATACTGCTTTTGCAGCATGTCATGTGTTGAACATGGTGTGTGTAATTGCAGATATTTCTGGAACTGTTTATATAAAATGAAGGAAAAACCATGAATTTGATTTTGGGAAAACTAAAGCAAAAAAATCATTTTTGAGAAACAGCTTGCTGTAAGATAATTGCTAGTCTCTTTACTGATGGTAATTTTCTCATGTAGTTTTGCTTTGGAAATCTAGAAACCTAATGTACTACAACATTTATAATATGCTTTCTTTTGGATTCTCACTTCATAGTTTAAATGCATGAATGTAGATAGGTTTTTTTTCTTGAAAACCAATCATTAGAATCGCAGGTGATTTTTCCGTTGTAATAATTTAAAGTTTGATGCTGAAGACATTGTAATGTTTGAAGCTGATTACATTTTTGCTGAATTTCCTCTTAATGGAAGCTGGTAGCCTCTGTGCATATATTATTATAATCAAAGTTTATTCTATGCAATAGACCTGCATTTATTCTCTATTAAAATAACCAGGCTCATCATGTTTGCAAACAAATTATTTGGCCTTTTAAAACTTACCCTGAGTGGCATTTTAAAACTCCGTGTGTGTGTTTGTACAGGTATTTGAAGTCAAATCATTCTCTCTGGTTCCCCCTTATGTTTTTTTTCCAAAACAAATATGCAGTCATGCCATGTCTTGTTTCAGTCCATAAACAGGTCATTTTTTAATTTCTCCGCTGTTTTAAGCTCTGATAACAGAGTTTACGTGGAGGCAAAAAATGTATCATATAAGCTACACAGGATATATTTTGTAGGACCTCCATCTCTAAGGTTATGATTGGTTTTTGTTACTTTTATTTTTAGTTTTTACATATTTGTTTCTCTAACTTTTCCTCCACTTGTTCCTGCACAGTGTTCAATACCACAGGAGGTTCATTCTCGTAAGACAAAGCCAGAGTTGCTCAGATTAACTGCATCTCCTCCTGCTGCTGAGAGCATCTACTTTTGCTAATGCCACTTTTCTTACTCATAGCTTACATCACAAAGTGACTTAAAGAATGAGAAGACATCTTTAGAGAAAAGAGCTTTCTAATTTTCTAAAAGAACCTATTGCCTGTACTATCTGCTTAGCAATTTAAATCTTAAAATTTAATTATTAAGTGTCTCAAAACTTATATCTTTTGAAATTTGTATTATATACTGACATACACACTGGAGAATACTAATATTTTTTTAATGGGAATCAATAACTTAATATAGGTGAGGAGTAAATTGATTCTGCCCCAAACAGCATTTGGTTGAGAAAGCATGAATATGAAAATGGGTTCTGAAAGAAAGCACTCTTAATAATCAGCAGTCATCTCCCATTGCTTGAAACAATATTGTTGCCTTTATTCTGAAAATAAATAGATTTTTCTGTCTGAAAACTCATGTTTGAAGTGCTAAAAACCAGATAAATAGTCCCATATGCTTTGCATATTCAGAAGCATAACTATTTGTCATAAATCTAAGTTAAAAGTTTTCCATTTAAGTAATGTTTTTAAATTAATATGTATTACTCTTTTCTGTAGTAATTTTTAATAACAAAAAGGATTTTAGTGCTTAATTATGTTATTTATAATTGTTTAACATGTGCTTTACTAAAGAGTTCCAGTAAACACTAAATTTTGAAAGACTCATTTGAAAAGCAGAATAACTTCACAACCTCTCTTATTATAAGCCCATTTCTTAACAAACACAAATGAGCTTGTTTGGAACATATGAAGTCCTTTTGTTTGCTTAAATTTTTCAGAGGAGGAAGTTACTGGAAGGAGGTTGTTCCTTAGCTTACTGTTTTGTGTGACTAGCACTAAATAATTCATGACAAGTTAATTGCAAACTCATGAGCATTGGTACTTGTACTTGTATCTATATTGTAAAAGCTAAATTGTTACAGCTAGGCAGTAGATGTATTCCATTTTCTCTAGTATAGTACTAATGTCAACTTGACAAACTAATCTGAATACCAAATGATCAAGTGTTTCTCTACCTAAATTAAAAACTTAGAAACAGAAGTACAAAACTTGTCAAGTTAGACTCAATCTAAGTGGTTTTGTATAAAATTAGGATTTTCTCATATTAAAAGTGTTGTGTAACTAAAGTTGTATAAATGCAACTAAAATAAAATTGTAAATAACATTTTACATTTTGTTTTTAAATATTTCTTTTTTTTCCTGTTGGTGGGTCAATCTGTAATGTTAATACAGGAAAAACTAATGTAAATAGAGGGAAGCCATCTTTTACTTGTCACTTACATTAAATGCTTTATGGCATTTAATGATTCTAATGCAGTTCTCACCTTACCCATTTTGTCAACCCACTGCAAGACACAGAGATATTTAGACATTATTTACATATGCCAATACATGCAGGTGGGGATGTGCATATCCTCAAATAACTCGTAGTTAAAGAATATGTACAAACACACCTGTTTTTCCATAGAAATGGTAATTTTTTAGGAATGGTTGGAGTGTACATGCCTGTGTTCTCAGTGGGTAATACCATGTGCATTTTGATAGTGTTTAAAAACAGGGAGGATTTTTAAAAATTATTTATTATTATTATTAACTCATTCTTACCTTAAACTTCTGAAGTAAATGTGAAATCAAGCTATAACTTAAGAATGTTGCTCATGCATTGGTGGCTTCTGAAGACAACCATAGATGCTGAGTGTTTTAATTCTGAAATAGAGCCCTCTGACATTAACAGAAAGGTCAAATCAGTCATTAGTGAAATGAAAGCTCCATCTATAAATAGTACTGGGTTTTGTAACACTCAGAAGTGAAGGAAAAGAACAAGGATGATCAGAATTGAACTTGGAGCAGGTTCTGTACAGTTAAGTTTTAGTGCAATTTCCTGGTAGTCCTAATAAGAAAAAGCAATTTTTGGAAATAGGGTTTGTAATACTAGCTGCTTTATTGAGTAAGATTGCCTGCAGTTTTCCAGTCAGGCTGAAGTCTTCTAAGCTCTCTACCTGCCTCCTTGCTGAACTTCCATCCTGAAGCTACAGCACTTAGCCACTTTCACAGACTGCAGTCATGGTGAAGCTGGTTTGATGTTTGAAAACTTGGGCAACTGTTTTCATAGTGACCTAGCAGTTGCTTTTGAAACATCCTTCCTGAAAGATAGCAAGGTCTCTTTGCTTTTGCTGTTTTAATTAAAAGAGCCATTCAAATTTAGCCACTTTGAAACAGGTTTTAGAAATATGAACTAGGTTTTTTTTGTTGTTGTTTTCCTTAATTGCTCTTACTGCCTTTCTAAAACAGCCATCAGTAGTGAACATAACATAGGCAGGGATTATGGAAACCTTCCCTTCCTTTGTGGTTGTGAACTAGTGCCAGTGTTTGGATCCATAACTGCAAGCAGGGGGCACAAGGCAGAGATGACATTCTTGATCAACATGGAAAATTACTTGTAAATATTAAGCATCTGATTTTATTTCAGTGCAAGAGGGTTTAATCACAAAAACGTTATGACCATTTGAGACACGTAACTTATGAGGCTTAAGGATAAAAAGGAGGACAATTGGCAATAACATACCAGCTGAGTTGGTTCATCTGGCTCTAGAAGTAGAGGTGGTGTTGCTGTACCTGGATGAAGTTGTCGTATGGAAAATCACAGCTTGTTGCTTGAACTGAAGGGCAACATGGCACTCGCTCCTCTACACTATTTCTGGAAGATTATCTGCTACCTCTGCCTGCCTTTGCACTTTACCAGTGCAGTGTAATATTACAGTGGCCTTGGAGCCAATTTGGTGTGTTGGTTCCATTTGTTGTACCTAAAGTTATACGCCTCAAGTTAGCAATAGAGGAGACAGAGGAGTACATCAAGAGGAAAAACGGGCAAAAGTAACTTCCTAGCTCTCAAGAAAAGCTATTTTGGGAAAAGGAGAGAGTTCAGTGCTAAACAGGCATGTTGCTTAATTTAATCATCTACTGCAGGAGGCCATATTCAGCACTGATCTTTGCAAACCACTTACATGTATAGTAGATTGCCTCCTCCAAAAACAGCTCTATTTTCCTGCTCTCAAAATGTGGAAGAAATGTGCACATTAAAATAACTGGTTTGTACAGCAGCTGAACAAAGGCTTTAAATCTGTAAGCACCTCCACATTTTTAACATAGTAAACACTTCAGATGTTTTAAGTTACTGTCTTTCTATTAGCTCTTTGCAGTTTGACTTGCATTTAGTATCCTGATTTATTCCTCCTACACTGCAGATAGCTAAATGTATTCATTGGTTTTATTAAGTTGTGTGACATCCCGGGCACTGTGGTTCTCTCATCCCTTTTTTCTCTCACAGGTTTAGTGTTTATTTTAAAGCTACTTTTGATTCTGGCCCTAACATGTGGGATTTGATATGCCTGTTCTTCTTCACCTTCCTATATGATTTAAATTCCCTGTGCAGTCATATTTCTGAATATTTTATATACTTATTATGAAATCAGATTAAATGAGGAGGGCGAAAAAACAACTAATATAATGTGCTTCAGACTAAGAGTGGAAAAAAATTGAAATTGAATTTTCAATTGAAATGGAAAAATCTCCATTGCAAATCTCTTTTTTTTTTTTTTTTTAACATGCTTTTACAAAATAGGTGTGTATGTGTAAAGCAGCAATCACACATACACCGTTACAAGTAATTCACTAATATGGAGTGAGTTCCTAATGGCTGTGTCTCAAAATTAGGGTTAGTATACTTGGCAGTTTACTTTGCTGTCAACTGCCCAGTCTTGCTGAGTGCCTGATTGTCTGTGGCCTGTTGTTACTCTGTCTGGGATGAATAATATGGAATGTCTTTTGAGTCATAAAGAGCTGTAAGTGATTTTTTAAATTTTTTAATTTTTCTGCCTACAAGGTAACCATTGTGTTCTAATTCAAATAGTGATATTTTAAATTCCAGGAGGAAAGGAGGACCAAAAAAAAAGAAAACAAGTGCTTAAATCTAAAAGTAGTTTTTCTAAAATCTTGACTCTGTAACACTGGACTTCATAATTTTAAAATTTTTTTTATCACCCCCCCTTCCTTTTTTTTTTTTTTTTTAGCCTCATTTATAAAGCTTTTTCTTCCCATTATCCTAATTTGGGTGCTCTCCTAAATGGCAATGAATAAGGTTCCCTTTATGTTGGCATTGTCAGACAAACCTCGTAAGCACTCTTTTGCACTGTTTTGATGTTAAAGAGAATTTTCATGTAAAGGATCCCTGAAAAATTTCTCTATCTCCTCTTCTTCTCCTGTCAATAATATATTTGTTGCTTAATTCAACGTATCTAACATAAAAGAATGTTTTTTAGGTTTTTATTTAAAATTTTGACATTAAAATTATAACTGTATACCTTTTTCCTAGCTCTTTGTAGTCTAGTATTTTATTCCTCTTGCTTTTTCTTGCAGATTTATTCCTTACTACATCACCACATTCAAACCCAGAAAACATTCAGTTTGAGGCATGGGTAAATAAGGTAAGAGAAAACCCAATAACCATTCTGTTACAACACAGAAAAGTTGTTTGGGTTTGTTGGTTTGTTTGTTTGTTTGGAGTTACGTGATACACCGTGTTTCAGGAATGAGTGGAACTGATGTTAAGAGGCACTGGCTGCACTGTTGCATTCACACTGCAGAATGTCACTGGAGATCTTTTACTCAGTATAAGTTCCTCTGCAGATTTTTAGACATGACTGCTAAGTAATCAATCAGACTGCCTTCATGCACCTTAGCAGGACTCCTGGTGTGTCATCAGCTGTTCTAGGAGGCTACTGGCACTTAATATAGTGATTTATGAAGAAAAGGCTGACCAGGTTTTTTTATTCCTGCTGTCTCAAACTTAGGCAATGCAATTCCTTTCACTGACACACTAGAAAATGCTTTTTCACATATTTGCCTATGTGATACATGTTTTTCTGGCCAGCTGAGCACAGGGCCTAGTTGTCTTTTCTGCATGGAGATGATTGACATTGGTAATTTTTCTTTTCTTACTTGAGTCATAAATTATATAAGTAAAGGTAGAGATACATAGTCACATGTCCACATAGTAGAGATACATAGTCACGTGTCCACATAGTAGAGATACATAGTCACGTGTCCACATAGTAGAGATACATAGTCACATGTCCACATAGTAACTGTCTGCAGAGTTGCATATTCAATGGCAATCAAGTCCCTAACCTGACATTATTAAGCAATATGGATAATTATATGTAATCCAGAAAACAGGATCATTTGTCTCAATGGCTTTATGTATAGTTGTGTGCACAGCACTTCATGTGAGCTGACTGCAGTTACTCATGAAGCGAGCCTTAGGTCATCTGACTTAAAACATTTCAAATGGTTTTGTTCCAGCTGTGATCCAGTTTTACAATAAACAAGGATCCAGCACTCCTCTTTGTCTTTCTGATTAAATACTGGAATATTGTTTTCTGAAGGCCTAAGTTTTAATACTAGACAATTAAAACAAGACCTAAACCAGACCTAATGTAAAATCAGATTATTTTCTGGTTAGAAGGAAAATCTGAATCTATTTTTAACAGGTGTGCAGGTCTGTCATATAGATATATTACATGTATCTATGAAATCACATGTCAGTATGCATAAATGCACTTTAGTATTTATAATCACTTAATTATGATATAGATTATGTCACTGACATAACCCCATCTATTTCTTATAACACAACAAAATAGATTATCAATTGTATCTGAATATTATTATTACTGTTTTTCTGTAAGATTCCATGAAGGATTAGAAATGGAAAAACTCAGTCCCAATTTTCTAAGAGTGCTGTTTTGTTGTTTTTTTTTTTCCCATACCTTAGAACTCTCTTTATTATCTACTTAAGTACTCTTTTATTTATGTGTATTTTCTTTGTATCAAGAATTTAATTTTGTCACTTAGTCTGCAATTCAGTCTTTCCATCATCTTTGTCCTGTTTGCTAGGATGGGAATTTCACTAAGCCTGGAAAAAGTAAGGAAATGCCTAGTGGTGTGAAAGTTGTTGGACAATCTGTGTTTGCAGATTTTGGTGAGTTTTACTCTTCTAAACTATCCTGAGTGTTTGTTCCTCCCACATATTTTGGTTAGCTACTCTGAATCAAAGAAGAAATAAAGAAGTTTAGCTCTAACATTTGTGGGGTTTTTTTACTTTCTTTCTTAAAGGTGTTATATTTATTTGACTTGAAGTATCTGGGAATAATTATTAATAAATTAAATTCAACTTTACCTATTCCATTGCATTCTGCATCACATCTGTCTACTTTTGAGTGCCACAGTAAAGGACATGTACTGCTGCTTTGAGCATGGTACAATGCAAAACTTACTTTTATCAGACATGTATTTTTGTTTCTCACTATTTTTATTTTTTCTTTAATCTTTTTTAGAAGATACTATTAGAGTAAATATTCATAAATTCTTCACTTGTACAAACTACTAAAGCCAAAATGTAAGTGAATTAAAGTGGCTTGTATAAAGATTGATGAAACATGGTAAAATCTTAATGGTTTTAATTGTAAATTCTGGAAGGCTTTTGTACAGAAGAAGAACTTAATTTATATGTAAATCTGGTTTTGCAAGGGTTAGTGAAAACCTGTGCTTTTCTATTAGAATGTGCATGTTTGGTCAGTTGTCTCATCAATGTGTATGTAATGTTACAAACAAGAAATGTTTGGTTTGTAGTCCAAAAAACCCCCATTTTTCTGTGTACTAAAATAAGATTTTTGCAACCCAAGGGCAAGTGCTACAGGCCTAATTCTACTGCATTATTGACTATAAAAAGAACTCATTTACCGTATTTATACAACACACTTGTTAATTGTGAGACTGACCCTGTCTTAAGTCTTGTCAAATTGTAGCCTTGTTGCAGAATTTTGATTTTAAATGTTTTAAAGAAAATGGCAATTTTTTAAAATTAACTCAGACTCCATATTAGACCCAGAGTCTTGCACTGTGCTGCCACTTAAGTGAAGTATTCTTAAGGGTTCTTGGAAAACCGTTTCTTGATTTGTAACTAGAAGACACCTCTGAATTGTTAATTATCCTTAGATCTTTATCTAGCAACTGAATTTACAGCTCTATAGTAAATTAAATAAGGTAGAATCTCAACAATGTTCTAGGTTCTTCTATGAAACGTTTATCACATTTTCTAAAATCTTTGTGCAAGTTTTTGTAAAATCTTTTTATCTCCAAATGTAAACATTTGCATCTATAGTATCAGGAGGAAATAATAGAATACTGTGGTTTTGCTGATAAAGAAAATTAGAAATGTTGGGGTTTTTGTAACCATTTTCCACACTGATGTTCTGAATAATGTCTTAATAGGTACTAAATAGAAATCAGGCTTTTTTAGTCTTAATGATAGCAATGTAGAAAGCAATCTTTATGTAGGATAATTTAATCTCTATTTTAGGTAACTAACGAGCCAAAATGATAGATCATAGTTTGAGATATTTATAATAATTAATGGAATTTTAATAAACCCTGGGATATCTTTGCAAAGCTAAGTCAAACTGTTCAAACATTCAAGTTAAAATTTTGAAAATGGGAGTAAATTTAATGTGCAGTGCTACAGCAATGCAGTGCACTGTGCTTTTGGTACAGCCAAGTTTATGAAGGACACTGGCTGGCAGAGGTACTGCAGCCGCAGGGGCTGCTGCTTTGGGATTCCAGCACCAGGTGTTTGATACCCTGCTCTGCTAATTATCATCAAATTCGTAGGCAGTGCACTAGTGTGAGGCAACAGTGGAGCAGTCTTTCTAGTAAGAATTAATATAATGGGAGAAAATGCATGCAGGAACTTAAGAAATGTATGTAAATAAAGGCAGAGGGGCAGCCTATATGGCAGAGCGGATAGAGAGGCAAAGAATCAGTATCACAGATGGGAGGAGATCTTCACTTTTCAGAAGCTGACTTTTTGGAACTGGTTATTCCCAAATACCTGTAATAGTACTCAAACAGGAAATCAGAGTTACAACTTTAATCTGTTGTAACAGTGAATAGGAAATAGAGTAGTGCATCTTTTTTTTTTTCTTCATCTTCCTAGCATTGATTTAAAATAATCAAGACAGGAAATAGTTATTTTCTCATTCAACAACGTTTCAGAGAATATTGAAGTCCATATGGTACTAAAACAATGTGTATGAGGCATATAATTCTAAATTCCATGTTCTTCCTGAAATGCAGTCTGAAGGGAGTTGAATAATACCCCACGACCATAAAAAAACAACGTATCTATTGCTAAATAGTTCTGTGTAAGAGTGGCTATACAGTAGTTGGTATATGAATGAAAGGAGGATCTTAGTCTGAGTTCTGTTCATGTTCATTCCAATATTTTTTGCCCTGCACCAGTCTAACAATAGAGGCAAAGTCTCACATTATTAGAATACTGAATCAGAGTAACTACATTTACCCACTGTGCTACATCTGCATATGTTTAGAACCTTCAAAAGGCAGGCATTTCTCATACAGATTGTGCTTGTAGTGAGCTGAAGTTAAATAATATGCTTTACTAGAAATGGTTTGTTCAGATTTGAACATACCTTTTTTCAGTTTTTGCTGTTTCAAAAATGGTAAAATAATGATTGTCCTAAGTCAAAGGAAATTAAGGTATGATGATTTGCCGTTTGAAATAGTAATCTGGCTGGCTGTAATGGGGCCTGAAAGAAGTTTCATTGCACAACAAATCAAACTAGGACAATGAAAATGTTAAATGAAGTGCATTAGAAGATAGCACTACCTTCTACCAAGCAGCTTTTGCCAAGTTCTGTGATATACTGATCAGAACATACCATAGTGCTCTCACTTTGCTCTGTGCTGCAGGCACCTTCCCAGTTTGCGCTGGGATGCAGCTGCTGTGACTAGAAGCACTTCAATATACACTCACAAGCCTGCTACGTTATTTCTGTTTCACCTGCCTCTCCTTTCTTCCTCTTCTGTGACATTTTCTGTACCTCATAGTTGATGTGACAGCCTTACCATTCCCTAAAGGTCTCAAAGGATTCCATTTTCCCTGTGCTTTCACTCTCTGCCACTTCTCATTTAGTTAACACTGTGCATATTGGACTCGAGAAAAATGTCAGGTCCAGCCATGAGCCTGGGAGCTGTGCTGCCACCTTCTCATTTACACCCACCTTTCTACTTGTACACTGTTGCACTTCTACAGTCCAAGATTGTGATTTAGTGATTGCACCTACATCTTAGCAAAACATATTTTGTTCCAAAGAGTGACTTTGTCTAACAGTATTTCCTGTTTCCAAAAGTGTTATTTGAAGTCCCCTTTCCAGCCTTAAGTACCTGTCATTTGAAAAAAGGGGGGAAGCTTTGAATAAGATCCTTACTGTGAACTTAAAAAGGCAACTGATTTTGGGTAAGGTTTCCTTTCTTATAACCAAGAAGGTTGAACAGCAGCTACCCAGCAGAAGGTATTTAGATAAGTGGAGCCTGAAAAAGAAAAAAATTAGGTGACTCTTAGTCACCTGTCACATATGTTAGTGTAATCCTAGCACCAAGTGTTCCTGAACTACACATATAATAAAAATACATGTTTTTTTCCATTAAAAGTTATGCAAATGTGTGCTTGCATACATCTATATATGTGTATCCATCCATAAGGTCGCTACAGTCCTGTACATACATATGTGTTTATATGTGTGTGTATTTTAATGGAAAAATATGCTAAATAGGTGTATATATATATCTCAGTGTATTTATGATAATATGGTAGACTTTAGACTTCATGCCTAAATTGGAATCTCAAAAATATGTAGCACTCCCCTCTGTTACATGATAGCAATGATTTGAACATTAACCTGATCAAAGGACAGGGAAAAATTGACAAATCTGTATTGTCCTTTTAAAAATAAATCAGGAATGCTCTGTGATGTATTTATTACAAATGGCATTTCAATTGATTAAGGTGAGCAGAACTCAGCACTAGAGAATTCTGCACTTATTTGGCTGACACACTGCTTCAAAGAAGTAAGAGCTCTTCATTATTACTTTTTCTATTCTTCTCATGTCACTATGGTAATTGCAATGCAGTGGTTGCTATAGCAAAAATGATTAATCCTCTGTTGTTGTTATCTGTATGCTAGCAGAGGCTTTTTATAAGATCTGCTTGTACTGTCTTTAGAGGAAATCATAGATGTTGGCTAGAATCCTGATAAATAATTGCAATTAGAATGAGTTTTAATAATTGTGTCTTAAAATAATGGAAAATTTTGTATTTGTTAAATAAATTTAAGGATTTTGGTGGGATGCTCTGAAAATTAGCAGTACTTTTGTAAGGAGATTAATGTGAACCATATTTTGGACACACAAACCTGCTATGTTCTTGTTACTTCAAAGATTAATTAAATATATATCTAAAGTAGTGACCCAGAAGCAACTCTTTATACAGTCCATTAATTCATTTTTATAAGAAATTAATGTTATTAATGCTATTCAGCTATGATTACTTCAGTTGGACAGTGGAGATTGATAAATCATCCTCCATCATATCTAAGTGTGCAAAAGTTTGATTAATCAGTCATTGATTTGCTTAGTTTAGGCAAAGAAATTTGTTGTGGCCTGTGTGCAAAGAGAATAAAAACCAGCTTTTCAAAACTAGATCCTACTGATGATAATGTCCTCCTAAGTAAACATAAAGTAACTCTTACTTTCTCAAGGTAGCATTCAGCCAACTCCACCTCAGTCCTTTATCTTTTACTCACAATTTGTTTTCTTACTTGCCACTGAGTCTTTATGTGGTCTTCCCTAATTTATGAAGTCTGTGTTTACTCCCACTGTGCAAACTTGCTTAGTTTTTGACGAAAAATGGATTCGGATTGTTCAAGTTATATCAAAGTCTTTCAGGGACCTGAACCTAAATTTCTGTCACATTTAAGATCCAGTTATCCAACTAGTAATCCTTAGACAGTCTTCTCTGTTCTATTATCTTCTTTCATGTATGTTAACTACTTGTATCACATAAGGTAGAAATAATAATTTTTCTCATAGAAAATGATAGCTCACTATTGCCAGTTAATTATGTTTAAACAGATAAGAGAGTGCCTAACCTTTGGGCAAAATGCATTTTGGTGAAAGATTTTTGTTTAAAGCAGACTCTGATTATTCTGCACTGGTTTTGTGCCTGCAGCTGCATTTCAATTTGGTGGCTTTTAGTTTTGTGTATCAGCTTCATTCTAGCATCTGGATTTATTTAGGTTTTTTCTTCTCTTCAGAATGCTGTATCTTCAGAGTTACTATCTATGTATCAAAGGTAAATTTTAATGGTGCATTTCACTAAATAACCCCTTTATAAAGCAATTGTCTTTTGAGCATGGTGGTGTGAAAACATACTAGTCGGTAGTCAGTAAAAGGATTCTCTAAGAACATTAAGATGCAGGAATACAATACTTCTGTGCTTGAAACACTCTGCATATGAGGAAAACTGGTCTCACTAGGGTGAAAAAGATATTAAAATTTATGGTAATAAAGAATTCTGAGTGGCTTTAGATAAGAAAGAAGTTGGTTTAGGAACAGATGCACTTCAGTTCATTTGAAACACCAGTGCATAGAGACACACCAAGTTAATAGCCACTTGTGTTTTGAGGCCATGAAAGGGTAATTGAGTCCATTAAAGTGTATTTAGAAGCTAAGTCTGTCTTACTTGTTAATTGGTAACCAGCAATGCTGTTCAGTGCTGTTAATTTTCATATTAGTCTTATTTTTAAAATTAATATTATTTTTTACAGTTTATTTAAGAGAAAGTTCCTATATTGAGTTTAACTGTTACATGTGTCACTCCTTTCCAGTCTCTTTAAACAACAACAAAAAACAACCACACAAACAAACCCACAAAAAGAGTGTAAATTCATGTTTGTTATAAAGAGATCATTTTGCTCTACAAACTGTGCCCCATCTGACTGCCTTTGTAATTCATTTTTGCAGTCATGGTGTGGATTTGAGAATGGGACAGACATTATGTTGAAGCAGCTGTGTAAAGTCCACCTAAGAAACTTTTGACTAAAATGGCCTCAAATTCTTCTTTCAAATTAATTTTTACTCCTTTGGGGGATTATTTTTTTGTGCATCTCATCCCTACTCTTCTCCCCTATCATGTAGTCATTTAGTATACTCTTATCATTTCATCTTGTTCCTCTTGCTGTTTAAAATGTTGCATCTCCTGATCCTTGAGGCGTCTGTCCTGCTATGACATCCACAGAAATCCCACATTTCTGAACTGTTTTCCATCCCCTTACCACTAAATTGTAGCTGGACACAATTGTACCAATGCTATTATCATAAATCCAAGAGATACTTTTTTTAATACAGTTCTTGTTTTTCCTTGATTTGCACTGGGTAAATAATAAATAATATAATAAAGGTATAGTTGGGATTAAATTGTCTGATTTTGTAAGAGCAAAACAGAACATTTTGGCATGTTCTGACACCTGGGATTTCAGTTAGAACACTTGATATAGTATTTCCATTTAAAAAAGAAGACTGCACTGTGGGATCACATGCAGCCTGGAAGTCTTAGTGCAGTTTGCTGGCACTCTGTGTTGTAATGCTTTTCCTGCAGTGGAGGTGTGAATATGGATTCTTTGGAAGGATACAGACAGACATAGTCAGAATTGATTTAGTGTGAAGGGTTTCTTTAATGTCCACAGAACATTCTGCAAAAGTTCTTTGCATCTGTTTTTTGAAGTTATGATTCCCATTTTCTGAAAGCAGCTGACACTGATTCTTTTAATAATGTGTAATTATCTTAGTATTTTATGGTAATTGTCTCTGTCATGACCATCTCTTTGAACACCTGAAGGCAGAGAGCGACAAAAGAATTCTAATCATTTTATTACTTCAGAAGATAAATTTAAGATAATCGGCTTTCAAACAAACCTTTATTTTGTTTGAGTATCAAACTCAGTCACACTGATTGTAGTTGGCCTGCTGCCTCAGAAGGATACTGCTTTGAGCATTGCCTTAACAGGGATTTTTCCTCCTTATTTTATCACTATTCTTTAGAACTTTATAGGTTCATGACAAAGGAGAATGAGAACTGTGCAAAACCATGAGGGAGAGATGTGAGCAAGCTGTATCTATGGTGAAATAAAGAACATGTAATGCTTCATTAGGATGTATTGTATGAAACAAGAGATGCCTTATACATATTTGGACTTTACATCCACAGCAGAGGAAAAAAAATACTGGCTTTTATTGTACAATCTTTAAGACATTTTATTTTTTCACCGTTTTGAAGGGTACAGGGAAAACTGCACTGACAGAAGGTATTTTGAACATGTAACACTTTTTCATAACATTGTTCTTAATCTAAGAACTTTTTTCTTTCTTCCACTCAAATTTACTTTTAAAATAGACTGCAAAGATTTGAGCTTTGTTTTTCGCAAGTGTGACAAGTTCTCTCATACAGACTCTCTGTCTGAGGTGTGCCCCCAGTGATCTGGGGCTTTTGGGGTTACTCTTGTTCTGGGTTGGATTGCTAGCACTTGACAGATGTGGGCACAATGTTGGAAAGAAGGCTTTGTGTCCATGGCTTTTCTTTGAAATGTAGGGAACAGGCAGTTGTAAGTAATGATTCTCACATGATTCCTAGATGGCATAAGACCGCTAATTTTGTCTTTACATATTTTGATGTAAGTACAGATTTGCAGCTGATGAGTATGTGGGACTGTTCTTTTTCTAGCCTTTTCCACTCCCTATAAAACTTGATCTTTTTTAACCATGTAGTTCTTTAGCATCTCAATCAGGACAGAATCATGTGTTGAGAACATGCTAGCTAACTGTTGAGTTTTTATTTGTATGTTAAACATTATTGAACTTTAAAACTGACAAAGGACATTTGGAGTCCTTTGATTAGCTTCATCTAGTGCTACAAATTACATTGATACTGCAAGTAAGGATAAGCTTGAGATTTTCAGCAATTTGAACTGAGGTTGATTGAAATCCATACAGTAATACCTTTTACAGTAAAAAATGGATCTGTACATTGTAAGATGTGCATTAGAAATAAAAACTAGAGAAGAAATGAAAGATAATAGTATGATAGAGTTGAAGAATATTGAGCTTTCCTTTTGATTACTACTTTTCTGTAAAACATTATTTAACTAATTGTAGGTTTTCTTAAACTACTCTGCTACAAGATATTCTTGTTTCATTGATGTCCTATTTCGAGCCACATTCTCACTGTTGGTGCTTCACTTGATGCCTTTCAAGTTTAAAACTTGTTTTGCCTGCTCTACAGTACAGATATGTTCCTAACCCTTTCTTTTGGATGAAAGATGCTAGCAGTCATCAAGTTCTTCAGTGAGGCGGATTTATAAATATTGGAAATGTTACAAATATTCTTTGGAAAGTTAGATGCTGTAATTGTTCCAGCTTTCTTTAGCTATGTTTTTCTTGGTCATTGTGTCAGTCAGCAATACTGGGCAAAATTCTCATTCACAGTATATAAAACATACTAATTTTTAATTATGTCTAAATAAATACTGAATTTTCAAAAATAGTATTTGTTAAGCACATAAGGTAAAATATGGGCAGCTGTACTTTAATCATCCAGTATGACAGGCAAATGGCAGAAGTTATTTCTGTGTAAATCAGGTACCATATAAAAAGCAATATGAGTTATTTAATTATTTTTATGTCAATACAAAATGCATGGAAAACTATACACTTAGGGAAGGAACCACATGAAGAAGTTTTAATGAGGTGCTTTTAATTAGATTCTGCTTTCTAATACCTGCTTTTGAAGGCAGTTCTGCAACATGTTAAACACTTCTAAATCAATACTTATCTGGTCCAAGCTTATCCTTCCCTTTCCTGTATTTCAGCTTTGTCCAGTGTGTTGGTTTCTTACCTGATTCCACAGTGAGTTTTCTAGAGTTAAATCAGCTGATGGAAGCCATGTGCTTCTGAGGAGGAGGGAAGGAAATGGAATTGTTTTTAGACAGCTCAGCATCCTCCATCCCCTCACCATGTGGTTACCTTTACTTGAACCCCCATAGCCTATATAACTTCAAAATAGAAGTGTCCTACTGTAAAGCCATAGTTTTTTAGACCCGTATAAAATGAATTTTATTGAAATTCTACTTTTAAAATGCTAGCTGATTTAAGGAACTAAAAATTATGAAAGCACACGAACCTTGCTTAAAACCTAGTTTCAGACATCTGTGCTTAATACAAATGAAATCATACTAACTTATTGGACTAATACGTTTGTATCTCATTTCTATGTTATCCTGAACTTCAGCTGAGTACAGAGTGTTTAAAAAAAAAAAAAAAAAAAAAAAAGCCAAAACAAACCACCACTCCAGTATTCGTAAGGTGGATATCTCTAGCTGAAAACCTTTTGGAGAGTAGATACAGTGCTAATTTGAGATCTAGGTGAGCTTAGGAGCCATTTCTTGACAAAATTCATTTTCAACTTTTGTATTCTTAAATATACGTTACACAGAATTGAAGAAAAATTGCAACTAAAAACATAAGCCTATAATAAAAGTTACATAAATGGACTTGTAGGTTCTGGTCAGAGGAACTGAAGAAACTGTATCCTTCCAATATGGAATATGTATTGCACTGTATTCAGTTGCAGGGGCAAAGGTATGTTACTTGATGAGTATTTACCTTCTATCATTCTTTGAGTGTACTGGATTATTTTAATCAAATCTTGAACTTGTGATTTATCTAGAACACTGGCATCTGTAAGGTGATGCCTTTGTATCTAAGTATGTGGAAGTTCCATCCTTCTTACTGCTCTATAATTTCATTATTCTTCAAAGCTTATGTAGGTTGTTCTTGTCAATATACTGCAGCATTACTGATCATTAATTACCAAGCCTATGAAACTGAGTTATCAGCATAAGAAGATTAATGTTTGCAATTTAACTAGAATCAAGCATTTTATATTCTCCTCTGCTCCACAGCATAATTAAACTGAGAACCTCCTTGTCCTTGTTAGTTGCTGCTGATTTCAGACTGGTCAAATTTCTCTATTTATTAACAATTTCCTTTTCCATCTCTTTGGATATGAACTTACTGGATTTCTAGCACTTGGGATACTCAGCATCCTAAATTGTCTGTCCTTGATAATAAAGCTGCTCTGGTAATTTGGGAGGGGTTCAGTGGTGAGGTAGAATACTTCATGAGACAGATGGGATGTAGGAAGTCACCAAAGGCTTTATCACTTGGAGATTTGTGGGGAAGTCTGATACTTTCATCACTCCTCCTCCCTCTTATAATCCTATTTGCCATCTCCCAACTTCCTTACGTAATAAGGGAGGGACCTGGAAAACTTATCTATACACAGATAGAGAAATACAGAGATACATCCTGAAAGGAAGTTGAGCATCAAAGCAATACAATTTTGCAGGCTGAGAAAGTGTTTCTTACAGTACAAGTCAAGTATGACAGAAGGTTTAGGCTGTGGTCAGAAGTGCATTGGGAAATAAATGAAAGATCCAGTGACTTTGGCAGATGATCTAGTTTTTGCATATTAATGAAGAAGACTTCATCAAGCAACTTTATAAAACCCACTTAAAATATTAATACCAAGCTCCTTAGAACTGCATTGGCTGAGGGGCAATTTGAGAAGGTTATTTTTTTATTACAATATGAGCTTTGATTTCATAGCCTGGAAAAGCAGATTCCCTGAAATTTTCCTGGTCTGAGGCATGCCATCTCTCTAGCTAGTCAGGTTTGGTTACAATCAGGACTTGCAGCCATAGTCATTAATGAAGCAATTCCAGCTGCTGCTTTTTGGCTGCTTACATACAACTACTCTGTTCTTCCTTTTCAGCCCATACAAGGTAACTTGTGGTGGCTGATCTCTTAGCAGGAGGGCAGTGCATTTCTGAATATGCTAGGCAGGGCTGCAGGGTCAAACTGTGAACACAGGGATTTCTCCTCATCCAGATAATGAGCAGAAAATTGATTTCCCCCCCCCCACTATAAGCTCTGTGTGTCAGAATGCTAGGTAGGGATAGACATTGCTTGTTTAAGCATTAAAAGATCATTATTCTCCTATTTTGGAAATAATAGATTAAAGGCACTTAAACATTTTTGAAAACCTGTACATTACTCAGATTTGCCTAATTCTGTAGGCCTAGGATTTATTAACCATTGTGTTACCAGTGTTGATTTTTGTCTTATGGTAAATATTAACTTGTTATATATGAATTCATGACTCTTATTAGACAGCACAGGAGTTTAAAACTAGTTCAGAAAATGAAGTAAGTTTGTATGGTAGACTTGTGATGGTAGCTTTATATTAAAGATAACTTTTTTCCCAGCTAAACACAGGAATTGAATAAATTGCTAAGCACTTACTCTGCTAAATATATCACATTATCATCAGTAATAAAATTTAAGCTTTCTCTGATCATGGGTCAAGATGAAAATACATTAAGAGACAATCTTGTAAGAGAATACTCAAATTTGATTATTAAATTTAGGATTTTGAAGAGTTGTCATGTATCTTAGGAATTTTTCACATTGAAAAAATACTCACAGCTGATTATCTCTTACAAACAGGGTTTCTGATTTTGCAAATACAAAGCTGACAGTCTTTTCTTCTCTTTGACAGATGGGGATGGACAAAGTGAGCATTTATTACCAGTCTGCGAAGACATAACATGTCACAGAAGTGCCATTTACTTAACTAAGCATGGATTGGATCAGGTATGGTGAGTTTGGAATTGCAAAGACAAAGGAAAATACTGTGCTTTATGAAAGAGTATCAAACAGGAAAATTATTCTTCAGGAAGGAAAAACTTTGTCATCTGTAATTATTGCATGTAAGAGAATTAAATTTGTCTGTTTATTTATTTATTACCTAACTAAAACAATATGGATTTGGTGGAAGAGGTTGCATACCTAGAATTCTATGTAAGGGATAATTTTATTCTAGAAAATTATTGATATTTCCAATGAGTCACTTCATTGCTTGCAAAACACTCCATTCTAAGAACCATAGCTGCCCCAGGAGGAGATGACAAACAAGGTTTATGCTAAGAGTTGGAAACAGATTTAATTAATTCAAATAAGCTTCTTCAGTTTTAACTCAGGGAGTTATTTTATAGTTAAAAAAACAAACAAGCAACCCCACAACACACTCACGTATATCTATATATAAATGCACACACACATGCATAACAAGTTGAACCAGCCCACACCTCTTACCCCTTATTTTTACTGTGTCTGATTGCTATTAAGTAAATTTCCAAATGCTATATAAAGACCTGTTTAGGCTATGTATCTTCAGGATTGAGTTTTTATTACATTATTTCAGCTTTGTTTCTTCACAACATTACTTGTTTTGATAGACATGGTCATAATTCATGTAACATCACTCCCTACTGGAAAGGAAAGCAGGCAGTTACCAGTCAGTTAAGGAACTATAACTAGGATGGAACATACCATCAGCCTAAAGAAGAGTAACTAACTCTACATTTGGTTGTGTGTCTTTTCAGCCTTCTAGTCTTGGCATCCCTGCTCTTGGAAATGCATGTATTTCTGTGCACACTGGAAGTTTCTGGGTTCGTTTGGGGTTTTTCAAATTAATTCCCTGTGAACACAGAATAGAGGCAGTGGATGATGGTGCTGCTGGACACGCAGTGTGACAGCAGAGTTTGATTTAGGGGTCATGGCCTTGCATAAAGCAAGTAGCTGCTCATTTCCTGATACTTGTGCTGCTTTCTGGTCAAAGGGGAACACAGATGTTTGATAAGCATGTTACACTGATTACAGTGCTGTAATGGGCTGCTTACATTTCACTGTTGAGTAGCTGGGGTGCTCTTATGTCAACAGACAACTGCTCTTTAGCTCTAAATGTAGTTCCTTACCCATGATAATAGAAGAAGTAAAAGACATTTGACTTTTTCTGATCAAGTAATTTCATTTTAAAAAGTGAAGAAGTCAACAGAATCTCATTCTGATAGCAAAAAAGCATTAAGAAGTACTAAGAGTTACCTAGAAACTTTAAAGCCATTTTCTCTGCATATTTTTAGAAGTACTTTTTAATTAAAAATGACAGTATCAAATGACATGCTATGATGACTTGTTCTGGCCTAACCTTTTTAAAGATTTATACCTAGAATAGTCTTTTCTTGCACCCTTAGACTCATCTAGAGGTGATGGAGCTTTTTCTTCTAAAGTATTTTATCTTTTCCATTCTGAAACAGTGGAAAATGTCAGCATCTTTATTCATATGTCTACAGTTTTTCCTATGTGTTGCATGTATCCTTCAGGTAGAATCGATTCAAACATATTACTTTCCATAGTGTCACCAAATTTGGTCATCATCAGATGACCCAAATTCCCTGCTTTGACTAAATAAATTAATCTTCATGAGCAATTACAAAAGTAAACTGTGTGGCAACAGACTAGGATCGTTTATTTTTATTTGATCACTATACAATTTGAGGATAAAAATAATTAACTCTTGTGATGCAGAATGTGTTTCAGCCAGGGGATGATATCACTTGTGGAACGGGAAGGTAATTATAGGGAATCTATGGAAAACTGAGAGATTGCAAATCTGTTATTGAAAAAGTAGAAGATTATATATATCCATTATGTTAGTTGAGTTTTTGCTGCATGGTCTTAGGGCTTCAGGGTTTTTTTGGTGTTAAGAATGTAGCTAGGAGTTCTGGTTTCCAAAGCTGTTGTTTTTTAAAAAAAATTACTATATCTCAGATCTGAAAGATCACAAATTACATGACTGTCCTATAAAAATTATTTTGCATACAGCAACTGGACCTGGTTCTGTCCTTTCTATTTGTTTGTTGTGACCTCTGAAGAAACAAAAACCAGTTAATTCAATTCTGTGATAGTGTGTGATGCATTGGGATGAAATGTGTAGAAATCAGAAATATGCAAGTGTTGAATTTGTGGTTCTAAAAATGATGCTGTAGAGAGGCATGCAATGGCATGTCAGGCTTTGGAATTGTTCTGGGAAGTTCTTGTTGCATATGTCAGTCTACAGTATATCTCTCATTATGTCTTTGGCATAGCTACACAGCTACTGGAACGCCAAGGAGATGCAGGAGAATTATTTCAAGGATGATCCTTCATCATGGGTTTTAATTTAGTTATTTAATCTTTCTAAGTATTAGGAATATCTCAGATAAATTTTCTTCTTCTGGATGATGGAGCAAAAGTAAAGGCTGACAAAATAGGTATTGAGTAACTTCATGAGATACAGATCTACTGAAATTTTAAAAGAATGTGAATGTTTCCGTAGCAACAGAAGAATTGCTGCCAGATCTGAATTAGAATCCATACACAGTTTCAGATTGTGGCAAGAGTTAGGACACCTCAGACTTCTTTAAATTCACCTGCAATAGCTACAGACTAAAATCTGTTAGCTGATTTAGGTCGCTCATCTAGATTCAGAAAATCAGGCTGACTTCTTCCTGAAACTTGTTTTAAAGTCCCTAGTGGTGTTAATTGTAGAAACTCTCTATTATTGTCTTCTTAGAGATGACTAATCTTTCTTTTAATGTGGCCAAGTATTCAGTATGATGTTTCCTGAGGCAACCAGTATTATTTCAGTCCCTTCATCTGAGTGTTTCTTTGTATGCTACAGGATTCTTATAACCTTTCTCTGTACAATATAAAGGTTGGAGCTTCATTCCTCTTATAAACCTTGGAGCTCTGAAGTAGAACACAGCAATGCATCCTTCAGCAAACTGTAGGTATCATTCTCAAGGCAAGAAAGGCATCCTGACAGCACTGATTATCAGCTGCAGTTGGTCACTGTTAGAAGTTTTTCCTTGTTCCTCTGTAACAGTTCAAAGGAGAGGGTGGGGGACTGGATTGCAGCTGCTGTAATTTTCATAAATCTCACATTCTACAAGATCCTCTGATCATTTCTAAGTTGCTCATCTCTCAAAGCAGCTATGGAGCTGTGAGGCATGTTCCAGCATTGAAAATACAACTGTCACTGTTTTGGTTACTTTTTCCTCTATATTGTTAAATCAATGGTGGGGATTCTCCTCTTCTGGGCTTTGCACACTGTAAGTTCATGGTGTAATGTACAGGTAATTTACCTAGTTTAAATGTACAGCATGAGTTTCACTGAAAGTGGGAATTACTCTGAATTTAAACTGTCACAGTAAGTTACGTATGGTGCTAGAATGTGCTCTGGGTCCTCATCAAACAAGAGTGATGATTTCAAAATGTTCTATAACTGGTGTTATGAAAAGTCCCACAACTGATTCAGTGAGATGAATGAATCTTACTCTGTAGAGTACACAGTGATGAAGCTTTGTAGCAATAGGTGATGTTTCTGGTTTGCTCACCTGTATTTTTACATCTCTGCATTTCACTGTAGACTGTGATTGTTAAATTGCTTTCTGCTAATCACTCCGAGTAAAGTAAAAACTGAATAAAATCTGGATTTGTGCCTGAAAATTCATTTTTTCTTATATTTCTTGAAAACAATGCTACCAATACATGGGAACATTTACAAAGTATATGATGGATATAATTGGATTTCATTGCGATGACTGCATGAATGATACCATGTAAAGTAAAACCTATTATATTTCATGGTTCTGATTTCAATCAGTGGTTTTCAAAATTACAATATTTTGTAATAATATTGTTTCATCTGTCTTCTGCATGACAAATAAGAGTTAAGAAATTTGACCTTTTGAAAAATTTGCCTTGGTTTAAGAGTATTTTCCTTTGTCTCTGGTTCTTCAATTTTCCCAAACCTTCAGCAGCTAACAGTAACAAAATAGGCACACATATACTGGGACGGTTCAAGTCTAATTTACTTCAACTTTGAGTTTTCATCGAGAATGCGTTGATCATTGCAGTTCAGATGTCATTGCTTACACAGGCAGATATGCAGTAACTATATGCAGAACAGTTCCAGGCTTCTAAGCCATCTGTGATATCTAAACAAAGTTGACCTTAGTGCACTTTTTAAATAAATGTGAAGGCCTCTCTCATATGCACGTGGTTGTATGTAATCTCAAGGGACCAGCCCAAATGTCGCACGCAATTGCCATGTGGCAGGAATGTTGTTGATGACTGGATTGTGTTAGTGAGGGAGTCTCTGCACAGCAGGAAATTATTTTGTCACGGATCTCATTCTGGTTTCTGAAATAGCTAAATTAAGGCTTGGATGAAAGACGTTTAAAATGCTGTTAAGTGGTTTTGATGTTGTGATGATAGAGATCCTTGAAGATGGCACCCTTCTTTCCTTTTGAAGGCATTATCAGTTAGTGGACATGTAAAATTACTTTTGGCTTTAAAAATGGCACCGAGTTTTTCTGTAGCATTGAAATGTTAACCCTGGTACTTCAGCTTTATACCAACTTGTGAAATTACTTTGATTTTAATTAAGATAAATTTCTGTTTAGCATCTCTTTGGAAAGTAAGTGCAGATACAGTCTATTTCTTGTCCTGGAGAAATTATACTTTACAATATCAAACTGAAAGTACAAAATAAATGCAATCTTAATTTCTTATCAAACAGTTCAGTATCTGATGCTGCTGGGGAGATAGGAGGGAAATTGAAGCTCTTGAACTTCTACATATCCATGAATAATAAAATCATTTGAGCTGAAATGAACCTTCGGATATCCAGTCTCCTTTAAGCAGGGTCAGCAGTGAATTCAGACCATGTTGTTTAGAGCTTTGTCCAGTCAAACTCTGAAAATTCCCAAGGACAAAGTTTTTGTATCTTGTGTCTCTTGCCTAGTTGAATTATCATCACAGTGAATTTTTGTGTGTTTATCTCTAGCTGGAATCTCCCTTGTCAGTCTGATCTTTGTCTTGTGTTCTATCTCAGTAGAGAGCCTGGCTCCATCTTCTCAGTTATCTCCTTGCATGAATTGGAAGGTCCAATTAGATCCTGTTAGGTCCCCCCTAAATCTTTAGTCGTCCAGGCTGAGCAAGCCCTGTGTCCTCAGCTTGTTTTTTGAGTAAATGCCTGGAGAGCTTGGTGACCCTTTTCTAAACTCAGTATTCTCAAATATTTCTTAAACCATGAGGCACAAAACTGGACACAGAATCAAGATGCAGACTAACAAGTGCTGAATAAAGAGAAATAATACTTGCCTCAATCAGCAGGAGCATAGGCAGCAGTTCCAGTGCAGTGTGCTGTTTGCTGTCATAGCTGCCACACTTGGCTTTACCTTTCTGTCCACCAGGACCCATGCATCTTTTTTAGCAGAGCTGCTACTCATCTGGTCAGTCTCCAGCCTGTACCAGTGCAGGATTTTACTCCCCTCTGCAGGTTTTTCTATGCTGATTGTTATGAGGTGCCTGTTTGCCCATTCCTGCCTTCCTATGTCCCTTGCAAATGGCTACCCTGTCCAGAAGAACATTGATTGTATCCCCTTTTGGTCTTGCCCACAAATGTAATGAGGGTACATTCCTCCTCCAGCTTTAATGTTGCCTATTGCTTGCAATTCCAAGAAGAACACTGGGACTCTGGGTCTCAAGGCTCTGAGGGTTTGGGCTTACCTACACTTAAGGATCAGTACATATTCAAGGCAAGCTTGAATTTCAGTGAATTTGTTCCTAAGTTATCTCCATACACTAGACACATTCCAACACACAGGTGCTTTATTCTTATAATCTTATCTATTTTCTTCTGTTCTGGAGTAATTTAGTGCATAGAAAAGACTTAAAATTACGTTTTTCATTTGATGACAGGCTTAGGAAATAATCCTTATTTCCTCTTTGGAAATGTGTACATGGTTGAGAATCCTGATGCAGTGAAGAAACCTCAGCTGTTTTAAAAAGAATTAGGCAGTTTCAGTAATTAAAATAATTTTCTTACCTAGCTAATCTTTTTTTTGTTTTATTTTACAGTGGATTCCAGTCTTGCAAGACTTCAGAAATAAAGACACACTTTGGGGCTTTGTACCATATCAAAATAACAAATCTTCAACAGAAGTTTCATTTCCAATTACGCTTCATATTGGTGATTACAATATGGATGGCTACCCAGATGCTCTTGCTATACTACGGAACACATCTGGAAGGTAGAGTATATATAAACCTAGAAATAAAGACTTATCAAATGCATGTACAGTCATCAGCCATACAAATTATTAATTTTAGTGCATCTCATTCATTTTATCAAGTGAACAAGACTTTTGATCTCTGCTAAATGTTTCCATTTTGAAAAAGGTACTGCCTTTACATGGTATATTCAGAATACCAATTTGTATAGGCTTAGACTGTGACTCTTGGTGGGGAATTGTACAGAGGCATGAAGTACCATTTTAGGTGCTCCTCTTGGATCACAGGAGCTGATTATCTCTCCCCTTCCCAAGTAACCTTCTGTAAAATCTTGACTTCAGCTTTCAGCGTTAGTTAGGAACATCAGGCTGCTGAGAGCTGGAGAGCCTGTTCTATGCTCTCACACGGAGTGAATGCTGATTGGTGACTGCTGAAAATGCACTAGTGTGTTTTGCCTCTTTTGAGAACCAATTTTGTGCTGTCCAAATGTAACTGAAGTAAACAAACTCCCACACCCCTCTTTTCAGGGGGTGGTTGGGGAACCCAAAAAACCTAATCTTTCTCCTTTTATAATTTTCTTTATTACTTGCTTTCCTAATACTTTGTATTGCTACTGTCTAGTGTTATGTGGGAGAGGGCATGTAGTGATGCTTACAGGGAGACTTAACTACATGGAGAAGTTAGTGATCCACTTAACAATTGACCTGTGTAGGTGCAGGCCTGTGCTGCTCTGCACACACCACTTGGCTGCAGGATAAACTTCGCCAGCTAATCGTAACGGAGAAGCCTGTAGGCAGTTCCCACCTGGCACCTGGTGATAATACCACTGGCATGTCCTTGTCTTTACCTTGAAATGAAGCAGCATGTCCTGCCATGTCCTTACTAGAGGTCTGTCTGATGCTGCAGAACTTGGGTTTTCCAGCATCTGAAGAGATGTAAGATTATCTCTACGACCCTGGTTTTCTTCCTCATGTCATCACTTGTAAGAGGTATTCTAATTAATACCTTATGGACTCTCAACATCTTCCTTGTTGGGTTCCAGGACAAATACTTGCACTAGACTCTTACAAGGCAAAATTAATCTTTATTAGAGATGTATTTATTATATTCTGTACAGTATTTTGAATGAGCTAGTATTTTGAATGAGCTTGGGTGCAGGTTCATCATTAATAATATTGAAAAGGACTGAGAAGCTCACTTTGGTGATGAAAACAGTATAGAGACAATTTATATGCTGAAGTCAAATAATTCAATTCAGATCCTCTAGTGGTTGCCTGAACATGATTTACCCACTGACATCTTTGTGTTAAAAGTTCTTCAGATACTGACACATACCTAAAGTGACCCAGTTTGAGAGTTATATGTGTGTGTTCAGTCTGTCTGATGTGATTCAGAGACAAGGCAGTCAGCAGCTGAGCTCTGCCTCTGTACCTCTGAGTCTTAAAATAACTAGCACAGCAGCTCTTTATATTCAGACATGGCAGAGGAGAAGGATCTGATGCTGTTGCTGCTCAAACTTGCATAGGCAAAGTTAAAGCACTTGGCCTCTGAATGTCAGTTTTTTCACTTGATAGCCTTGCTCAGTTGGGAGTTGGCATCTTCTGTTCAGCAGTTGTTGAATACAGGCTGTAAACAGTCTAGAGAGCAGACTAGAACCAGTCTTCTGTTTTCCATAGAAATACCATGTCATCTAAACTGTAATGCTGGTCTTGTCTTTTTTTTTACTTAAGCCCCACAAATCCTATGTTTTGAGCTGTATTGCAGGCTATTTTGTAGAGTGCATCCTGATAGCTAGTACACTTGAGGAGGACTTGATGAAGATTTATGGAGTTCAGAGGTTAATTTGTAGTTATTTTCTCCTTTAAGATTTTTTTGGACCTTGTCTCCCCTGGGTGGTGTATAACTATAGCAGTGTAATATTCTGTAAAGTATTAAAATAATTTATAAAGATGTAATCCCATAAAAGCCCAGGAAGTTACTTATGTCTCATTGCAATGAATTACTCTGATAGGTTTTAATCTTTATTCTCCTTGCTTCTGAAATGGTTTATTCAATTGACTGCATCTTAGTGTTATTTTTAAACTTGACTTCAAAGTTGAATAACACAGTAAGGCATAAGGACTGAAGGTATTGGCAGATGATTTGGCAGGTTATTAAAAGGGTAGTTCAGAGAGCTGAGGAAGTCTGGCAAAAAAGCACAAGCAAACTAAGAATAAAGAAATATACTGTATGTTAACACTACTTTTCCAGTGTTAGTAAAAAAGTAATGGAAACAAACTTTGTACTTTGGGATGGGATTGAAAGTCACTTTTTTGCACCCACTATGAAATGTCACTTTCAGAGTAGTAGAAACTCTGTTTCTGAGTGACTTGAGGAAATACTTCCTTTTAACTGGGTCATAGAATGGAGAGAATTAAAACAGTGTGGGAATGAATTTAAAAGCTCATCTTAAATTAGAGCAAATTAAAGTGAAAACCTTATTTAGTGGATTTTAAACACTTCTGGATCAAGCTGTTTATTTCTTTCTGTGAAGCCCTTCATGCTACATCTACAGATCTCATTTCGGTGATTGATTACAGTGATTAAATGATAAAAGCATTTTTGTCAACTCTTGACCTCAATCTGTGCTATAGTCTAGGAAATCTAGCTTCTAGTTGCTGTCTGTGAGTTAAAGAAATTAAAGGAGGCAAAAAAAAAATTTTATCTGAAAATATACCAACACCTGTTAATGGAAGAATATTGTTTAAATCAATTATAAGCTTTTGTCATAATTCTGGAAAGCTCTATCAGATCACATTCTTAAAAATACCTCCAAAACACTGAAATAAAGACATGATAGATAGGAGTAACTTTGGTTTACTATCCTTCCAGTGAGTAAGTCAGTAAAAATAAATAGCTTTAAGTATCCTCAGAACTGCCACAAGATCAAACTGATCTCCTGCCACACCCTTTTGATTTTACATAAAAGTGTGTAACTCTGATAGCACAGAGATATGCCTTATTAACAGCAACAACAACACAAAAGAGGAACCTCTGTCTTGTAGTTGCAAATGTGGTGAGGTTTTGGACTCAGACACTCAATGAATTCCAACAGATTAACGTGCTAAATTCACAGTCAATTCTACAGATTTATCTGTCCATTATTTATTCTTTTAATTTCTGACTTCAGTCAAAATCTGCACATAAGAATTCCAGTCCACAGATTTTTCTTCAGGCTAGATACATAGATGCATTTTTCCTCCCTTTTGTTATGACTGTATTAGAAATTGTGTATGTATATAGAATAATAATAGGTAAAGGGATTTTATCAGTAGTTACTCACTGGTCCATCCCTACTTCCTGTCTTGTCTAAATGTATTCATTTTTTCACATGCTTGTTTTAAATTGACCCTGGTAACACTGAAAGTGTAAGTACTGTATGTGAGTCTATAAACACCTATATTCCTCCTCCCTCATTAGATGAAACAAATTTTGCTTACCCACTTGTTTCCAAATTAGCTGCTAATAATTGTCATTTTGCAAATATGTAAAAAGCATCTAAGGATGCTTTTTTTTTTTAATGATGCTTTTATTCAAAGGGAATGTTTTTCACCAGTAAAGTAATGATGAGGTTGGAAATACAGCATCTGTCTCTGATGGGGAAGAATAATAGTAAAGACTAAAACTTGGGAGTAACAAACAACTGTATATGGACAGTTGAATGAAAAACTTTGAGTGTAATACACTTCTAGAAAGTTTTCCAGGTATGCACGATCAGTTTGAAATTAATATGTATGTGTTAGTCCTTTATCCCCTGTATAACTGTAAAAGAACTAGCCTAAAATTGACAGAATGAGAGATGTATGAAATCAGGCAGTAAATATTTAATTATAATTACAAAGTAGCATGTTAAAATAAATGTGTGATAAGTTTTCAGTCTTTCTTTCCTGTTAACCCTTGCTAGTAGTAATTCAGCCTTATTAAATTTAGTTTTGCTGCAGATATGACCTTTGGTCAGAAGGTTCCAAATTGTAAACCAGTAAGAGATTTGGTTTTATCTTAAATTTGTTTAAAATATCAATGTGGAGGAAAATTTCTTGGTGGAGCAGGGGTGGGAATAGATTGGCATAAAATAATGAAAAAGCAGTGATACTTTTAAAGTAGTGTTTAAGCTGAAGGACCATTGGAAAGACTAAGGAAAATGGCAGATCAGTGCACTTCTACTTGTTTCAGAATAAATTAAAAGTATGTTCAGTCTTCTGACTGGATGGTTAATTAAATAATTCCTGCTGATTTGTAGCCATTTATTTGGTGTATTCATTGATGTAAGTCAGGCATGACATAATGGTTGCAATTCTGTCTGTAAAGTTAACATAAATGCTTATGACTTTTAAAGAGTCCAGTGACTGCCGCCTTTGTTATGATTATATTTTACTTCAGCAGACTTTAGTTATTTAATTTCAATATTTTTGTAATATCTATTATTTAGACTGTTCATAGCAAGTTAAGTTGGTTTATATCTTATGTTTTACAGCAATCAACAAGCATTTTTACTAGAAAATGTCCCATGCAATAATGTAAGCTGCAAGAGTGTACGTCGGATGTTTAAAGTTTTTTGGGAGCTGTTTGATCTAAATCAAATCAAGGATGCTGTGGTGGCAACCTTCTTTGACATATATGAAGACGTAAGTTCAAGTCTGTACTGCAGCACACAGTGAGTGTCTCTTGTGCTGTGTTGCTCTGTCTCTGTGGCATTGGCAGATTGGTTATAGAAACAGTGTATGGCAGGCAGTGCCTTCAGCCTAGGAAATTCAGCCCTGAGATGCTCCCAGGAAGGGGAGCAGGCAGCAGCAGCCCTTCAGTGCCTAAATGTTTGCTGACCCTCCATATGCTCCATTTGAGCTGCCCTCTTCAGTGGCAAGAAAGAAGCCATGGATCACATGCATTGTCCTGGTTAGCTGTGGATGGAGAACTCTGTCCTAAATTACCATAGATTAATAACATTTGGAAGATGTGAAGATTACTAAAAAAGGTGTAAACTTTGCACACACAATTTTTTCCTTTTTATCTCTAAGGGAATTTGCTTGCTAAATTTAGATGTTATCTAGAGTAAATCCACATTCTAACAATTTGTTTTGTTTTTCCTCTAGGGAATCCTGGATATCATTGTGCTAAGCAAAGGCTCCTCCAAAAAGGACTTTGCTATCCATACATTAAAAAATAACTTTGAAGCAGATGCCTACTTTGTAAAAGTTATTGGTAAGTTGTCGCTTTATAATCAAGTCAAAATGAGACCTTGAGAGAAATGTGAATATTTGAGCCTCTGTCTATGATAACCTTATGGTCATGCTCTGTGTATGGTAATTCTAGAAAAGAAAAAGCATGGTGTGGGAAGTATTGGGGATTGCAGAAATCTCCTGTTGCAGAATCTAAACCTGGATTTGGTTTTGTTTAGTTTCAAAGGGTTTTTTCTTGGTTTTATTTCAGTGTATTTATTAAAATTCAAAGTAATTCTGTCCACTGTATTCAACACTTGAGCTGTTTTTAATATTAGTGTTGACCACAATGACCTTTAAGTAACTGCTCATCTCTAGTGTGTATTTCTTTTACAGGAATGCTTGTCTTATTTCAACCATTAACTAGAGGCAGGCTAAATCTTTGATTTCATCCTGGAGCTTTCCTTTTGCATCCTAGCAAAATTGTGCAGACACTAGGTCTTTCAAAACTCATTTCTCAGCTGTCTTCTGAAGGAAAAACAAGAACTATCAAGTGTCCAAAATACTATCCACAGGGAAAGTGTACACGGAACAAAGTTATTCAGCCTAAAACAGACACATAAGGAAGATCCAGGGCTTCAATCCATAATGATGTGTAACAATGGGGAAAGCGTGTTCTGTGTGTCCATGTGGGGACATAACAGAAAGCAACAACTTACTGAGTAAATAGTAATTTCCTAAATGACAGCTTCTAAAGTACTAACAAATTCCCAGAGAAACTGCAGACTTACCACAGTAGAGGTCCTGAGAATCAGGTTAAGAAATTACGTTGTATGTTTAATTGTTTTTGAGAGAAGGGGTTGGGCTGTCTGAATTTGAGGCACCTTCTGTGAATTTTTTGTACAATACCTTCACTTATCTCCTCACACAGCATGATGCTGTCGATATAAAAATGGCACTAGATCTACACATATCCATCACTCAACTTAGATTTTCTTTTTAATGTGTGATGCTATTTAAAATTTGGAGAAAGATGAGCTCTCAAATCACTACTTTGAGAAAAATATAATTATGCTTGCACATATAGATATGTATGCCAAAGTGAGACAGAAAGGAACCAAAAGAAATTACAGCAATATTGTCTTGAAGCAACATGCTTTGTTTGTCCACAATGACTGCCTTTTTATCTTGCCTATTTTCAGAAACCTAGGCAAGAAACACTAGCCAAGTGCACTTATTTTCATCTGAACCTTGAGTGGCTGCAGTTTTTTTCTTTGCAGCAGGGACTCTGTTTTGCTGTACCTCTGTCATATCAAGCCTACCTTATTGGAGTTCTTTTCTGCATTATCTGGAAATTGCAGAATCTAGTGCAAAACAGGCTGGTTTCATTTCAGTGATGACTGGCATGGTGTATATTTTGTTTATGCTGCATGATCTATTGTGAAAACCAGTTTGCTTCCATGTGTGAGTCAGTGTGGTGTTTTCAGCCTAAAAGCACTACATGACCCAAAACACATCTTAACGTAGAAAGCTTGGAATGACCATAAACGTGGGAAGGGAGTGTAAATTAATTAGAGCCTTGGTTTAAAAGACTAGAGTTAGATAATATTTGTAATAGAGTCATTACGTTTTCAAACTGCATGCCCTACCACATTCTTCCAGACTGCCCAGATGTTAAGCTTTGAGCTCACTGTATGTCTGTCTTCCTTGTTTTTTTGAGAGGGAGTTAAAAAGAGGTTGTAAGAGAACAAAGCTAAACAGAACAACTAGTGCTTCACCTTCAAAAGCTGCATTTGCATTAATGTTATTTAAATGTATACAGTCCTTCTAAATCACACATTTTGCACATCTTAAGACAAACAGAACTGCAGGGGCTGATGTATTAGTTACTTTCTCCTTAGCCTGAGCTTTATTCTCATTCTAATACCCCATAATGATTTGTCATGTTAATGGCAGCCTTCTTTAAAAGAATACTGTATAAGGGTAGTGTAATTCACACAAGCATAAAGAAAATTCTCTAGAAAATCTTGCACTTCACAAAGCTGTATTAGAATTAAAACTGTGTGATATTTTAGTGGGAAAGAGTAATTTGCAGTATGGTTTCTCACTTTGTGTAAATCTATCTAAAAAACTAGAGCAAGCCTTTTTTTAGCACCCTTTTAGGTTGTGAGTATTTTTGCATAGAAACCCCAAGAAAGGAGAATTAATGAGTAGTCTAAAAATATTTTTCCTGTGATATGGGAGAGAATATTTTGAACAAAAAATGCTTTGTGAGAGTTAGTGTATCAATAAATGCAGTGTGTTCACTTACTTGGCATATGGACAATGGGAACAGTTTTGCTCATTATAACTGATGTCAAGTGTACTTGGTTGGATTATTTGTTCCAGTAGTGAAATTGAACAGCAAATTGCAGTCTGCTGTTCTGCATCAAAATGTAAAGACTTGGTTCCACTTGCATACACACCTATATATAACTTATCAAATAAGCCTGTAGCTTAAAAAGCCTATTTGTAGATACACATAGTCTTCAAATTCTGCTTTTCACACCTGTCTCTTACCTGTCCAGATATTTTTTTGAGGCAGTATAAAAATAATAGATTTTTCTGTGTTTGGAAATGTCAACATTTTTAAATCATTAGCAAAGAATGGTAACTTGGGAATCACGACAATTGTTAATATTTGCACACAAAATATGACTGACAAGTGTTCCTTCAGTAGAACAGTGCCATTGCTGACTCGCATAGAGAACAATTTCGAGACAGATTATACTGTGAACATCTTTATATGCACCTTCTTATATTTCACTGTCCTCAAACATTTTGTACCCAAAACTCCGTGAAGCCTTACAGTAAACAGAAAAAAATTTTTAAAAATCTAAGTGGGTAGGATCACCTGCCCTCAAATCTGGTCCAAATCTTGATTTTTGCTGCCTGCCACACTTCAAGGAGAAGTTTGGTTTTTCACTTGACTCTGATACCACCTGGCCTGTATTCTCTTACCTGCTCATAGGCATTATTTGGCTCCTGCTCAACCAAACTGTTGTTGGTTGAGTCCAAATGATGCATCAAAATGACACCTTAGATATTTGTGTGTGTATTGTTTCTTTTAAAGGCATTTGAATATTAATGTTCTAATACTCAGTGTGACAGGATCTAGGTTATAGAACACACGGCTTTCACTGTCTGTCATTTACTTGATTATAAACTGTTATATCTGTAACTTAACTGTTTTTTTAAAAAAGTTTTATACAAGTAATTGAACAACTGTCACAGGCTTTAGATATCGAGTATCATTTTACACATCTGTTTGTAATACTTTTGAATTCATTAAATAAACAGGTAATGGCATTTGTTTGTTACAGCTTTTGTGAGTTTCTTTAAATTGAGATGTAAAACTATCCCTTGTATCAAAGAAAAAGCCTTTGCATACCTTTTTACTAGCTAAAACGGTATGGCTGAATATCTACCAATATTTTTAAATTGCTAGAAATGAAGAATAATTAATAAAATGTACAGTCCACTATTTTAAAAATGGTTTCATTTGGGATTTTTTTAACTGGCAAATCTCTCCTTTTTAAACTGGTTAACCAGTGAGGTATGATAAAACATTGACTAGCTGATCAGTTTCCAGTAAAAAGTATACTTCACACAGATTAGGATTTTTTTTGTAGATCTACATAATTCATATAGAAGACATCTATTTACTTCACATGTTTCAATGAATATGTGACACTATTACTATACTTTAATGGATTTCAGAGGTAGTGCTTGTAAGATGGCTTAAAAACAAACACTACAAGATCATTTTTTGTTTTTGTAGTTCTCAGTGGCCTGTGTTCTAATGACTGTCCTCGGAAAGTAACAGTAAGTAAAACTGCACGTTACTCTTTATCTTCAAATAAGCTGAGGTCAAGTTATTCCAAACACTCTCAACATAGTGCATTCTCTCAGACAACATCAAATGAGTTCTTCTTTTTCCGAACATGCTGTTAATTCTTTGAATTTCTAGGCATTTTTTACTTTACTTGTAACTTCCAAGGCAACATTAAACCTTTCTCAGAGGACTGGATTCTTTATAAGAAACTAAACTTTACTTAGCCAACTGATTAGCCTTATTTTAAAAATTATTTTCCACATAATCTATGACTGAAACAGTTACAAGATTTTTAAATTACCCATATGAAAAAGAAATCATTAATACAGAAACCTTTTTATTTGGTTTGTTGTTTTATTACTATAGCTTTGTCTGTTCCTAAAACTTTGCCTGCTTTTTTTTTTTTTCCTCCTCCCTTGTAGCCTTTTGGTGTTAATCAGCCTGGTCCTTACATCATGTACACTACTGTAGATGCAAATGGATACCTGAAAAATGGGTCAGGTAAGGTCATCTCATAATGAGAATACACATGGCATGGGACTGGTTTTTAATAGTGTCCTCAGTTTAAAAGGCCAAAACCCCCTAACTTTCTCTTCTTTATTATAAATTGCAAATTTATTCCAAACACTGCAAGTGCCTTCTTTGGTTTGAACAGTTGGCACAGTGTTGCCCAGTCTGAAAAATCATTCTGTACAACATCATCACTTGCTGAAATAGCATAAGCTTTTAATTATTTACTTGTCCTACCAGTTCTATAGCAATTCCATATTAAGAAAACAATAACCTTGAAATTCCTAAATAGAATCTTGAAAAATGACCAACTTAATATCTGCTAAACACAGGATGTATTTTTCTTGAGTTTTTCACTATAGCTGACAGGCTAACAGGCACCTATAAAATCATGAGTAGCATGAGGAAGATAGATAATGGCTGCATCCCTTCACATAATACAAGAACTACAAGGTATCAAAAAATCATTAGGTAACAGGGTCAAAATAAAAGGAAAGCAACAATGCTTCATGCAACTTGGGGCTTAACTAGAGTTTTGATCATTGCAGATGCCACAGTTTACATGTATCCAAAACCAAAGTTGACAAAAAAGAATAATCCATTAGACCATGATCCAAACAGTGCCTAATGTTAGAATTTCCTTAGTTTCATGATGCCTTCCTAGATATGTATTGGTGGCTCCTAGGAGACACAGGTGACTGTACTACATCACCTATTAGTCTAACTTGTATCTGTTAATCTTAGGACCATAACGGACTCCTTGCTTAGGCAAAAAATCCCAAGCACACAAGCCAAAACATTATCAGCATATACATGTCTGTAAGTTGCACCATTCTGATTCCTGCCCAGTGGTGACAATCATCTCAGCACTCCACTCTCATTTAGAATTAAATTAACATTTAAAAAAATAAGCTTCCCATAATTCACTGGGAAAACTGTATTCTGTATAACAATAATTTAAACAATAGCAATAGTTCAGGGAAAAACATGCTGACATGTTAAAGTCCTAAATCAATGATAAAGCTCTTACCTTGAATCCTGTGCTCAGGACTGTTCATTCCACCCTGGAAAAAAAAAGATGACATTCTGAAATAAGAACCAGATAGGTCAAATACTTATCCTGATATTCTATACCACTTCTGCATTTGTACACACTTAAATATGGGCTTGAAAGCTTTGAAAGTATTAGGCTATATTGTAATCAAACTAATAATTAATTTTAACATGAAATTGCAGTGTATTTTTTCAGTTGTTGCACAAATGCATTTTAACAAATTAATCATCCTGCCAGTTGTAAACTCAGCTTCATTGCTCTGAAGGTTTTCTTTGTATACTAAACTTAAGAGCTTACATAGGTAGTTAGAAACACTTAAAACCCCATGATGACTTTAGAGATTTTTACTTACACTACAGTGTTAGACTATTTGACCCATGCCCCTTAGCAGCCAGTTCTGGTTGGGTAACAACTGGCATCTCGCATTACTGCCAGTTGCCAAGATGAAGGCTTGCATGCTTTGTCAGAGCGAGTCACAGTACAGCCTGTCTTGTTAACCATATCAGAAAACACTGGTAAAGGCCTACACAGGATCTTTCTCCTTATCCCTCAAAAGCCTGGATTCCTGTGGACAGGAAACCGACTTTTCAGGATGCTGTCTTCTTGGTTATTTGTGATACCTAATAATTTTTGTATCCAGTAGCTTACTTAAGCCAGTTTTAACCAGAGCGTACATGCGTCAAAATTCTACCAGAACATAAAAATCAGCCGTTTGGCAGAAGACAAAATTCCACATGAGGAAAAAGGCTTTAGTTAGAGATCAACAGTTGTCTGGTTTTGTCCTCAGGCTGGCCATATGGTCAGCATGCATGCAGTTGCAGTTATCCCTAGTGTGAAATGTTCTTGCCCGAGCAGTAACAACGGAGCAGAGCAGAAAAAAGCTCAGTGCACTGTGGAGGGTTTATGGGAAAATAAGCAGATAAGGCTAAAAGATGTTGCAGGCTCAAACAAGGACACACACAGGAAGTAGAGCTGCTTGCAAAGACCTGCAGGATTCATATTCATACAAATACAGACATCCTGAGTTTCACAGCTTCTCTCCCATTTTTGAAGGCATTTTGTGTCAGGATAAGTTTCTAGCGATTGCTGCTGTCTTATCCATGTTACTTTAACAAAGCAGGCTTGCCCACACCTGGTGCACCCATGTGAATACAAGCTAGCTTAAATGAAAACACAGCTTCACAGTTCCCTTGGCCACGCGACTTGTGAATAGATACCTACACATAATCTCATTATCAGAGAATCAGGAGAACTGATGAACAACTCGGTTTGCCTAAGTGACAAAAAGAGACTTTTTTTGGTAAGAAAAGAAACATTAGTAAAACCGTCAAACTGAGACTTTTTCTTCTTCTTTAGGAAAGTGCTATGAAATGGCTATAAATAAACAACCCACAACACAACTTTTGCTTAGATGTAATTATTCTCAGCTTTCTTGTTCGTGTAGTTAGAGAAGTTTTTAGCTCTTGCTGCTTATTTGTAATTAACACCGTCTCAGAGTTAGAAATCTGGTATTTTAAGGGAACTTAAACACCACACTTAAATCATATCTAGCAGCTAGTAGAATCTGTATTCTTTATATTTTTTTAGATTGGGCATGTGATAAATAGCAACTGTAGAGGATCGAAACAGCACATCTGGATGATATATTACATGCTGCTTTTTAAAATATATTTTTATAAATTTACAATTTTAATGAGAAGATGACAATGGATTTGTGGGATCTCAAGTGCAGAATATCTACTGAAAGGCCATTTACAGAAGTATAAACTGATTCTAAACCCCACTAAGAGGAAATACAAGTTTAGATGGGTTTGATTTGTGTATGTTTGACCCTTTGGCCTTTTATACTTAAGCAAGCTTGGAAAAAATGTTGCCACTGGATTATTTTCTAACTATAGATCTCTGTGTCATGGAACAATGCACGTAGCTTACCAATTCCTTATATCTGTCAGGAATAAAGCTAGCTTAAAATTTGAACCTATTTAATGTATCATTTTATTCATATTTTTTTTCTGGTTGTTCAAAAAAAAACAACAAAAAAACAAACAAACAACATTTTTCTTAGACATTAGCTTTAAGGTTTGGTGAGTTTAGTTGTTAAGGGTTTTTTTGGGGGGAGGTGGGATGGTGCTTTAAGAAATGCAATATTTTTACAATTTACTCTAAGAAACAGCTATCAAATATGATTTAAACTTCTATAGTACCATTCATCTTCACTGCCACCACATTTACAATAAGAAAAACCTAAGAGTCCAACCATTATTTACTTTTCTGTTTTGGCATTATGAAATAACAGTAATGAATTCCAAGTGCATTTATGACCCTAGCAGCATTGCTACAGGGAATTTTATAATGCTGTCTTTGATCAGTTTCTCAACTGTAATATATTAATAGATTTTTTTGAATCTGTATAATTCCTGCAAGAACTTTTCAAAGTCACATTTTCTGAAGCTATTATATTAAGTTTGTAGATAAACTTTATTCTCTTACAAGTCCTACTCATAAAACTCAGTAAATCTTTTTCTAACTAGGATTACTGACCGATAGGTAATTGCCCTGAAAAACAGTCTGTTACATCAGAATCGTATTCCCTTTGACTATCAAGAAATACCTCAAGGAACTCTTTTATATATGTGTACTGCTGAGCAGTACCAAGCTCATGGCATTTTTGGGCCATATACAAATTAACAAAACATCTTTTCCACATTGTTTTAAAAAATATGGCATCAATACACAATTTTAAAACTAATTTTCACCAACTGACTTGCATTCCTTATATAACGTCATGGAACAATCCCTGTCTGAAGCTTTTCATTATATGAAAGCAATGAGAGAATCTGATAGTTTGTAATGATGTTTTTAACATAATTCATATCTTGCCCAAGAAGTAACCTGAGTACCAACATAGTTCTTTTTCTAATTAAAATAATGTTCACCATTCCGTTGGATTTTTTTTCATGTCACCTGATGCTACTTGTTATCTTTACCACTGGTCTTACCAGGGGAGTAGTTATTGGCTGGACCACTGAAACTAAACTTTTCAGTCACCTAAAGTTACCCTTCTAGCCCTGCACTAAAGTAAATCCTACAGTATTCAATGACACATCCACCATTCTGCTTCTGATCTTCCTAATTCTGCAGGTCTTTAGTTCTGAATTATGATATCTTTTATGTATGCAATGTTCATGCAAAGAGTAAAATAAAAAGCACATATGGCTGTCCTTATCTAATTCATTTGAAGGTCCTTTGATCTTCCAAGCCTTAACTACACCAAATTTGCATAATTACAAGGTTTTTTTTAAAAACATTGTTACAATTATTCTCTCTCCTATTAACATTCCAGAATGTTGTTAAAAGATAGCAGTATAATAAGTAGTGAATATTCCGTGCTTTTATTTTCATATTTCTCAATTAATTTGTAATCTTACAATGAGAAATACTGTTAAGTTAGCTACAAGGAACAGTAATTGCCAAAAGGAGCATTAGAATTGAGAAGTATTTGGTCTTGAATCTGCGGTTGTTATCTCCACAGATATTTTCTCTCTGACAGGAAATTTAATTGCAATAACTTCTTCAAATATTTCAGAAATTTTATGCTTGAGATCAGAACAGGTCCAGGTGTAAATCTGGTAGAAGTCCAAAAACCCAAATTTAAGTCACGCTTTCTGATCCGTTTCCTGCAATTTACCTTCTCCATTCCCCATTTCTTTTGGAGTTGTCATTTTTAAGAAGCCCCACAGTTAAGTATGACTGTCATCCTGGATTTTCAGCTCTGTATCTGCATTTCCAGGCTTTTATTGGCTTCTAAGAAATGTCTGAAGTCATTCTGACATGGTGCTTTTTAGCTGAATCCTATAAGCAACAATGCATAGCAGAGACTGTAATATCTAAAGTCCAGCACAGAGTAAATTGAACGTGTTCTTTGGGTGAGGAGTGGGAGGACACAAGATTAATTTAGTAAAGCTAACCAAATAGAAGTTGTTGGGCTTTTGTTTTTTGTTGTGTGGCTGTTTTGTTTTGGGTGTTTTTTTTTAACTTCAGCATCCTAAAAATATCATTGTTGATAATGAAGTAGTAGCCCTACTGAATCTCTTTGGGTTTTAACAGAATTTTGCTTAAACAGGGTCATAGTTGCAATTTGTGTCTACCAAAACTATTAATCACAGAATCATAGAATCATCCTGGTAGGAAGGGACCTCGAAGATCATCAAGTCCAACCATAACCTAAATCCCCCTACCATAGCCTGATTTACCCGTTCAGTGCTTTAAATCATGTTGCTAAGCACTTTATCTACATTTCTTTTAAATACTTCCAGGAATGGTGACTCCACCACTTCCCTGGGCAGCCTGTTCCACTGTCCAAACACTCGTTTGGTAAAGAAATTCTTTCTAATACCCAGTCCAAATCTCCCCCAGTGCAGCTTCAGGCCGTTTCCTCTCATCCTGTCATTATCCAGTTGAGAGAAGAGGCCAGTTGCTACCTCCCTACAACCTCCTTTCAGGCAGCTGTAGAGAGCAATGAGGTCTCCCCTCAGCCTCCTCTTCTTCAAACTAAACAATCCCAGTTCCCTCAGCCCCTCCTCATAGGGTTTATTCTCCAGACCTTTCACCAGCTTGGTAGCTCTCTGGACACGCTCTAGCAGCTCGACATCCTTCATTGTAGTGAGACCACTACAGTCGTGTGGACCAGGAACAACACAACAATACATGTGTTAGATTTACTCAAAGATCAGTACCATATATAAGTATATTATTATGTGAATAGATAAACTGAATTGCTCATATGGATCAAGTCATAATTTGTTTAAGCATCTGTATGACTGCAGCTCTATGGGCTGATAGGCTTTGCAGTTCTCATTTCAGAGGTCTTTCATTCTGCTGCTTTTGCTTGGTTTTATTTTAAACCTTCCATGGCACAATGACCTTTTGGATGCTGTTAAGTCCTGCCCTTCTGGTTTTTAGAAATCTGCTTAATCTTCCCTGTTGTTGCATTGAGTTCTCATGCTGTTTAACTAAATTGGATTGTGAAGTGAACACAAATGTCTAGCAGCCATTATAGTAATGAATTTAAACATAAACACTGCAATATGTACCAGACAATAGCAAAATAAGCTTAATTTCAATAGCCATTTGACATTGCAGGATTCACTCTGTGGAATTCCACTATAGAGAAAGAAGAGTATACTCTGGGAGCAAGCTCGGATCATTTAATAATTGAATAGCTGGATCCTATTAAGAGGGATTTTCTGGTTGTTGTAGGTGGGGTTACCCTGCTAGTGTGTTTTTCTATGTACCTCTCTTTTGTTTAGAAAACTTATTTGAACTTGTCATGTTGCACGTAATATTATCAAATTTTAAATATTTAGGCATTATAAATTAGACAACTTTCCCCTGTGTAAAGGGTTTGAATATCAGCAATATGATAATTTTATTATTTGTTTGGGGTTTTTTTTAAGAGTTTTAAAAGACTTTCTAGTTTTGCTTCTATAATTTTATGGTGTAAGGTTATTCTTAATGAAAACACATATTCTTATATAAATGCATCAAATTGGGAGTTTGGCCTTTCAGAACTATCAGAAGTATGAGCAGCACTGCAAATCACAGTCATCAAAGCTGCAAGTGTACACTTTAAATCCAGTTTCCCCAATTATTTCTGCAACTCCAGGAAAAGATATTGCAAGAAAAGCCAAGAGGTGAAATTGTGTACTGCATTGATCTGGGATTTCTTATTGTGTGCCCTGCTGAAAAGCAGCAAAGAGCAAGTCAGAAGAGGGACATCCCCAGCCTTAGAAACCTTAAGTTGCCATTGCATAATTTTAAGTAGAAAAACAGAAAATGGCTCTTCCTCCACTGTATTTTTTTCCAAGTGCCCTGCAACTCCAAAGCAGTAATAATGGAAATGTAGCGAAGCTTTCAATGAAAGCCAAGGAAATCACATTCTCCATCTTCCTAAAAAGCTTTCAGTTTTGGAGCTGCTGAGGTTTTTTTGTGCTGGGTTTGGTTTTGGTTTTGAGGGTTTTTTCTTGAAAGCTGCTTTGGAAATTCTTACGCATATTACTTTACAGGTACTTTATTATCAGTTATATTTTCCCTTTCTTTTACAGTAAGTGGTTCTGGCATATTTAAAAAAAAAAATAAGGAGCTGCTGGCTTCAAAAGATGGGGCAACACTTTGGTGTGCAATGTAGCACAATAGTGATAATCACTGTAATGTCACTATCACTTTCATGTTTCAGCTGTGCACGTTCAGTGGTGCACATTCACTGTGGAATTTTACCCAACTCTTGAACTACCTTTGTCTCACTTCACCTGTTCAATGCCTGTTGTTCAGAGCTACGCAGCAATTCATGCAACTTCTACGTGTAGTTTTTTGAGTTACTTTGTTTTTCTAGAATGCGTATGTGTATCTAATCTATAGAAAGCAGTTATTCATGTATTGACCTCAGTATTAGGGCAGATGATGGCAGAAGAATTTAGATGCATGTTTGAGACCATAGACTACATACAACTCAGCTACTATGTTTTACACAATTAATTATTTTTGTGCAAAAGAGCTGCCTACATTGTTAACAGATACAAAGAATCTATGTCTAAAATAATCTCCTTGATATTTTTTCTAACTCTGATAGATTTTGGTGGTTTTTTTGACAAGTTGATTCACACATATATTCACAAATATATTTGGTTACTGTTTTGGTGAATGTATTAAAGCTTCTGATAAATGCATCATTTTGCAAATTAGAGGAAAATATATAGCAACTGGAAAAAAATAACAGAATCTTAGAAGGGTTTGGGTTGGAAGGGACCTTAAAGACCATCAAGTTCCAACCCCCCTGCATGGGCAGGGAGACTTCCCACTAGACCAGGTTGCTCAAAGCCCCATCCAACCTGGCCTTGAACACTGCCAGGGAGGGGGCAGCCACAACCTCACTGGGCAACCTGTTCCAGTGTCTCACCACCCTCACATTAAAGAATTTCTGCCTGATGTCTACTCTGTGAATAAATTTAGCTATTCAGTTCTCTAATATCTTGAATTGGGGGATTTTTGAAAGCCTAAATATTATTACTGTATTTTTATTTAATCTGAATGGCATCAATGCACTGGACTACTTGAAAGCAAATAACATTTTGAGAAAAGCATAAGAAAAAAAAAAATAATGGCTCTTCAGGAGACCACAGGTTTGAAATCAGATCTTCCATTAGTCCTTCAAGTCTACGTAGTGATTTTGTATGTTCTGCTCTATTATTCCACAAATAAGCTTATTTAATCTGACTGACCAATATTAGTTTTGTGAATCGATTTATTTAAGTTCAACTAGTCTGTAAATTCAGTATCACACATTATCAGCTCTGTTTAAGGAAACAATAAAAAGCATTGCTTCTACATGTATATGCAGTCACCTGCCCTTCGTAAAGTTAAATTGGCTTCATTTAAGCACTTATGCTGCTTAGGTCTAGTCACCCTGCAATAAGCTGTTGAGGACACTGCAATTTAACCCAGGGCATACTGTGCTACTCTTAAGCTTCTACATCAGTATAATGGAAACAGAGGGCAAATGCCTTAATTCACCTTTAAAAGAACAAGTACTGTATGTGTCATAGATGATACATCATTCTGTTTTTCACACAAGACTTTCAAAAGGTTAATTATATGTATTGCTTCAAATTTTATATGCCAGACTTCAAAAATAAGGAGATGGATTTGGAGATGCTCAGAATTATTTCTGAATATCAAACACTGCAATTTTTTTTAAGGTTTGGCTGCCCATCATCATTAGCTGTGTTGTAAAAATTTGGTCTCTGACAGGCTGAAACCACTAAAAAACATGTCTTAAAATGTTGAGGTTTTTTTACTCTGCCCAAGGCTTTTGAAGCAATAAACTTAGTGACTTCTGATTGAAACCAAAAATATAAACACCAACACCTATACCAATACAATAGCCCATGATATCTGGGGGCTTCCCAATAACTTCTTTGAAACAAGAAGAATAGGGTCGAAGTTATAGTGTTAAATAGTCTTTAAAGTATTATTAAAAAGTAATAATCTACAACATGGACAGGAAAAGGTTTTTTAGTGCTTGTTTATAGTAGCAGTTCTACTGATGAAGCAAAACAAGCTATGAAGAAACAGCCACTCAATCTGGATTGCATAGACTTCCAAAAGCTTCTAGAACAATCTTAGTATTCAAAACAAATCCCACCTTCCTGTTTCAAGATTGAAAGATGTTTTCAAATCTTGCTACAAGTAGAAAACTGTATACAATGGCTTTACAGAGCAAATAGCTAGAGTTGCTATTTAAATTAAATTTGAAGTACTTTCATAAGTAAATTAATTCCCAGTGACTGAGAACTTCAGAAATTACAAATCAACTGTTAGCAGTACTCCCTGTTATTTTTAATCTTTGTTCAAAGTTTTGTTTGATGAACCTTGTCATTCTTAATTACTTACTTGCAATTCTAAGTGGACCTCTTGAGTAACCAGAAAACTCTCACAGAATTTATGATAGATATCAAGCAAGAAATAGTCTCAAAGATCTCATATTTGTGGTCAGCTTTAAAGTAAACTAGAACTTTCTATATGCTAGCATCCACAGTCCTGCTTAGCTAATACCTCAAATTTTAAAGGCAAATAAAGGGTATGTGCACATTTTCTGCCTGATATGTAGAAGAAAACATTCCTTTCTGACCTTTGCAAATGATCTATTTACATCCTGAAGCATAAGATTTCATTATACTTGTCTTAGTAGGCATAAGAACCAGTGTTAGTAGCCATGAAATTATTCAATGCTTTTAAGAATTCTAGCTGCAGTATATTACTCTAACCTCTTTAAGGCTCACTGCACCGAGCATATGACATTTTCTTTTATTTCCTTTAATTTAGTTGACATTTATTTCATTTGTATGATGAAAGAAAAAAGGAAGATCTCAACTGCAGTATCCTCATAATCTGAAATATTCCACTCAAAAGTAATTCTAGAAGCTTTTAAATGTTAAATATTACAGCAGCACCTTGTTCTTTTGGGAAAAGTCCTTCAAAATTCAGCATTAGTGAAGCAAATTTTTAAATATAATTCTTAATTATGTTCTAGCATGGTCAAGTAATACATACCTTGTTTGTTTTTATAACTAGATTAAATAAACCGGCCTTTGTCCTTGATACTTTTACATTGGTAACCAGTGCTTTCAGATAGCATGTGCTTATTCTAATTTGAGAATTACTCAAAGTTTAGATTTGTAAATTGAGACCTAGAGATTGAGCAATTTAGGCAACATTATTGTGAGGGAAGTTAGTGACAAAGTAGGGACAGAGCCAAGACAGAAGTCCTATACTGTTATCTCAACTTACTGGAAAAAAATCCCCATTCTTAGAGAAAAGCTTTTCAGCTAACAGTGTCTGCCACAGATTCCATAACGTAGGAATTCACTAACAACGTACACAGCACACCTTGCCCTTGCAACAGAGCATTAGAAGTACAAGCCTATTTAAATATTTCTGTGTCTACTTGCTTATTACCTGGTTCTGCACGGGGAAAAAGTAAATCTAAAATATGCCTAATCTTTAGGAAAACTGTTATTGTTTATTATTGCTGATATTAGTGAACCTGTTGATAGCTGCAACACTTGTTTCCCTACTGCCTTTTCAGGAAACAAATAATGCTACTTGTCCCTTACACTCTTTCCTTTAATTATTTAAAATTACATGCTCCCACTTGGGCCTAACTTGCAGCCACTGTAATCCTCTTGTCATTAAAATGGTGCCCTTCTCTGGACACACTCCAGCACCTCAAAGTTCTTATGCAGTGAGGGGCCCAACACTGAACACAGTACTTGGGCCTCACCAGTGCTGAGTACAGCAGGACAATCCTTCCCCTAGCTCTGCTGACCACACTATTCCTGATACAATCCAGGATGCCATTGGCCTTCTTGGCCATCTGGGCACACTGCTGGCTCATGTTCAGCCAATGTCAATCAACAACCCCAGGTCCTTTTCCACCAGGCAGCTTTCCAGCCGCTCTTCCCAAAGCCTGTGGCGTTGCATGGGGTTGTTGTGGCCCAAGTGCAAGACCCAGCACTTGGCCTTGGTGAGTCTCATACAGTTCTCCTCAGCCCATCAATGCAGCCAGTCCAGATCAAATGCAGATAACTGATTTCTTCTCAACTTGCAACAAATAGTAAAGATTTGCTTTAACATAGAAATGGTGCTCAAAATTACCATCTTACCTAGAAATCTCAAGCGCTTAAGCTATTCTCCAAGTAAATGCCCACAAGTAGTTTGGAAATGTCAGATTGAGTCTTTAAGAAGTAAGTATGGTTAATAAAAATATTTTTAACATTCTTATTACTGACTTTGAAATGTGTACTTTAGTATAGAGAGTTGGTGGTTTGGTGATTTTTTCCAAAATACTTACTTGGGCTTCTCTTCTAATTTTATTTCAGCTGGACAGCTTAGCCAATCAGCACATTTTGCTCTCCAGTTGCCATACAATGTGCTAGGCTTGGGACGTAGTGCTAATTTCCTTGACCATTTGTATGTTGGAATTCCTCGTCCTTTAGGAGAAAAGGTTAGTTGAGATTTAAGATTGCCAAGCTAATACTTACGGTGTTACCTTTCCTAATAGTTTAGATGGAATTACTCTTAAGGACACTGGGTTTTTTTCAGCAGAAAAAAATATAAAAAAGAAATAAGTTTGAATACAGAAATGTTTGCCAAGAAGAACCTTGTATGCCTGACTTTTGGGGGGTGTATAAGCTCTGAAGCTAACACTAAGATCAGAAAATGATTGAAGTTGTCTATATGTGTTAGCAGAGGTCTATAGTGCTTGTTTCTATGGTAAATGTTAGATCTGATGGTCCAATTATTATGGTGTCACCTGTGAGACTTCCCTGGAGTTAGTCTGACTCTCCTATAAACTCACATAATCCTTTCTGCCTCCGTGAAGAAACCATGATCAGTATGATGGGAGGTGGAGATAACCACGATTATCTAATATTCAAGTGAAACATGAAGTAGAGTCCTCTTTGTCTTTAAAGATGTGATGGTACTACTTTAAAAAGTGAGATATTCAAATTAGTGTACTGGCCAAATCCTGATTTGGATAATTGCTTAGTCTGCCTCCTTTATAGAATTGGTTCTTCTCTTCTTTCCCTACTATGTTGTTGCTTTGTACTTCTTAAGCAGATTCTGTGTTTCATGTCAACAATAGTTATATTGTTTTCTACTTTTACTTGTCTTTTTTAAAGCAATTTGAAGTTTTCTGAATAAAAGGTTTATGCAAACATAAGGGAATAACCACATATTTAAAGTTTTACAAAGCAACTTTTTATTTCATTTCTACTTTTGTATGTTTCGACAATTTCTTTTAAGTGTGTTGGTTTGTTATGAATTAACATAGCCTTTGTTTTTCTTCCAGTCCATAAGAAGACAAGAATGGACAGCAATCATTCCAAACTCCCAGCTTATAGTCATCCCCTATCCTCATAATGTTCCTCGAAGGTAACTTCATCATTTGCTCTTCACAAAATTACATTAACACATGAATACAGAGTTTAAAGTTAGACTTTATGTAAAGGTTTAAAACTTGTTACTTGTATAGCAAGTCAATTTAGGATCAGTGGTGAGGGGCTTTGTTCTATAGATGTTGTTGCCTCTGTGACTAGGCAGAAAACTGCTCAAGTATTTACAACAGTGCCCATAAAGAATCAAAATGTATTACCATCTCAACGCCTGTAAATAACAACACATTTTCTAAATTTACTAACATTCTCTCTGACAAATTGCAAACATCATAATGATTGAAGGAAGCATTTTTGTTTCATCAAACATGCAGTCTCTATCTAGTTGCACATAAAACCTTTAGTTGAGCCCTTCTGAATGCAGTGTGTTTCCAAAGGTAGGAGTGTTGGGGTTTTTTTAAGTAAAGGTGAATGAGTTGATTGTGTAAGAGCTTGAACACTTAATTCATTTTGCAGTTAAAATGTTTATCCCAGAAAGAGAGCATGTTTCTCTCTTTGCTATTAGAGAAAACATTAGTCACATATTCCAGCTGCTTTTTGCCGCTTGATCTACTAGTGAGGTCAGTTGCATTTATCATGCAGAAATTATTTTGACATCAGTTTCAGCAGTTAATTTCACTATAGGACAAATAACAGTTGAGAGATGCTATGTGCCACTTGAGTTGCTAATTAAAACCACAAGAATAACATCTGCCAGATGAAAAAAACTTAGTCAAGAGTCCTGAGGTATTTAAAAGGTATGTGTTAAGCAAAATTTTTTGTCATTGTATCCTTAAGCTATTTCTGCTTCCCTGTATTGTAAGTTTATGAACACCATAGAACAGCAGAGTACAGAATTCCCAGAAGAAACAACATTTCATTTGAGGGATGTCTTCCAGAAGCCCTTAAAGTGCTTAATTTTGTTGCTCACCAGCATTCTCTTGCCATAATCAACTGGTTATGTTGCCTACAACTACAGTTGTCCCTGGGTAAACTTCAGACAGGGATGCTTAACCAGCTGGACCAAATGAGCCTGTCCAAGAGGAGCTTCTTGTGGAGGAAACGATATCTTACAGGCTTGTTTCACCCTGCCCCAGGCAGTTTTGTGGAAGGTTTTCTTACACATGTTACTTTGTCCTGGGCAAGAGATAAATCTCCTAATGAGAAAAAAGTCAGTCTCTGAGGATATCCATAGCATTCCTGGAAAGTTAAGCAGAAACTGGATTTAGACATGGCGATACCTGAAAATAATTGTATTAAGCTGTAAATTTCCAAGTAAACACCATTAAGCTTCAGTGTCTAAGCACAGCCACTAGTATCTGTAGATCAAGTTGTTACCTGTCTTACAGTAGCAGATTATTTTCATCTTTGGAAGTTAAATGTTTTTTTCTGTATGTTAATGAAGGATATTAATGTTTCCTTGGATTCTCTTCCTATGTACAGCTGGAGTGCCAAGCTGTATCTGACCCCAAGTAACATTGTGCTGCTAACAGCTATAGCCTTAATTGGTGTCTGCGTTTTCATCCTGGCAATAATTGGCATATTACACTGGCAAGAAAAGGTAAGCTTAATTAACTACACTTTTTTTTGTATTTTCTATACTATTTAACACTTGCTAATATTTTACAGTCTCATACATTAGGTTTTTTGTAGTAGTTTTCTAGAGTATAATTTCTTATACAGACTTCATTAATTCCCAAAAGGTTTTTAATATTAATTCCATACTTACTGCAAACTTAAAAATTCTCCTTGTTTTTATTTAGGCTCTAAGACACTTAAAAAGGGACATCATGAGCAACATTGATAAGCTTTTGCCATTAAGCTGTTATTCACAGCTGAGACATTTTTGTTTCACATCTGAGCTTTCTATTTTGCTGAGTTTTAAGACGACTGTTTTGGAAAATGGAACATAAACTCACTTTACTTGAGTGCTGCTGGTAATCTAAAAATAAGGACAATGCCTCTTTTTCTGTATCTATCTTTGCTGATTGCACTGACGTTAGTATTCAAGACTGTATAGGGAGTCAATTCTGTGCATATTGGCTGCTTTACTCTGTGTCTGAATTATACATGCAGTGTACAGAAATCCATTGATTTGAAGAAGCATTTTGAAAGGGGCCTTTCATGTCACAAAAGAAATGCGTTCCCAGTTTTCTTATCTATGCTCAGTTCACAATCATATCCAAGTGGCAGGATTGCAAATAAATGCTACTACATACCCAAACCATAATCTTAGCTGTCAAATAAAATTACCGCACATTTTGACATGGTAGAACTGTTTGTTATTTTGTGCTTCTGGAAATAAAATGACCTTGTTAAACATTCAGACAGGCTTTGCACATGCTTCATATTTCAGTGTTAATTTGTCTGTCAATCTCCACTATTTAAAATGTTAAATACAGTCTCCAAATAACAGTAAAGCACAGAACACAAAGCAAAGACATACAAGTTTATGATGACAGTCCTTAGCATGTCCTACTGTAACAAGAAAGCACTGCTAACTGTCACTATGCACTGGCTGGGTTTAACTCTGCCTACAGCACATCTTAAGCAACAGGAGTAGCAGAAAACATACTTGGACTTCTCATTGGGGAAGGATTAACTATGTACAGTTCCATATGGAAAAATGGAGATTTAATAGAAGTGTTTCAAACAATTATTAGTATAATTCATGTATTTCAGTGTCAAGAACTGCTCAGCCCAGAGTGTGTGCTTTCTGAACCATGTTAAACCCCATTAGGTATATGTGAATTAAGTGGTATTTTGGTTACATTATACACTTATTTCCAACTGCTACATTTTGCTTAGAATAGGCACAAATATTTTTATAAATTGTGTGTATTTTCAGATTGCTGTATAAACATTTTTAAATTCCTGTAATTGTCCAATGGTTTCCTAGTCATTTTTACCTTCCCGGTTTTTAGAAGAAATGGTTAAGTTACAAAACATGTAAGAATCTCAACTAAGGCTGTAACTGTGCATCGCTGACATGACTGAGTGTTAAACTCCTAAGATCCTTGTTTATTTGCTTGTTCTTGGTTTACTGTCTCTTTCAGTAATCCTCTCATAAAAATACTGTTCTGCCTAAATGCTGTTTTCCCATTCAAATCTCTAGAGTACCTATAGCAAAGAAAGGAAGGGGAAATATACTGGCAGTTACAATCTCTTCTATTCCCCATGAGGATGATTATCTGTCTGTAACTGCTGTTAAAATAAACCACACACTTTGACCTCTGCAGATAAGTAGTACTAGGAGCCCTTTGTCTCTGATACTTCTTATACACTTGTCTGCCAGCCAAGTATTTTATTGTTTAAATAACTGTAGGATTCAGGAATAGTATATATTGCTCTGTCAGTTTCAGAAAATTTGGATCCATTAAAAAAAACAACACCAAAACCCACAACTTTCAAATATCAGGTACTAGTTTTTAGTTTTCATACATCAAATGAAAGAGAAATTGAGGAAGAATTTACAGCATTATTCATCTTACAACGAATAACAGTTGATACATTAGCTAAGGACCTTGATGTTCCTGTATTCTGATTCTTTATAACTTGCTTTGTGGTCTTGAGGCTAGTCATGTGAATGCCACTCCTTGACGGTAATGCTGCTTAGAAAAGTTTTGATGGATTCATTGGAGTATCAGTTACTGCCAAATTTGAAGTAGTAATTTTTTTTTTTTAAGCATACAAGAAATTGAGTGAAAATTGCTAAGTGAGACTATGAAGTTTTGTGGAATGTGACAAGCATTTCAATATAGGAAAGATTATGCCACTCCCTTCTTCCCACCCCATTTTTGATGTTCAAAATACTGCTGTCATTGATAAAGTCCCTGCCAAAAATCCAGCCTGATCTATCTTAAACTTCACTGACAGCTACTGCTGCCACAAAATGCAGTAAAAGCCACAGTTAATCCAATGGATTTGATATCAGACATAAACATTGTGCAATGAGGAATTATTTGGCCTTGAACCAAAGCAGATGACAAACTTTCATGGCAGAACACATGCACCAGTTTCTACCAAAATTGTCATGTATACTTATCAACTGAAATACAAATATGAATGCCCACACATTAGCATACTGTAAAGGCTTTTCTTCATTTTACTCAAAAAAATTAATCAAGCTAAAAAGCACTGAAATCTGTTTTGCTAAATTCTCTTATGCTAGGATTTGCTCATAATGTCTGTCATGACAAAAACACTGTTTTCCAAGCAAAATCCTTTAATAAGTTCTTTCAGACTCTGTTACTGGTTTAGAACACAAGAGGAGCCTTGTGGGAGAGGACACATTTTTACATATTACATGGATTATTGTTAAAATGTAAATATGCTTTTTTTTTTCAAGCACTGTCCAAACTACTCTTTCAGCAGATCAGGGTATGTTCTGCACAAATAAACAGGGAAATGCATCCTACCTCTACATTTTCCTAATACAAACAAAAACACAGAACATTTTTAGCGTACTTGGTGCTGTTAATTGTTGAACTGCCATCTTGTCTACATTTGTATTTAGTAGAGGTTTTTTTAAAAGAATCTCATTTTAAGTGTAATATAGGTAAAAATTACAGTTAATCCAGAGTAATTTCATCTCATTTATGATGCAGACTAAATAAATGCATACTAGGAAACATTTTCATCTTTTAAATATTCCTTTTTAAAAAGCATTATTAGAAATACTACAAAATAACGGGTCATAAATTCTAAAACAGCTGAACATTAACATCAGAAGCCAATTTTTAGGTGATTATTGCTATTTCAAACTGACATAATTTAAAAGCTAATTACTGGGGCTTTTACTAAGCTTTTTGCTTCTTATCAAATGAGTAACTTGACAAAAAAATCGACCATTCCCTGACATTGTGGCGACTCATTTCTGTAACAGTATTTCTCTAGATCGCACAAAGTGTTTCTTTATTATTATTTTTCAGAAAGCAGATGACAGAGAGAAGCGACAGGAGGCTCATCGGTTCCATTTTGATGCTATGTGACATGCCTTAATATTTATGAAGGAGATGCTACTCATTTGCTTAATTGAAATACTAAATTCTGATTTGTGAAATGATTACCGTGAAAATACTGCTGGTGTGCTATTTGTAAATGTTGCGTTATTTGGTATTTATTTGGAAAGTATTAAAATTAAACCTGAATGTCTTGCAAGGCCTGTCAGTTAACAAACTGTATATAACAACATTTGGTCTTTATTTAACAGAACTGTAAATTTATTTTTCTTAGTAAAGGGATCAAATTGCATGTACTATTGTTTATGTTTCACCATTTCTTTAGTACTGTTTGATAGAAGGAAAGTTGTGTAAATAAAGTTCAGCATTTCAGTGAGCAGAATACTTTGTACCACTTCAACTGGGCTTGTTATTTGTACAGTCCTTGCAAAATAACCTGCATTTCTGAAAAATAAGCTTGAGCAATTTCTCAGATGACTTGATCATTATTTTGATTGTACTAAATGGTGCTCAACGTCAAGTATTCTGTATTTTTATTCATTTAAATCCATATGTGCAATAGTTAAAGAATTTAGGAACTGGAGAACTACAAGAAACCTGCAATGTTAGTGCTAGTGCATTAGCTCATCATGGAATAGATGCAGTATTTATGTGTGTTAGTTCTAGAGAGAAGACAACGTATTAAAAAATTAAAATAATTTAAATGTATCAGCATTGCATAAACTGCTTTTATTATTACATTATAACCACATTTATTTTAGAAAGGCCAAAAGTCACTATGAATTTTATTTTATTTTTAATATAAGAAGGTTATGGTATTTTTTTGTTTGGTTTTGTTTTTAAAGAATAAATATTTTAGAACAGAAGGAGAATTAAGATTGGCTCCCTAAAATTTAGTGCTAAGAGATGAGGTATACAAAGATTTTATTAAGAATAGGACACTCAGAATAAGCAATGGATGATTATCTAAGTGCACTACCATACCCAAATTTTGTAAGGCTGTAATAATTACGTAAGACACATAGTTCAACTTTATGTATTTAAAATGGTGATAATGTTACAGTTGCTCAGTGTACTCCTGGAAGAGTCTCTAAAATAATCATGCTTTTATTTAAGAGTTATTCTTTAGTGATACAAGTTTACATAGTCAGGTATGTATTCAGTCTGTCAGTTTGCATTCCTAATAAATACTGTTTGGTAAACTACAACACCTTCCGCAACCAACTACAAAGCATTGGGTCTCACAGGCAGTCACCTCTGCAGGAGATGATCTTCTTCGGTCTGACACGTGTCTGGTAACCTGCTGCCCTGTAACATAACCTTTGCTTGTCAATACAGCCACAGAAAAGGGAGCAGGCACAAAGATGAACTATGTCCACCCTGAGTCACAGACAAACCATTTGTTACCATGGCAGTGCTGAACAGTGACCCATTCATACAGCAGCACCAAGCCAAAAATCAGAAAAGTACTCTAAGTGGTCTACTAAGCTATTAAGTTTCACTAGATCTTTCTCTTATCAACTGATCAGATGCCAACAAAGGAGACTTCAATATTAAATTACTGTTATTATTCAGGATAGCATATTCTGTGATTCTATGATTTCTTTAATGCACACTTTTAATATTTCTCTTAGAGTAGTATGAAAAGGAAGATTTTTTTAGATAAATACTTCATGCTATTGGACTTTTAGCTCCAGACCACGAAAGTAATAACAGGTTTCATTATTAAAAGGGAGCACAATTCAATATCTTTTCCTGTCTTTTTAAGATAGTTGAAGAATAAGGCTAAACGCATGATGCCTTTATGGCAGCTAAGTTGTCTGTAGCCCTCAATCACAATATAATAAACATAGATTAGCCTCCTTACATTTTTTGGAAAAACAATTAGGAATTAAATAACCTCATGCTGACATTTAAGCTGTTATCAAGTTAACAAAACAATTAACTCAGTATCTTTTGCTTAAAGGTATTTTGCATGCTCAGTTGTGCATCACTGCATCATTTTAATAACAGTCCATTATTGGCCCTTTAATAGCTTTCTTACAATGAAGTTTACCACAGGTTCTAACTGCTCATAGCTTGGCTCACAACAGTATATGCATACTGTTTTGAATTAAAGTATTAGATATTGTTCAACCTCTTGTCGTTTCTATGTCATACTTTGGTTTTCTATTGTATAAGCATTAAAAGTATGTTTGAATAAGGTTATTACCCTTCCACCAGTAAGTATAAGAAAGCAATGTCAATTACAAAGTGTATATCTAGGTGATCAACACAGTAACTGAGAAGTGAGAAATAGTTCTAACTACATAAATTTTCAAAATGCATCCACCAAACAGAGCCCTGGTGAGAAATGCTATTGGAAGGCTTTTTCAGTGTGAAATCTCACCTATATAAAAATATGTTGGCATGCCAAGTGACAGATGGCTGTTGAAATGCCATCTTTCTTTGTTCGCATTTTCTATGAGAAGCTTTAAGACTGAATCTTCCTACCAGATTTATCTTTAATGCACTATAATCCTCCAACAGAAGAACCAACTTTTCTGCTGTAGATTAACAGGCATATTCTATATATTATAATATTTCTCCTATGATGAGACCATCCATCTTACAGACAGATGTATCAAAAACATTTGCTATGGTTAATTAAAGAGTAATCACTATAAATGCACCAAGTCAATTGAAGACTTTTATAACTACTTTCAAATAACTTGCACCTAAATAGAACAGAATAAATCAATCCATAAGTTTCTACTATATTATAATCATCAGAACTTAGTTTTGTTAAAACAATGGAAAAGCATAAACTGGACCAGTTTTGAAGGTATTAATAACTAAAAGAATGTTTTTTTTTAAAATCCAGAAAATAAAATTATGCTGAACATAATCTGAAACTTTGCAAATAAATAGTATTAATTGTAAAGGGATGGGCAGATTTTTTTGCTCAAAGACTTAAGAAGCATGTAAAGAACTTGACAACAACAGATGATTAAGTCTGAAATCCTGTTTCAGTAGCCCAGTTATCCACTCTGTTTTCCATTTTGGCAATAGGATCTTTTTGTTGAGGCACTAATATCCACCTCAACTGTCACTTTGAAAATAATCAGCTACACAGCACTATTTTTAGAATTAATTCCTATCTTCAGTTAAAAATGTGATCCCATTAGGAATTCCTGAATTGTCCAACTTAAGCCAGAAAAGTTTGTAGGTATATTCTAATACTCAGATCTAATTATATTACCTTGGAAACAGAGAAACTATCAGTATGCTTGATGACTATTTGAAAGTTTGCACTGCTCAGTAGTCAATAGCAAAGCTAATTAAAGCTAATTAAACATACCTACGTATGAGGCACTTGCACATTCTGCCATTTTCTGTTTAGAAATTCTAATTGTCCTATTGACAAACCCAGGTACCAGACCAGTTAAAATCTAACTCCTGATGTCCTTTCATAATTATTCACTGGTGACATCTGTATTTTTGCAACCTCTTTAAAAACAAGATTCAAATAGTCTCATACATAATAAAAACCTGCTGGTCTAAAACTATTTGTGATGTACAGTCTGCTACTCAAGACCAGCAAATACTTTAGGTAATAATAAATTAAAGCATCTATTAGAAAAGCAAACCAAAGGAAGTTGTAAGGAAGAACTGGTGGGAGGAGACAAAATCAGTTCTAATAATGGAAATAGAAACACTGTATTGCAGCAGAGCACCTGCTGTAACTGATCTATTCTTTTAACTGTTCACACGGGTATTTACCTGCATCAAGAAGAGCAGTTCCATTCCCTACTCCCATTCAAAATTAATCATGATGACTCAATAAAGCAGTAGAAAATACACAACTAGTTGTCCAAAAGCTGTCTTCAACTTTTCTTAACTCCTAAACTCGCCAGCTTGACCTGGTGGAACAGCATTTTCTTCCCAGGAAACTAGCACTCTGCAGGCTCAGAAAATGGGAAGTTAAAGTTTCTTCAGACTTGCCACAAGTTTACTCTAAAATACTCTGAAGCACCACCAATAACAAGAACTCAAGCAAGACAAGCAACAGGGATGTCCACTTCAAAAGTTTCTTTGAAAGCAGCAGTAAACAAGGCAGAATATACCCAAATCTACAAATTGATGCTACTACCTGTGTCTCACACACTGACAGCTTGATGCAAGCCAGGGAAAGGAACAGGATGGGAAAGCTCCTATGCTTCTCCAGGTGTGTAATAGCTTTGTTCAACCTTCTAATGGGCAAACTAGAAGTTCAACTTTTCAGTTAAATTGACTGTAGAAGATTGGGTCTTGCAATTACTACGAACTTGTATTGAGCACAATATATTACTAGGTTTTTCTCCTATTGCTTTGGTGCGAGACAATTGACCACAAATGGTTTTCCTGAATGCAAACTCAGCTAGGGGTCCAAGAATCAGGCTACTTCTCTTATTTCTTATATCATCATAAGGAATAAAAAATCTGAGCCAAATTTTGCCATCAGCTACACTGTGCATTCCAAAAAAACAAAACAAAAAAAGCCACAACCAAAACAACAAACCCCTGTCTCCTAACAATCTGCACAACAGCATAGTCAGATTTTAATTTTGTGCTCATGTACTTGCAGAGGGGATAAAAAAAAATGGTGGGTGATAGACAGATACACTAAAAATTATTAACCTGTTAGATATATTCTTGAATTACTACATTAAACATTTTTGTTAGCAAAGAAAAAAAGCCAAGTAGATGCACCTAATGAGGACTTCTCTTTATATAGGAGTTTTCACTATAGAATTTAACATTTCATCACACCACTTTAAAACATGGTTAAGAGCTGAACAGAGAAACTGCTTTATTCACTCCTGGAATGCAGCAGCTATTTAACAATTCGTGGGAAAACTACCCTTTAAGAAGGACTGTATCATCTCAATTTGAAATTGAAAGGACAATCCAAGTAAGCGGAATAATACAATTATGTAACTTGGGATTTTGCCAGAACATCAAGCTTAATACTTCATCAAGCTTCTTAAAACACTGAACTGGATCTTTAATACCCAGAAAAACTCAGAACTTTTACTATAAGGTCTCACTGGGGCTGCCCTGCACCCCGTGGCTGAGCTCTGGGAGGGAGAAGTGTCACCTCCTGCACCCGCAGGGCTCCGCGTTGGCTTTGGCCACCTGCTCTGCAGTCCCTCCTTGCTTAATTTGCCATCACTGACAATCTCTTTGACTTGAAGAGCCCGAAATATTTAACTGGTAACCTGAAACAAGAGCATGACCTTTTCTAACAGAATACGCTGACCTTTGAGCATTGTAGAAAGAACTGAACATTCAACCACATAGCACCAAACCACAAGGACATCGGAACTTCACCTCTCACATCATGTTCGAGATTGTAGTAAGCAAGCCTCGCTTCTTAAGGAGACGGAATCGTAAATTGCAATTATGCGTCTAATTTACACGTCCTATAATCTAGTGGGTCTATTGAAGGGGTTCCAAAGTGCTCCCATAAAGTGCCTGAGCGGAATTCCGGGTAGGGTACATGGAGCTTCAGACGCGCACCATTTCGCACCTCGATGAGGACAAAGGGAAGAGCGGAGTTCAGCGGAGAACGTGACTTCCTCCAGCCTGCGAGAGGGGCTGGAGCTGCTCTCGGGCACGGGAAGCCCGCGACGAATGGGCCGGGGGTAGCTCGGGCCGCTCCTGCCCGCCGCGCAAAGCTTTGCAACATGCCCCGTGCTGTCCTTGTTTCAACACTTCGGGACCCTGAGCAAAAGCTCTCAGCCTCGCCCATTCGGCAATTCTAGGGAAAAGACATCCTACATTAAATACCCTGAGATACTCAACCCGTGTTGCCTATAGGCCAATTGAAAACATCTCTAATGGCCTTACATGTCTTGTTACACGTAGCCTATCGCCAGGGCAACCGTTCTCGGACACGTCCGGAACGCCAGCGGCCCTCTCTGTCACGCATCTCCATCGCCAGCTCGTCGGCGTCCGGGCGGACGCGGAGCCCCGCGGCGGGACCTGCGGCTGTGGGCGCTCCCTGCCCTTCCCCCGACGTCGCTACCCTGCCTCCCCCTCGGGCCCTTTCCCTAAGAAACATCTCCCCGCGCAAAGCTAACCCGATGTGATGGATAAGCAGTGGGATGGGAGCCAGGGCAAGCAGCAGGCTAAGTGCGCCTTTTTATTAACTTCTTGTAAAGTAATAGCTCCATTTTAGCTGTCACTCCTGTCAGACAACAGCCGCACAAAAGCGTGTGATGGGCTCTTCCCGGAGCTGCAGGCAGCAGTCTGCAGCCAGCCAGCAGCTGGGTACGCCACACGGGCTCTCTGCCACCAGTGAGGGAGAGGAGGAACAGAAGACCAGGAGGACGACAAGCTCCCTTTTACCGCACCGGGACCCCACTCAGATCTCAAACAAAAGCGGGCAGCCGGGATTCAGGTTCACCTGAGTCACCGTGCCCTGGAGAGAGAGCGCACAGCTCGCCCGCTCCGCCCTGGTAGCCAGAGACGCGGGGGACACGCTGCTGGCGGCCAGCACTGCCCAGCCCCTCTGCACAGACGGGAAAAGCCCGGCAGGCGGGCGGGGAGGATCGGGCATGACGCACGGCGGGGTACCGAGGCGCGGTACGGAGGCGCGGTGCCTCAACGGGGCTACCACCCGCTCCCTGTAGCGACGGCGCAAAGAAGGGCTCTTGCCCCAGCACTACGGCCGCCGCTGCTCGGTGCCCGCCCGGGCGGGAGGAGCACAGCGGCCCCGCCGGCTGCGGCTGCTTGCGGGGCTCCGTGGGGGGCGGGCACATGCGTACAAGCGGCTCATCCAGGCAAACAGCCCTCACATCTTAAATGAGCTTCATTTGCCGGCAGCCGCTTCAGTCGGGCTGGGAGCTGCTGGGCTGCGCTCAGAGCGTCTCACGGGGAGCTGCCCCCACGCCCGGCCCCCCGGGGCGGGCCAGCCCCGACGGAGCCCGCCGCGCCCCACTCTAGATGGGACTGAGCAGGGCGGCTGCTCGGGGCTCGGGCGGCGGAGGCTGATCGCGCCCGGCGGGGGGCGGCGGGCATGGCCGTGGGCGGGCGGGGGCCGGCCCAGCCGTAGCCGAGAGCCCCAGCGCCGTGGCGGGGGCCGCCGCCGCGCCCGGCCGAGGCCATGGAGCGCCGGTGATCGCCGCCGCTGCCGAGTGGCCGGGAGACAATGGCCCTGCACAAACTCTGCTCGGTGCTGAAAGGTAGGAGCCGCGGGCGGCCCGGCGGACGGGAGACCGCGATACGCCCCCCCGCAGGCGCCCGCCCGCCCCTTGGGCTGCCCCCGCTCTGCCCCGGTCGCCTTCCCATCGCCAGCGGAAACTTTGGTACCAAAGGCACAGGGGCTGCCCAGGGGGGGCCGCTCGGTTGCGGCCGGGGTTACCCTTCCCGGGCAGCTGCTACCCCAGCGGGCGGCGGGCAGGTCCCCGGCCCCGCTCAGCGCTTCGGTGCCGGCGGCGGCTCGGGGCTGCGGGGCGGGCGCTGCCGGGAGCCGAGAGCGGGGCCGGGAGCGAGCCTGCAGAAACGGAGTCAGGGTAGCTGCAACCCTGCCCCACTGCCCCGTATATTCCCGAGACACACCGAGAGCTTCCTACGCTCCCGTCTTCTCACGGTAAAAATACTCTTTCTGCTTTCGGAACTCCCGTAACGAGCTGCCTAACAGTCATCAGGTATCGGGTGCATGATGCGTTTTCAGCAAGGTTTACACAAAATCAGCCCGACCATTATTCACCTGTGCTGCTCTTGAGGCTTTTAAATTGTGTTTCTAACTTCTTTAGGTTCAGAGGTAAACAACTGAGGAAGGCTCCTTATCGTAGCATTTCTTTGTCTGTGGTATTACTTGTACAGCTCGACGATAGGCAAGGGTTTTCTGTTAAATAAAGCTGGATGTGGCTGTTAACCTTGTGCCTCAAGATATTATTTCTAGCATTCTGTGTCTTCTTTAGCAATAGCAGCCTTGAACCATCAGGGATTTTTCAATTATTTTTAAATCATTCCGTTAGGAAATTCTGGAGCATCTGCTTGCATTATTGAAGCCAACAAAGCGTTACTGCATTGTGGAGAACTGTTTCTGATATGCATTGATGTGCTCCCACAGTATAAAAGTTGTAAAGCAGTCTGTTTTAAATCCAGCATGTTTCTATGGCCCATGAAATCCCATGTTACTGCCCTGAAGTACTGAGAATTTAAAGAAATACATTTTTCCTGTATTAGTGTCATAGATGGAAGAGATTTGCTCTCAATAAACGTCTGTCTTCCTATATAGGTGTTAACCATCCACTGAGCTTAGATAATCTAAGGACATAATGCTTATATGGGGGTGAAAAGGCATTTTGATATTTTTTCTACTACCTCTTTCAGGAACATAGTTAAATACTGTAAACCACTATAAAACAACCATAAAATACAACTGGCATTTCTCTTTCTTAATTGCACCTACATGTGCAGGTGTAATTACATTTCAGAAATCAGTGATTGCTGCAAATTTGACTATACAGGGTGTCTTCTCAACAGATCTCATGCCAATCTTACATGCCTGACAAAATTCAGGAAACATTTGGACAATGCCCTCAGGGACATGGTATGAACTTTGGGGTCATCCTGTTCTGGGGCAGGAGTTGGACCTGGTGATCCAGGCTCCCCAAGGAAGTGGCTGAGCCAGCATCCCTGAAGACATCTAACAAAACAGATGAGGTGCTAGGGGACAGGGTTTAGTGGTGGATGTGGCAGAGTTAGGGTAGTGGTTGGACTCGATCTTGAAGGTCTTTTCTAACTAGAATGATACTGTGATATATAAAAACCACACTACCAGGTAAAATGAACTTATACAGGAGGTTTTTTGTATTATTTATCTATAAATTGCACAACACCATTAGTCAATGAGTTGTTAGTATTCTAAATATATCCCTTTCCCTGACTACAGAAACAACAACCTATTGTTACTTAGGATCATACATTCCCTTTTATCTCTTCAGCAGAAGTCTTCATATAGTCTGATTATTACATCTAATCACAAAGAAAAAAGATTCCTGTAAATAGACACCGATTTAAACCCAAAAATAAACTGTTACAAATAACATTCAAAGTAAGCCTCCAGATTTTACAAGTTGCATATTAAATTCTGCATGAAAACTCTACCTACTGTGGCAGTATTATTTTTTCTCTGTACAAATAGCTTTGTGTGCACAACTGGGCAAGTTCTGCTAAACTATATATGAAGCACAATGAAGCTCAGTATATTGTGAAGTCATATTTTTAAATAATACTTAGAAACAGTTTAATCTTCTGTTCTTAACAAGGAATGCGTATATACATTACTGTCATCCACAAAGGTTGTCTTTTTTGGCTCTATACCTTGGGGCAGAAGCAAGGCCAATTCAAATTTCTTCTATTGTACTTGTTCAGAACTACCCTATGTTCTTCCTCAGCTAGCAATTAAGGACTGATTTAAATAAACATCTTTATATTGTTGCCTCGCCCATTGTGTTAAGCAAAACCTCTAATAGTTTCATCCTGAATCCCATCATCTGACATGGATAATTTGCTCTCATCCAGATCTACCAGCTAATAGTGCTGAGTGGAAGCAGTGGTGGACCACAACAGCACTGAGGTTGCAATAGCTGCAGGTTTTGTTGGAGCCCAGCCAATGCCCACCAGCTTTCTCAGTGCTGTATGTAACCTATTGGAGGCCAAGGTGCTTGCTGTGTTTTGGTTGTTTAAAGACAAAGCCTTTTCCTCCTGTCTTTGGTTCTCAATGCGATTTTAAACACACTAGAATCCTTCTTTAATCCTAGCACAGCTTGCAAAATGCAACTGCTCTATGACAAAGAAGTATTACAACCCTCTGCTTTGTAAGAAAGAAAAGCAGCTGCTTTCTTTATAAAGCCATGTTCCTGATAAGCTCTGGAAGTAAATATACTTATCTTAAATTTCCTCATATCTGCTATTCCTCCAAAATGTGTTTGCTAAGATATCATTCCTATTCTTCAAATACACTGTTTTGTTTCCATATGCTATTATTTGGTTAAAAAAAACCAAAACACAAAACCAAGTTAAATCCTGACTGTACATTAGTTTTGGACTATTTCCGTTACTGGCTTAACTTAAAAAGCCAAAATATAATTACGTAGTTTCTGTCCTGATAATTCAACTAGGAGCCAGGACTAGGACAAATTACTACTACTTCTGAAACATTGACGTTCCCAGCCTTCTAATGAGGAATTATTTCCAACTCTGGCAGGTTACAGGAATGTGGAGTACTATGATTAACTTCCTGTCATTCCGCTCAGCCCCCTCATTTGCATTTTGGCATGATTTTAACAGCTAATTTCTAACAAACAAGTAGTGTTAGGAAGTAATGGTTCCTTCCACACTAAAGTTAGGAATTGTGGCCTCCTGTTTCTAAAATCAAAAGGTTTAACAATGGTCCAAAAAGCTAAAACCAGGCACAGAAAAACAAACCACAACCAAAAAAACCCCAAACCACCACAATTTAAAACTCTGTTCATTATTTCATGATTTTTCTATTGAAACCAAAGCAAAGTGCTGACTGTAGAGGCTCCAGTGGCCTTAAAAAAAAGCAAAATCAAGTGTAAGTTGGAATTTCATTTTTTACTTAAAAACAGGATGTACTTGCAAACTTTTCTGCTGCACTCAGAAAAAGCTAAGCACCAAACAGTTTGCACCACTAAGCAGTTAAGCAGAAGTAGCTCAAGTAACTGTAGAATAAGATTCAAGAAGCTACTGTGTTATAACAAGGAAAGTGGTGGTATTATGCCTTGCTATTAATACATATACAAGCTTAATACCCCAAATGTCTAACTTCAAAAACATTAGCTCCCTAGTTTTCCTAAGACACAGTTGACCATGACCACTAACATTTTGGCAGAACAAGTTGGTTATAATTACACTATTTTAAAAATTAAGTGTATAAATCAAGTGTATCATTGCAGCCAGAGTACAGAACAATACTGGATTGAAACTAAAGGAGCTATTGAATTATGCATCCCTGTCTAATGACAAAGCTGAGATTTTCAGCACCTTCCCTAAGGTTTAATTCACAGAGATTAAGCAGAAAAAAAACTTTTAAGTTGTTCATCGTTTATGAACCTGTCAGAAATTCACAATGTAATTAATTGCAGGAATGGTGAAGAGAACTGATAAACATCTGCACTTATACCAGAAATTGCATATATTCTGTACACATTCACATGCAAAACAGGTTACACGTGTAGTGAGGCATATGCTTATCTGGAGTGAGGACCTAGAAAAATCTTTTATACTCTGTACACAATTTGTTGTCAGACATGACAGAAGACAGCAGGCCTCTTAATATTAATTCCATAATAGATGTTCCTGAAAAGATTTCTACTGAAAAATATACTATATTGATAATAAAGAAAAAAGAAAATGTGAGGTTTAATCTAATCTGATCTATATATAAGTCAGAAGTATCCAAATGTTCTAGGAATAAGTAATCTCTGGGAAAGATGTATTCAGAATAGCCATGTACAGCAGGATCAGTTCTGTTATCTACATGGAAGCCATGTGAAGTTCAAGTCAGTGTATATATATTTTAATAAGGTTTTTGGAACCCCTCATCAACCTAGTTTGCACATGCAGCCTTCCCATCAGTCTCTTGCTGCATGCCACTCCGAGATGAAAAAAGATCTTCCATATAAAAAGCAAAGCTTCTATTTTAAAAATGAAAGATACTCTTCTGGCACAAGTTTTGCTGACAGACATACCCAAGGATGGATAAGTAACAGGATGTGGAACAAATGGTAAAATGAAGCAGCCCACAGCTGCTTATACATTTCTAATAGAGTAAAGGATCAGAAACGTTAAGTGTTTTGAGCAAACCTGGAGGGGACTCTGTCACAGATCCATCCAAGCATGAATTGTTCTGCAGATGATTTTGATCGAAGCAACATGGGAGAACTGCATTTACTTCCTGAATCAGTTAACATGGTTTCTCTGCAGAGATAAGGTCTCCCAATTTGTTTCTTCAGCAATCTTAGAGAGAGAAATCCCTACTGGAAACAGCTGGAGTAAGATGAAACTGTTCTGGGAACAGAACTGGGTGCACTCAGATATCCTGCCGGTATACTAATGTTTAACAAGACTTGAATCTTACTAAGGCACTGGAGTCATTGGTAATAGGTGGTGAAACCCACTTCTGCTATCAAGCTTCTGTGAGTTGGAAACCGCAGCTGCATGCTCAGAGTATGATTTAACAACAGCTAAAATATGTCTTGCCTGATGCACTCCATTTCTGTTACTTGATTCGGTGGCGATCCTGCAGTATATTCCAATATGAGGGAATCACCGGAGCTGTTAATAGGCTCAGTTACAGGCAACAACCCTAACTGGTCTTTGATACTCATGTTACCCATCTGCAAACGTCCTGTTGAGACCACAAGAGATTAGAGAATATATACAGACTATTAACTATAAGAGCCTGTGGGATTTGAAAACTGCTGTGTTTTCATCCTCAGCAATATAATTGTTTGCCTAAAAAAAAAGCAGCAACAGATGCAATCCAGTATTCCTTTTATCAATTAGCAAATGTCACCAAATGCTAAGGAGAGAAAAAAACTCATTCCCTGGAACTTACAGTTGGTGTTTCTGAGCTAAAAATTGCTTGAATCAGAAGTGCACTTAATTAGCTTTCTGAAAGAAAAGGAGGTGACCATCCACACAGAATTAGATCAAATCCAGAGTGTCTGTTTTCCTTCCCCCACTTTACCTTGTCTGTCTAAATTTCACAACTTCTTTACAAGATCAAACAATCACTTTGAATTTGTGCAGCATCTAACATCCTGGGACCCTACACTTGATCAGAGTCCTTAAAAGCATCCAAAACACATACAAATAATTTATGTCATATATATCATCCTGACCAAATAATAGGTTAGGATATGACATCAGAAATGTTCCCACCACATTAATAGCTAACATTCATGTTTAGACATGATGGGGGGGAAATGGATACAAAAGCTGGAATATCATTATTAGCAGTTAATGAAAGTAACATTAACAAGGGCAACGAGGAGCTAGATTTCAGAATCCTACACGGAAAAGGGTTCATTTCCATAAGACAAGATAGTATATAGTTAAGATCAAGCATTTGTTACTCGAGGCTGTATGTGCCAGAAATAAGCAGGCATCCTGGCAAGATTTTCAAACATGCATGACCTGTGTGTTGCAAATTACTGTCTATTTAGACTATATGTACACAAGGTGCTGCCTAATCCAGGGAGCACAGCACAGAGATGAAACAGTAAATCCTGCTTTAAGCAATGTCGTATTTATCTTTAGGACTCTGACACCACTAAGAATGTGTAATACTCTAAATTATTAAGTCTGTATTTAAAGAAATTGGTGAAATTTCCCCCTCCATTTCTCAGTTGTGCCTGACTGCTCCTCAGTTTGATATTCAGCTTGCCCTGCATGCATAGATCCCCCACTGTCATCACTGAAGACTGACACTGGTCTCAGAGCCACACAGCAAATCTAGTCTGTTTTCTCTGTATGGGAAGATCCCTAGAGCATGCAGAAAAAGCAAAGACATACCATAGGGAACTCAGCAGTACTGTATCCCATGAAATCTACAGAATGCACTTTGCCAGAAAGTACAAGCATTGTCAGATTCACCACCTAAGCACTGATACCTCAATGTTGGATTGGCCACCCATTTACTACAAAACTGCATTATGCTCATCTTTAAAGAGTAAAGGGAGCCACTCAGTTGTGAACCTCTCCACATAAAAAATAATAATTGCGTATTGACTTACCAGCTTAATTTCAGAGAATTTTAAGAAATGTGATAAAATCTTGGCTCCTGCAAACAATTCAGTTTATTAGACAAATTCAGAGAATTCTTTATATTGTTTCATAAGGCTAGTTCAACAACAGAATAGCAAGAAGAATTTGCCATGTAAGGTTAGTATCTTCTTCACCCTTAAAAATGGATACAGCTGTCTGCAGGCTATGTGATCTAAAATATTTCATGCAAAGAAGTTAAGAAAATGAAAAATTGATTCTTTTAAAATAGAGAGAAGCTTGTTGCTTTTTCCTATTTTCTATGTGATGTTCACACAGCTTTAAACAGTAGAACAAAAATATGCACCATAACTCATGAAACAAAGGTCTGTAGCAAATATCAGATTAATGAATAAAATAAGTCCCTCCTAATCTGTCTGCCTCAGTGGCTGTGCTGCTGTTAGTTTAATGATAGCCTCTTCTACAGTTTGCATATTGTGAAGTAGAAGCTCAGTATAAAGTGCAGAAGCACTAACCTCTATTATATTTGCAAGTAATGGCTAGTTTATAAGGTCAGTCTCCTATATTTCAGTATCCTCTTGCAGAATTCTCACAACAGTCGCCTGTTAAAAGCCAAACAAAACAAACTCACCCTTCTGTCCCTTTGATACTCAATGCAGTCATGCAGTGATGCACTGCTTGTGCTGTTGCTTACATGAGCAAGCCATGTTCAGGTGGCATTTTTAGGTACTTACTATTTCTGCTTCCTGTGCCACAATAAAATATGGAGCAAAGGCCAGAATTAATCTTTTATCCATACTGAAGAACAGTCATGTCAGTGATACGTAATAGACTTTAAAAGAGGGGAAAAAAGGAGCAGAGGAATACTGTGTCCCAGTGCAAGTTCAAGTGCATTATAACTACTCGATTTTCAATTTATCAGAAATAACAAGGTCATTCTTCAACCTTCTGAAAGTACTACAAGACTTTTAGTGAAAGTAGTTCAGTATCTCATGTCTCTTCTAATTGCTGTGTCTGTGCCCCCACATGTAACTTCTGGACAGTGGTTCAGCACTAGCTCTCCTGTGCACCATCCTAGAGGATCTGCCTGTTCTCTATACATCATCCTTCCTTCTTACTAACTTTTACAGTCCAAATTAGTCCTTGAAACTCAAAAATACCTTTCCAGGAAGTGGTACAGATTTAGGACATCAAGCAATTGCTTTGTTTTTTTAAAATGCACACAAAAGTGGGTGAATAGCAGCAGTCTAAAAGGTCTAAAAATATTCTGACTGCTTCTCCCCCTTCTTTTCATCCTGAGCATTGATACACCTTGTTTTCAGCCAAAACACTCCTGTTTGCTATCTCCCACTGTGTCATGTAAATGTGTGCAGTTTAAGGCAATGCTACCTCACACGTAGCTCAGGAAGAACAGATACAAGCCTTCTCTGCACCTTTTTGCCAGCTATGTCACAGAGATAAGGACAGCACACATACAGAGTATTAGAGGCACGGCTCTTCTTTACCATACTCTCACCCAGGATAAAAGTAGTGGCAAAGGAAGGCCCTTAAATATTTGCTACCTCGGCTGCTTTGAGTACATCTTAAGTGTTTTCAGAGCATCATGACAAGGATGGGCATTGCCAGGGAAAGGCAAAAGGGCAGGGAACAAAGAAAGTAGCCCATACTGATTAAGACAAATACTCAGCCAACTTGTCTTCTACAATTGCCCGCATATCCACACTGTTCTGCAGGAAACATACCCAGTTCTTTTGCACTTACACACCTCTAGCCTATTTATGAGAAGATCATAGGCTTAGTGAAAGCCAATCAGATTCTCTCAAGTCCTTTTAAGAGGCTTATTTGTTTACACATCATTTCACTAAGGGAAAATCACTGGTTCATGCATCTGAACAGAATTCTTACACTGACTATCTCTACAAGAGACCACAATCACCATACGAAACATAGATGCTTACTGGTATTTTGAAGGTGGAAATGCAAAGGAAAAGTACAATAACAGTGTTAACCTAGTTAGATAGCTGTGCTAAGAAAGCCCCAAACGAATGAACAAACCCCCAGATTTTTCACTGTTACTTGAAGATGTCTGCATTAGTTTTGTTAGTCATGGAAGTTGGTTTTTTTACTCATATTTGTGTTTCTTTGCTTTAAGAAAAAAAAAAGCCAAAGGCCATCCCACATTTTAAGAAGTGACAGAAGTTAGAAAGGGACTGCTACGTCCTTGCAAAATGGAGGATGGACATAGCACATCTTTAAGAAAGGTTAATTTAATAGAAGAACATACTGACACATCATTTGCATAGAATTGTGAAAAGTATTTACTTTTATCATTCAAGGCAACTTTTAAGTGTTGTTCCTAAACCAATGTAAGCAAAATATGTATACAACCTTATAACCACTGTCAAGAATCTCTGTTAGGGACAAGTGATCTCAGGAGTACAAATGCTTTATCAGCTCATGCACTTAATGATTGTTGAGTGTGTAGTTTAAACACAACAGCCACAAAAATAAAAAAAAGGAAAAAAGAACATCAATCGTATGTTAATGAGGATGACGGGGCTTGTTTTGTCTTTTAATTTTCTTTAAAGATTAGTGAACATAAAACTTGGAAGACCAGTAATGGATTCTGGATACTTTCATCTGGAGGATGGATTGTCAATCTAGGGTGAGTCAGCAATGACTCATGATTGACACTTTTTATTGGAATAATAACAGCAAGTATATTTTTCAGTATATTAATATTGATGAAAATACAGAATGACTGCAAAGGTGGAAATTGTAGCACTACCTAAGCTTTACCCTACTATCTCATAATCCATCCCTTAGAATCCAAAAACCTCTAGGAACATAACACTTATTTGCAAGACCCATATGGTATTTTAGAACACCCACAGCTGTCAACTCTAAAAGAAGGTTTCTGGTGAGGAGAGTCTTGCAATGATATACAGTCTGGTTTAATATGGCTAGAGAGAAGAAAGGGCAGCAGAAAAATACATAATAAAACAAATGCCAGATGGACACTTTTGGGGGCAGACTTTGATTCCCTTTGTCTTTCCACAAGATAATATATCTATGCCAACATTACAGTAGCATCTAGATGAGTTCAGTCAAGATTACCGCAGTTCACAGTCTGTACATGCTCACTGTGGAACTCTCTAAAGGGTTCAAAGTCTGACAAAAACACAGGGAAAATCAGAGAAAATGCCATTTTAGCACAAGCCACTAAAATGCCTGAGCAACAAAAAGGGGAAATTGGGAAATAAAATCAACTTCTTGAATGTGACAAGAAAATTCCTGTTGAAATCTTTTGTTCCTTGTAGTGCTAAGGCCATGCCTCTCTGACTTGGTATTAACAGATCAAGAATACAGTAAAGGCTATACCAGGTCAAATCAAAGGTCCATCTAGCCTGGTATCTCACATATAGAAAAGCAGAGGTTTCAGAAAGACTACAGAAGTAGAGCAAATTATATTTGCCCCAAATATTATTCCAAACTTCCAACAGCTTGTGACTTAAGGGGTTAGTGAAACAGGTCAGTATGTGCATCAAAAAAATAAAATCATTTACTTTGAACATGTCACCTGCTAACTTTGTCTGATAGCCCCTGGTTCTTGTATCATAAGAGACAACAAGTAGTTGCTCTCTGTTCAACACATGATTTTATAATGTGTCCCATCTCCCCTCAGCCTGCTCATGCCCAGGCCTAATTAGCTAGTTCTTCAAGATATATGTCCAGAATCCTAGAGATACTAAAGACAGAAGCAAATATTGGAAGAGTGGCATAAGTATATACTCTGTTTCATTTTCTTTTCCTTTCCTGGTAATCCTTAAGAATTTGAGGAGACAAAGCATTTTAGGAAAATCTGGACATTCAGCCTGCTTTAAAACTGTTGATGAATACTGGAATACAGGCTCTTTAATATGTGCTGTTCAGACTGACACCTCTTGGGTGCAACAAAAGTGTAAGGGAAAGTCTTTTTAAGAAGGAGGAAGGAAGAAGAAAGAGTTGGGGGAAAGAGTACAACAAAATCTTTTAACAGGTCCAATAATTAGCCACTTCCAATCTAGAAAATTCCAGCATGTACCAACACCTAACACAACAGTTTAGGAGACCAGAGTGTTTGCAACAGTGTACATCCTACCCATGTTGACATCCTAGCTGTTGTCACTGCCCTGTGTCTCCATCATTAGAACTTGAACCCTGCTCATTTTCTACTGCCACATCATTTGCAGAAATCACTGGTATTGAGGCAGCATTACAGCAACCTGTCATGCATGCACAGTTCCATAGTGCTCCTGAACTCCTGTAGGTACATGTATGTGCTCCTGACTCATTTCCTGGAAGTTGGAGAAGTTTTTAGTACTTTTTATGCATATGGAGTTTTAGAATAAATATGGTTCGATATAGCAGTAAAGCACCTCATTTCAGGACACAGAAGTTATACAGGAAATAGATACCATTTGATTTTATAAAAAGCTTGCAAATTAGTAGATAATCTAGAAAATATTCTTCAAGTCTCCTCAAACAATAAATTGCTATTCTCATACATGTTTTCTTGAGAAACCTAGAAGAACTAACATTGCACTTAGACTGCACTGCTTTTCTAAAGGTAAAATTTTAAGAAAGCACATACATTAGTTACATATTTCTCTATGTTTTTAATTGTTTTGGTTAGTGATTCAAGGCTTTGCATGAATCAGGGATGTAGAAAATGGTCTGTAATTTTGATGAATCTTTTACTGATGTTTTTCCTGTCCATTTTTTCTCAGTGTTGCTAGTAACAATCCTTGTAGTGGAAGGGATTGCCGTTGCACAGAGGACACAAGGTACAATTTTGGTTTGATGATTTTGTTTCATAAAATAGAATAGTTTTATAATTTTTAATTAAGCAATATAAATGAAAGTATTTGTGTTCAGGTGTTAACATTTCTTGAATTATAAATACTAATTCCAATATGTTCCATTTTCCTGCTATTTACTGCATTTTTGTTTCCAACCAAAGCCATCCAGTCACAAAAAACATAAGTTCACTTACCCAGTTAAAATTCCATTGTGTTAAACCTTAGGGGTAGGAAAAACACACAATGACAATTCATGTTTTCTGTCCCTGACAAAAAGCTTTTGAAATAGTCCACCCACAAACATTTTTGAAACCTGGTGAGTGGGGAAGACATCAGTTTCATAAAACTTATTTTTCTCCTATGTGGGATTAACCCACATATAGGAGAGAAGAATTTCTTAAACTGACACCTACAGAATTACCTTGAACCATTTCTGCAGGAGAGACTAAGTTTTCACTCTCTTAAATCAAAAGCTGACAACATAGCAGTGGAAGATGATGTAATTTCGTGGAGGCAGCTAAGACCTGTATAGTGTGGACTCCCTCTCAAAGGTCCACAAAGAAAAACTGCATAAATAGCATTATGAGAGCACTGTGGGAGATAGAGGAAAAACCTAGCAGAAACCACATACTATTCTCTCCAGTTTTGCTGGGACCAAGGAAAACTTAAGAAGAACAGAGAGATCATACTATTCCTAACTCCTTTCTCCTTAGATAAGGAAACCTAAACTAATAACACTTCTGGGAATGGTCCAGCACTGTGCACTAGTTTAATAAACTGCATGTCAATCAAGGGTTGTATTTTCCTGCATGTCCAGAAGAACAGCTTTGATCTTAAATGAGACCCTTTGCTACCAGTGCAATATACTTATTGCTAGTCATTTAATTAACTACCATTACTCTATTTAGTGTATTTATATATTGTAATGTACTCTGTTATAAACATTCCATATACCAATAAATTATTGTAAATAGATATTCAGCCCAAGGGCTGCGTACTCCAGTTAGGGCCAAAAATGGTAAAACCAAAGCAATATTTTTTATTATACTTGAATAGGTCTTAAGAAGACATAAGCCATAAAATAATGCTGCTTTATTGGCAGCCACTTCAAAGAGCATAAAAAAATCTAAACTGACTTTAATAAAAAAAAAAATACTCCCTATCTTCCCAAGGAATACTGGACATATTTGACACTTGAAAACCAATCTCTCCTGTATATACCACATCACTAAATTAAACATAAGAATTTCCTAGCTAGAAATTAACAAGTGGCATATAAAGAGGGTTTTCAACCAAAACAAGTTACTGTCTTCTTTTTGTAAGGTATGCTTTATGTCAGTGCTTTACTTTTGCAAAATCAAATTTGTATGCTTGCAGGAGAAATCTATTTGATCATTTGTTTTTTTTCCACTTAAGGTGGGCAAAATATTGGAGTGAATCGCATTCCTCCTAACCAGTGTGACAACTGGGTACGGACAAGCAATGGAGGACATTTTGCTTCACCGAACTACCCTAACATATACCCACCAAATCAAGAGTGCATCTATATCTTAGAAGGTACATGCTGCATTTCTGTTGTGTTGTAATCTACAATTAAAAGGATAATCTCCAGTTGTTAAAACAGTGTAATTTTACTATACTGTCAAGTATTGTATAGCCACACCGGTAAAATAATAAATTCTACAGTTGTTTGGTTCAACAAGCAGCTAAATTTCATCTCTGATTGAGTATGAACAAATTAATAGGAAAACCAAACATTCAGTAATTAGTTATATGAAATAAGATGGAGCCTTACAGCCAGAAAAAGCAGCATCGGATCTACTGTAATCCATGAAGGCACAGAACTACTAAGACAAAAAAATTATTTTGTTATTCTAATAGCACTTCCAATACTGCTGATAATAAAATGCCAAAGATGGTTGAAGACTATCTTCAGCATTTACCAGACTATATTGTGTTATTCTGTTTGTCTCACAAGCAGATCTTTGTGCTGCCCTTTATTAACAAAAAGGACATACCTGGCTGCCTGGCACTGCACTAAAAATACAAAGATTTGTTAACACTGCTGAGGTCATTATTAAAATTATGTGATGAGGACAAAAAAATCATTCACTAGAATAGAATCATATTCTAATGAAAGTATCTCAGATAATGGTGACAAGGCTTGGGACAGTGTTTTTTCCTCTTATTAGAAAGCATCCAAAACCTACTCACGTCAGCTAAAAATGTTAGTCAGCTTAATCATCAGATTCATATCAATTAATTGAAATACTTCAATTAATATGTTTTAGTCAATTTTTTTGTGCAGCATAGTACTAGTTTGGTTCACAGACGTTTTAGCTTGTATGTGCACAGACGTTTTCCATCTTCCCTGCCAGTGAAGGCATTGGAGAATAGATCTGTCCAGCTTCAGAGTTCAGAATGACCAGATGCATTGCTGGATCTCCCTTGCACAAGGCAGTTTCCATGGGACACAGAATCAGCTTCCATGCCTCTGTCCTCACAGTACTTACACAGAGACTTTATGGGTACCTGAGACAAAGGTCCCGCACAATTTCTAGCTAGATAGCATTCATCCTGCAGACCACTGCCAGTACGTGCAAACAGCTACGAATATTAACTCATGTTTAACTAAGGCATAGAGACTAATCAGTGTTAAGAGACATAAGGAAGTAGTTTTTACATTCAAAAAAAGCAAATGGCATATGATACTTTTTTCCTGACATTCCACATACCAGTTGGTATCTGAAAGTTCACATAGCTCAATAGATAACAAGAACAAGAAACACTAAAACTATTCATAAGATATGATATCATGATTCCAAGCTACAGCTGTGGAAGTCCAGTCCCAAAGTGAATCGCATCTCACCAGGATTCAGGGGTCTGATCACTGTCACTGGGTCAGACTTACCAACATCTGTAGTCACCTGCATATTAAATATATAGGAAGCATTTACACTTCTTTCAATATTCTAATAAAAGATGTCTCCTGCCAAAGGATCTCCAAATTTAGGCTTAATGTTTAAGAAATATACAAGTGAATAGTTCTTTGGATCTTTTTCTTTTGCATTCTTTTCTGCATACCTCAATGTTTTGTCCTTTTAAGTACTTTGCTTTCACAAAACACACCTTTTAATGTCTATCTTAAAATTAAACCTTGTTTGAAAACCTTTCCATGTATGTTACTATCTGTTACATGTGCCAGGTTAAATCTGTCATTTCTTAATGTCCAGCAAAAAAAATCAGCAAGTAGAAAAATTCCATTAAAGTATCTTCTACAGAATAATTTTTATAATTATTACAGTGTCTGAGTTTTTGTAGCAGACTGATGGATATATTTTGAGAATTTTCCAATCTCTTTCATTTTGCTGTTTTAGAAGTGCCTCTCCATTATTTCCTGTCTTCATATGTTTTTAATAGAGATCTTAATTTCATCTTTTGGTTAATTTTTTATGTCTAGCTGCTCCACGACAAAGAATTGAGTTGACCTTTGATGAACCTTATTACATAGAACCCTCATTCGAATGTCGGTTTGATCATCTGGAGGTTCGAGATGGACCTTTTGGTTTCTCCCCTCTCATTAATCGTTACTGTGGTCTGAAAAGTCCTGCACTAATTAGATCAACAGGGAGATTTATGTGGATCAAGTTTACTTCTGATGAGGAGCTGGAAGGAAAGGGATTTCAAGCAAAGTACTCATTTATACCAGGTAAAGATGCCTAAAATTCTGTTAATGACCATCTGCTCCCATTGAACTCTGTGTTCATGCTGGCAGTCTACAGCTGTATTTTCTTGTACCTGGGAGTGTTACAGTTGCAGTATGGCTAATCCTACAGCATGCTCAACTAAAACCACTTAGGAAAATTGACTGAAGGGTCAGTTGCAAGGTCTGTAGTTCGCTACTGAAGAAACTAGTTGCTCTTGTTCATGCTGAATTCTTCAGCAACTTCCCTCTTTGTTACTCTCAACTTACTCCAGTTTCACCAGTGGTAGTAATGGAGAGAGCATTTAGGTAGACATACAGCTGGTATTTTCACCAGCCTATCTTCTAGGAGTGTAAAGCACTATAACAAGAACATCTGAAGCAAATCTACAATGGCACTTCCAGTCAGATGCAAAACATTTTACATCTTTATTCAGAAAAGCCACAGGAAATATCTATACAGTCCAGGCATCAGCTCTCAGTATAACTAGATTTCTGAAACCACAGGTTCAGACAGTAGAACTGTTCTTTACTCCAAGTATTGCATAGTTTACAGGGTATGAAGGAGAGGATATATATGCTGACAGTGCCTTTAGACAAACAAAGAGTACACCTGCTCTGTGGGGCCATTTAAAACTGGCAGGGCATTCTTTTTACAAGCAAATTTGACCTGATGTCCTTGTGCAATGCCTGACTGATGTACTTCATATATACTATTAATATAGTTTTCAGCATTTTATTGTCCTTTGGGATGAAAGAAGAGATACAAACATGAGCTCTACTACTAAAAGTGTATAAACAAGCACAAATTTTATGTCCTCTTGACCCAATTGGTTTTTACCCCTACAGCTCAGGAAGACACTACACATGATTATGTATTACTGCTTGTAGAACTATATACCTTGCTAGGGTTTTAGATTTGGAAATTCTTCACATTAACACAGTGACCACTCCACTGGGAATAATGTGATAAAGTTTTCATAGGGACAGTATTTAAGCATTTTGTTAAGTCCATTTTCAAAGCTTTTTTTCATTAACATCACTTTGAAAACTAACTCAGCCTAGTTTCAGGCTGAAACTTGACATTTAAAAAATACTACTTTCACAAAAGATTGCGGCAAGTAAAAGACTGATATTTTTCTTTCCTCTACATTTACATGGAGCATGATAAATTACTTCAGGATTGTGAAAATGGAAGGGGACATGCACATATACCCCCACTTGAATTTAAATAATCAGGTCAAAAAGCAAGTTGAAAATCTCTTGCAGAATTTTGCATATCCTGATCATAGATTTTGTTATAGGTAACTAAACAAAAGGAGAGTAAAAAAGGCATTTCTCAACTGTGCTGAGTCTTAAGCTCAGGACTGAAGCATTTTAGGGGAAGCAATAACCTCCTTATAGAGAAAGACAATTAGGGAACCACAGAAGGAGCAAAATTCTGGATCTTCATTTGGAAAACAACTTGGTACAAAACAGGCATGCAGTTTTGCACGAATTCGTATTTTTTTTGCATAGACTAACAATACACAGACACTATGATTTGTGAGGTTCTGTGGTGATTTTCTATGTCACAGCTGTGAATGGGTGCATCTTGCAAGTTTCTGTGCTGTTGTGAGGAAACACTAACCCAGGCACTGGAATGTAAGCCTTGGACATCCCAGCTAATTGCAGACTTATTTTGAGCCAAGACCTGGTCCCAATGAAGTCAAGTACCATCAGTTAACCATTATTTAAAAGTGTATTCTTACTTCACTAATAGTGTCCATACAGTGTACTACTGCAGTAGATACTCCAGATACAGACACTACCTACACATTGCATTTAAAGAGAAAATAGATGAGCAATCATGGTGAAGGTTCTGCCTTCATAAACAATGTCTCCAACTGTACTGCCTGCCATAATAGAGGAGGAGTGGGTACCCAAGGAAAACGCATCTTTAGTACTGAATTGGACTTTTATATACTTCAGTAATAGCAATTAGCAATTTCCAAGTGTTGATATATTCTACTACACTACTGTTCACATTGCTCAGAACTGGAGAGACAGCAACCCAATAAACATTATGCACACTGAAAGATTGCCTGTATTCTTGTGGAGCTCCAGTGATTTCTGTGAAAACTGGCATAGATTCAGAATGTAATGTAGGAACAAAATAAAAAAATAGTAATTTTTTGTGTTATGCTGGAAAACTGAGATGCCAGTATAGAATCCTATTCAGGTAAGGTCAATCTTCATGGAATAATGTTTCCATTTAAAAAAACATATCCTCCAATCAACTCAGTAAACTTATTGGCAATTTTTATTGTGACGTAAAAAAATGGACATAATCTTCAGATTATACTAAACCTTGAAGTGATTCTCCAGCTTTGATAGCCCATGTGATTCATGTCTTCTTTCTATTACAGATCCTGACTTTACTTACCTAGGAGGCATTTTAAATCCCATCCCAGGTCTAGTATTACAGTAACAATTTCTTTATACATGGAAGTTTAAATTAATACCATATTGCATTTAACAGCAAGGTATATGTTCTTCCTAGACTGTCAATTTGAGCTCTCAGGAGCTGATGGAATGGTACGTTCCAGCCAAGTAGAACAAGAAGGAAAAACAAAACCAGGACAAGCAATTGACTGCATATGGACAATTAAGGCTACTCCAAATGCTAAGGTGGGTTTCATTCCTATCATTCAGCATATAATGGGTTTCCAAGTCATTAGTTACAGGTAATGGTCACTAGTTGTGATTTGCATAATGTCTAACTTTCACTGAAATGAATTATGTATCAGTAGCTTAGAAAACCCAGATAGAGGATGGTTTCTGAAATTAAACTTATACAGTAAGTCCACAGTGTTACTCTCCTACCAGTTGAAACTTAAAATACAGACTAACTCAAAAAACTGTTAAAGCAACGATTTTCAAGGGCATTTGAATTGGACTCTGGTTTTATTGGAAGACCACAGGCAAAAATGTTGGCTAAGAGCTTTGATAAATTCTGTTGCTGCCATGGTTTGAAATTTTGCCTGCAGTGGTTCTGGTGGAGGTTTTGTGTCTGTTCAAAGCCAACAGAACATGCACCTGCTCCTCCCCAGTCTAATTCACAATCCAGCAGCTTAAAACCCACTTTCAGCCATATGAGCTACGATCAAAGGCATTACCTGGAAGCAGCGGAGCAATTACCCCTTTCTCTTCTGACTTAGCTATAGGATCACACCCTCTTAAAGTGCCACAATAAAATTTGCTAGAGCTTTTCTGTCCAAGCCCTGAAGAGGCATATTAGCTGCTCAAGCCCCAAATCAGTATTAGTTACCTAGGTACCTGGTATTTACAATTGTGCCTGCAGAACTAGAGACTGCTTATGAAAACATCACTATCTTATGCTCATTAACAACAACCTGGAGTTTATTTTTTGACATAGAGAAGGATAAAGTCCTATTTATAATTCCAAAATATAACAGTGTCTTTAAATAACCACAACAGCTATGTGTTTCAGAAATGTATACTTATTAATCACTTGAGTTACAAAATACTTTTTCCTCCATATAGCATACACAACTGTAATTGTGCTTCTGTATGTGCTCCACTGCTTACAAGCAAATAAAAAAGATGCCCAGATGGCAAACCTACCCTATGCCTTCTTACACACTCCTGATAGTTAACCAGCCCTATTCACCAATTCCCAGATTATTTCTAAGAAAGCAACCTAAGAGATGGTAGTAAGAGTACAAGACTAGAAAGAAACTAAAACTCATTATATTTAAGCCTTTGAGGAAGTGACTCAACTCCCAAGAGCCCTATACTAATCTAAGTGATAGTAGCACTTCTTCCAAAAACAGTAATCAAGTCAACATTGCCACTTCAGTGCACCAGGTCATATGCTTAAATATTTTAATAAATTACTGAATGTTGCCAGAAGGCAGAGTTATAGCAGGTCAATTCTGAGATTAGATTATCATACTAAATGTTAAAATACCACAAAAAGATTATTAGTATTTTGACAGTGATTTCTCAAGCTTCAATTCCGGCAGCATAAAAAATCCATTCGATGTTATATGGTGCAGTCTCTTCAAAAAAAATAAGCAGATATATGTTTTAGTGTCTTCAATTTAATTCTGTAGTTAAAATATTTTTTTAAAACTGAAAACTACAACAAGAGGATTTTTTAAACCTGCATGAGCTATTGGATAAATTGCCTCCAGATCTCAGAAACTTGCTAAAATAATCAATATAATCTAAGAATGGGGACCTTTTATATTTACTTTATTTATTTACTTTTCTATCACACTAACCAGAATAAGCTTCTGCAGAGCTGAGCTCTTTAATGTAATTATTCCTTTCTTTTCATACACAGAATAGTTCTACTAAAAGTATGCTAATTAATTTTTAGCTTCCATTGTAGCTTCACAGCAGATACATAGTCAATCATTAAACAAAAAATACCATCTATCAGCCCAAATACTAGCACTTGCAGCTCTTACCCGTGTTTGGGGTAAGACATCAATGGAAAACAGGTTCTCAATTTAGCTGAGAATTTCTAGCAGTAAGTCTAAAAGTCAGCAGAAAAAAAACCAAACATACACACTGAAAAATCAAAGAACAGTGAGATGCAGCATGAGATACAAGGCTTCACCTTTTCATAGAACGTGCAAGGGGAGACAGTGCTGGCAACCTGCTTTGTTAAAGCCCTGGAAAGCAAGAGCCAGCATGTACCAGCGCCATCTGTTTTTCACTGTGCTCTTTTACTGGGTTTTCAATATAGCCTGTTAACTGTACGTGGAGAGTATCACCTCCTCTAAAGGTGGTTGGTTTTGTTTTAGTGTGTTTTTTTAAATCCAGTTGTAAAAGGCTTTGCCATTAGCAGAGGTTAAAAGCAAGACATGGCAAAGGGGCAAAAAGACACATAACACAGCAGAATGAAGTGTGGTACCCTGATTTCCCTGCTTCGCTAACTCAACAAGAGTTGGAGATTCTTGTCATTAGACAGAGGCATGACAGACCACACTGCGCAAAAAGGGCTTTAGCATCCATAGTATCAGCCAGAGAGGTAATTGTAAACTGTACTTAAAACACAGTCTAGACCCAAGCTTATACGGAGAACATACTGAAGTCTTCATAAAGAGCACCTCTTCTCCCATGGAGCAGGAAACCTCATCCTCCACATGGATACATTACTTATGCCTCAAAGTAATAGCTGAGGAATTTTCAAGTTTCAAGGTGATCTTTAGGTGATATAGTTACATATTTCATAAACTTTCACAAGAATTTTCAGATTAAAAATCCCTATGATCTTTTAATGAAATTCTAGCTGAATTACAATTTTGCACAAGTTTTCTACTCCAGGAAAATATTTTTTTGCTTACTCTTCAAATGTCATCTTGGTCTTCTCATTTCCTTGCTCTTTATGTTCTATCACATACGCTGCCTTCTCTTGGATTAGATTTCTGCTTTCGGAGGAATTAAGATTGGCTTAAATTTATTAACTCTTCCTAGATAGCCAGCTTACTTTTCTCCTGCTTCCATTTTTATTCAAATCAGTCCTGACTTCATAGTTTATGTCTTCTGTGACACTGCTGTACTTCAGTAATTAGCATTCATTCTGAAGCAATACATTTTAATTTCCTTATTATACTTCACAGCTTTTCTGACTAGACTCCCTCCATTATATTTTAACATTGTTTTTATGAATTAAAAAGGAAGAAAAGAGAACAGTCAAAATACCATTAAAATTCTTGTACCACATTTAATGTGTTTCTTGTATCTCTTCTAGAATACTAGACTGCACATTTAGCAGAGCTGCTTAGGGCTTTCTTCAGTGTTGCTTTTTACTTTTTTCCCCAAGGGAGCAGAAGTATATCAGAGTAAATTATTAAGTAAAGATTGTTTTGGGGAGGGGAGAGAAATGTAACAGATGCTTTAAAAAGTTTCAATTAATGCTCCACAATGACATGTAATGAGACTAAGTTTTTAAGTGTTGTGAATCGGGAATTACACATGTGGAAGGGGACAAAACATCTTACTCGATATTTGCTAAGAGAACTGTCTTCTCTCATGAATTTTCCCAGAGACATAAATTTCTCTTTTCTAACAGATTTATTTGCGATTTCTTGACTATCAAATGGAGCATTCAAATGAATGCAAAAGAAACTTCGTTGCTGTATATGATGGAAGTAGTTCTATTGAAAACCTGAAGGCAAAGTTTTGCAGCACTGTGGCAAATGATGTCACACTGCAGACAGGAACAGGTGTGGTACGAATGTGGGCAGATGAAGGCAGCAGACTAAGCAGATTCAGAATGCTCTTCACTTCATTTGTGGATCGTAAGTAGATTTTCAAGTGCCTGTTCTACTGGTACCAGGGGATTTCAGGTATTTTAGGAAAACCAGCTATATATTATGCAGCAGGAACACATGAGAAATGTAATTTCTGTTTCCATTGCTTACTAGCAAGTAAATAATCTACTTGCTTTATTACAATAATAAGCATGTTCCTGAAAAAAGGCTTTCCTCCATTCTTAAAAGATTTTTCATTTGAATTCAGTAATAATACAGCCCTAGGCTATGTCCTCCTTACTAAGAGTTCTACAAGTGAGCACAAACATACTTTTTAAAAGAACATCAATGGGACTCAAGTGTGCACTCACACTAGCCTTCAGCTTCCAGCACCCTGCCAGACATGCATCAGGCTCTTCTCAAGCCCACACTGCAAGGTCAGAAAGCAGACAACACAACCCTATGAGTCTGCATCTTTTCCCTATCCAGCCCTATTTTCATTTCTGATCTTAAACTACATCCACTCCAGCTACATACCCAAGCTGCTACCTCCTTCTCAGTTGCTTGTGGCACTAAATGATCCCACATGCTCACTTAGCAAAGCTCAGGTGTGTTGCACAATCATGGCTAAGATTTAAGAAGCCTATATTAAAAGCAGATTTGTAAGTGCAGTATGAATTTGTTTGGGTTCCATTGCTTGGATTAGAGAAAGTCTTCATTCTCTTTGTAAATTAATACGTTTCTTAAAAGCATGCTTTTTGCAAAATTTCTTCTAAGTGCTTTCTCTCTGAAGTTAATGGAATTTTTATCCACATTGCAGAACCTGAAAATAAGTGGCATCTAAAGCACAAAAGTAGACCAAGCTTAGAACTGCAGAGCAGATCTGAGATACATGGCAAGGGGCATGTGTTCTGTTTCAGTTTCACAGGTTTTTTTGAGTGCAAGAGGTTGAAACAGTAACTACTCCCAAAGCTAGATAACTTTACAAACTCATAATGTTAACGTAACTCAAAAGTCGTTGGCAGAAGAAAATCTACAAAGGTACGTGGTTGTTACTTATCTTCCAACTTGAGATACTGTCTTTCTTGGATAGAGTAATTGAAAAGTACATGATTAAGAAATGTTTCATGTATTATTAAATAATCAAGTGATAAGAAAGTGCAGAATAACATTTTGGTTAGAAAAATTGCTTAAGATCATTAAGCTATTTCTCCTACCTTACTAATGATTTGTAATTATATGAAGTCAACCATGAAAACAATCAACACTTCAGAAAATATTTACATAAATATACTAATTCTGCATGACAATCACTTAACACACACCTAGTGCTGCTTGCAAATTTGACTAAGTCATTCAGCTAACAGCAATGTTAAGGATGCCTGTATTTGATTTCTGACTTGATTCAACACATGAATAACGCTAGATATAAAGAACACAGAACACTACACTAGTCTTGGGCAGTTATGAGAAGAGTCCTAGTACATCCTTGAAGTCCTGAACTGAATCCAGTCATTGTGACTTTTAGATTCTATTCCCCCAATAACAAACCACAGAAAAATGAAGTCCATTTGTACTACCTTTAGGAACTTGTGAACTAAAACCATCCCCAAAAAATGAAAAGAAACTGCATACAAGTGTGAAATGGAGACTGTTGGCAGCAGGATTTCAGGGAAATAAACAAAATGTGACCTAAAGAATTCTTCCTCTATGCCTTCAGTTGCCAACTCCATACAGATCCATATCAAAACACCAGCAGACACACATGGATCCCTGACAACCATTCTGGACACAAAAATCATAGATCCTCCTTTATCTCACGTCAGAAATATTTTAGTAGATATTGTACCCGATTACATACTTAGCCTTTTAAAGCAGTTGCATTAAAACAATGGTCCTATTTATCTTTTATAAGGTAAAGTTTGCCCAATCTTTATTTCCAAATTCGGAAGAAAAAACTACCTAAGACTTATCTCCCCACATGTGCTTCAGTCAGTCTGCTTCCAAACCAATTCTCGACTCAGTTGAGCAAGGAAGATGCGATAGTTACTGTAACATGTTTAAACACTGAAGTTACATAGATAAGCTCTTCCAAAATGCACTCAATACATTACATATTACATAGCATTTAGAGTAAAATTAAAGCACAAGCTTCCTATATGGAACTTCTTGCCAGGTTGGTAGGGGTTAAGCAGTAAAAGAAGCTAATACAGAAGCTTTAAACCAATGAGTTCAGGTTAGCAAAAGCCAGTGGAGTAAGAAATGGGAGTACAATGCATATTAGATTTAGGAAATGCAAATTCAGAATTAAAGGTCTGAATTCTCTTTTAGATGTAACTCCTCTGTCATCAAGACTCTGAAGCCTAATAGAACAACTAAGTGAGAGAAACACTTGATTCAGGACTAGTCACTCTCCTCTGGGTGCTGCGTTGTTTCAGACAAACCAGACTGCTCAAGAATAAATTCTATTAAACCAAATCATACAACGTGTCACACATCTTTGCTGTTTACTATGTAACTGACTCCACTAAATAGACATTTCTGTCAAAAATACCATATTACTGAGACAGAGAAAGGCAAAAATCAGTTTCTTGTCCAGTGCCCTGAATTCATAAAGAATTTCCTCTTTATATTATGCAAAGAAGTAGTCATTATTTTGAGATTCTTAGTATATTTTTCTATGTCAGGGAGCTATAACAATCTTACACAGAAACATAACATCTTTAAGGCAACTTCCTAGTTCATTTATTTCCTCAAATTTCTAACTATGTACAGACAGATAGATAAAAAGCTAAACTGTACTCTTTCTTAATCCCTGCATTAGCTCTAATAAGAGGATCTAAGAGCTTTGATTCACAAGCAGGAATGCCTTAGATGCCTCCAGTGACTGCAGTCTCTTACAAACCCTGAAACAGTCCTCCACAGGCTGAAATCTGATTTGCCTTAAGATGTTAATGGGCTCTATGTTCAGAAACTGCTTCATAACCAGCTATACCATCTACATAGCAGATGCACTGCAGATTGAATATAGATTCAACTGATAGCAAGCATGCAATTTTCTAAGTATTAAGTTTTTTTAAGACAAGTATTAAAGCCTTCTTCCATGATCTGTGTCCTGTGACTGTATCTGCTACCCAAAAAAATTTCTGTAGCATTGATAATGCACCTGAAAGCAACCACACCAAGAGAGGGTAAATCATCCATCCAAGAATTAGTGATGTGCAGGACAAGTACGTGTGTTTGAAACAGACAAAGAATGAGGATGCATATTAAAAACAGGAATTTACTGGTTTTATTTCAATGCATCAGTTACTGAAAATTCTTAATATTTTCTTTCTCTTCTCTCCTGCAGCTCCCTGTTCAGGCAACACGTTCTTCTGCCATAGCAACATGTGCATCAATAATTCTTTAGTCTGCAATGGCATTCAAAACTGTGCTTACCCTTGGGATGAAAATCACTGCAGAGGTGAATATAGGGCAAAGTGTAGCCTTTAAGAACTAGGCTGGTCAGTTTGCCTTTCAAGGAAGTAATGAAATGTCTTTTTCCTGGAAATATGCTGAAGACAGCTATTCCACTAATCTCAGCAAGGTGTTCCAAATATTTTATTTAAACTTAGGAGACATGTAAGCATCCTGAATATTGATCTTGCTGCTTTATGATTACATTTCTTCCTCTTCAGCATATACTCCCTATTTTAAAAGGATGTCAGCTTCATAGGAAATAGAATTTAATATTTGCCAGGTTGCATCCTATCCATTTCTAAATTTTAAGCAAGGATTGCAGGGACAGGTAATACTTTTTATTACAGAAAAAAATAGAGCAGGAAAAAGATGCCTTCAAGCACAAAAAGCCTCTCTCAGGGCTGAAAAAGAAGTGATAATCTTCAAAGACAAAACCAATTTTAAAACATTTGTTTGAAGTTGTTAATCACAGACTATTTCAGAGTAAATTCAACTGCTGCATGTGGTGTGAGAATGGGTGGGAGAAGGAAGAATTGTTAGGAAGGAAGAAGTCATTGCTTAAGGAAAACAGATGCATGTAAAGCACTTGTAGAACTTGGGGTAAGGGAGTATTGTTTAAGCCAACACAACTACAGTAAAGTCTTGTTTCAATATCAGGTTTTGTAGCAAAAATTCCCGTGATTCAAGGAAATTACTCTTCTGCTAAAGCACAAATATTCACCTGTGCTTCATCAACATCTGAATTTTCAGAGTTGTAACCAAGTCAGTTTAAGGTCAACAAGTTTTCTTGCTAAACGAAAACATGAAAACCACAATCTCCAGCTTGTTTTTTTTTGAGAAATAGAATGGCCTAAGTATGTCTGAACAGAGCATTCCTGAGAGATTTAAGTATGTACTCCATTTCAAAGAAGTGGACCCTGCAGGAAGGGTCAAAGCCTTCCCTAAACAAAATTTTCCAATAAAATGTTTTTTTTCAATGCACAAATCCAGCTTATCTTTTTTAGTAATCAAATATGAAACAATTAATTGCATTTTGGGCAAACAAAAAATTCACACCATTAATGAACTCTAATGTAATGTATATTATGGAAGCTTTCCAGTTTCCAAAACTGATCCATAACTGCCACAGCACACATACCCAGATGCCAGGAGCCATCTATCTGAAAATAGATTTTCTTGCACATACTCTTAAATGCTTTTATTCCCCACTAGCAGATGTTGCAACTCTCAAATGTAGAAATCTTTTAGTCCCCTAGAACAAGTACATTTACTGAACAGAAATCCAATTGGAAAATTTTATATCTTCAAATAAGAAGTATGGAAAAGCATCTTGTTCTGATGCTGCCATCTTGTGTGTCTTCATATGAAGTACCAGCCAAAAGTGCCATGTGATTTAGGTTGGTTGGTTTCCTCTCCTTCCCATCTACTTTGTTTTTTCCAGCTTGATTGATTACTGAACTGGTTTATTACTTCAATGAAAGTGTGGAAAACAGAAGCCTTATAATCCTTATTTTTTCTTTGCAGAAAAGAAAAAAAATGGATTATTTGAACAAATCACCAAAACTCATGGGACAATCATTGGAATCACATCAGGGATAGTTTTAGTTCTCCTCATAATTTCAATTCTAGTACAAGTGAAGCAACCTCGCAAAAAGGTTATGGCTTGCAAGACTGCTTTCAATAAAACTGGTTTCCAGGAAGTATTTGATCCTCCACATTATGAACTATTTTCACTAAGGGACAAAGAAATTTCTGCAGATCTGGCAGATTTGTCAGAAGAACTCGACAACTATCAGAAAATGAGACGCCCTTCAACAGCTTCCAGATGCATCCATGACCACCACTGTGGCTCCCAGGCCTCTAACATAAAACAAAGCAGGACAAACCTCAGCTCCATGGAACTTCCCTTCCACAATGATTTTGCACAGCCACAGCCAATGAAAACTTTTAACAGCACATTCAAGAAAAGCAGTTACACTTTCAAACAAGCTCATGACTGCCCTGAGCAAGTCATAGAAGACAGGGTGATGGAGGAGATTCCGTGTGAAATCTATGTTAGAGGAAGGGAAGATACAGCACAAGGTTCATTATCTATTGACTTCTAATTTACTAGTGAAGGTGGTATCAGTGTATATACAAGGTGCTTGTGTATAATGACAGTGTATATATTAGAAGTGTACTATATGCAGTGTGTGAGATGCACACACTTTTAGCTTATTATACTTCATTTTACCCAAGTCTTTGTAACTAATTCTACCATTTTTCAACAAGGTTTCCTTCCATCTCCCCAAGCTACCTATATAGTAGAGGAGTAAGACAGAGGCTTTGCATGGAAATTCTAAGTTAAGGATATTAGAAGAAAAAACAATCGAACACTGAATCAATGACTACTAGTCTCCTATTTTCTCCTCTTTAGACATCTGCTTAAGACAATTTTAATACCTCACTTACATAAATAAAAGTAGTAAAGTGCACCACATGTATGTCAACATAGGTGTCTTATTGTATTTGTCAAAATGAAAGTAGACTTAGTATTAAGTGCCAGTTAAGACTCAATAATTATGTTACAACCATCTGTTCCATCTCGCCTACCATTTATATTGCCTTTAATTATCAGTTCCTCAGTCACCACTTTGAGACAGAAGTTTAAATGACTGCTGCTTTTTAAAAAATTGAGTTAGTACATTTGTAAATATGTAGTCTTGGCAGCTTTTGGTTACAACACAAGTTACTCTAGATGCAGACTTATAACATTTTTCTTTCAAGAACATTTAGGATTTTAAAATATTCTGCCATATATTATAAGCCCATATGGATCACTGATTTCACAGCTCTGTAGTTTTCCAAGTATTTACATAAATAGACTATACTGTACACTTGTCTCTTAAAATAGCCTTTTACGTCCTTATTGCAGCCAATCTTCCCTACTGAAATAAGCTATGAAGAGATACTGGAAACAAAGAAATCACAAATCAACTCTTAGTAACTCTTGTGGAGTCCTTCTTGTGCCCCTTGTTCTCACTTGCAAAATTGCACAATCCATACCTTTTTTAATGGTGGTTTGGACCTAATTTTAAAATTTTTACAATATAGAAAATTTTTTAAAATATAACAATTCTCATTTATGGTGGTTTTTAAGCTTTTTATATAGTTTGTTACTGTACAGATGACTTAATAAATCTCAATCTAGCACCTGTACAGCAGGCTTGTTTCAGTGTCCCTGTTGGCAGCTCTGAACAACTTGCAGTGGCTGCTGCACACTTCACAATTTGACAAGATTCCTTAACCTGGCGTCCATATTAGCCTACATTTTATTCCCTAGTTTGGGTTTATTCTGTCATTTTGTTTAGAGGAATCCCTTCACTAAAGGTGACCTATCAGTTGTACTGGTCATATCCTTGACTTACAAACATATGTAAAACCTTAACACTTCTTGTGCTGACTGACAAAAAAACTTCACGTACAACCCTAGCAACTGATTTTTTTTTATTTTTAAATGCTTAGTATATAAGAAGTTTTGATGCATGGGGAGGTGAAGAGGAAAATCTATTATCTTTAACACTTCCCAAATTCAAAATGAACCCTGTCTCATGTCTAGAAATAAATTAATCAACAGTTCATAGATCAGACTCCTAAGGCTATGCCTTCATGTCAGTTTTTGTGGAATGTATTTCAATTTGAAAGAAAGAAAATTTGCAATATTTTTAGATGCGCATCAAGCAGAAGACGTGTTTAAAAACCCGTTTTATTGAATATTTAATTGAAACATTTGACAGATTTAATTTACTTCTCATTGATTTCAGTACTAAATCTCTCACCATGACCTATATGATACAGAATGTTACTTGTGACAGTCTGTTAGTTCCAGATTCTTTAAACAAATACATAGTTTTACACAGGTAATTTTTGCCCACAGAACTCTTTTTCAAGTGCTAGGCTTGCATGATTAAGTTCTCTTTAAGGTAAATTTGTCCATGTGATAAAAACAGTGTGATCCCTGTTCCTTCCTAAGTTGACTTTGAACAGTAAACGTGCAACAATAACACAAACAGCAAGCCTCCAAAGCTCAAGTCTGTGGAGAAAAGGGGTAAAGGTCTATGGAACAATTTTCCAAATGGCCTGAGTAACATTTCAGTCTCAGCTGTAACTTTTTGATTACATCTTCAGAATGCAGCTGCTTTTTGGCTACTCCAGAGCATATAGGTGACCTCCCCTAATTAGTCATGTGTTCTGTGAGTAGCTTTTTCCAATATCCCCAAGCCCAGCTCTTCAAGCTTCACTTCCCCCCTTTCCTTGCTTTCTGATGTTCAGGTTTTTGTTTTGTTTTCTTTAGCATAAATAAAGACAAGATACTTCTGCCTAGTTTACACCTGCTCCCGATTTCCAATACAGAGGAAAATCTCTCAGGACTGAGATAGTGTATTCCCGTAATAGACCAAGCCCTTACTGTGGCAATAGCTGTACATTTCAACAGACTGAAAAGAAAAACTCAAAGGAATAATGATTTCTATAGGCTTCTAAATACAGCAAAGGCAGGAAAATCAACACAAAGTGCTTGTTATATTAGAAGCAAGTTGAAATTAACATTGAACCTAAAAATCTGAAAGGAAAACTTGTGCAGGGTATGTTTGAAGAAAATGTCTGTACATCTTATTGTAATGTTGGGTTCAGTTACTTAGCTGTGCTTGAAGAAATTAGTTGTAACTACCAGAGACATAATTTCACTTCCAGTATAACAAAATTCCCGTAACTTAGAGCAAACCCAACTGAGTGGACTGATTGGTATTACTCAAGAGTGCAGGAAGGTGATATTTCCAGCAAAAGAATCTGGAATCAGTTTTGCAGTCTCAATCCAGTAGGAGCTCATGTGGTCTTAAAGCTTTTTTTGGCTTTGGCAAACAACACCACCTTTCATACTCTTGCAATATCTAAGTCCTGTTAGTTTGAATCCATACATTTCTCAGAGCATCTTGATTTTGCACTCAATTGTAACCTTATCTCTGATACCCTCTGTTAGCACTGAATGCACATCAGCAAAGCGACATGCCCTAGACACACACACACTGATAAGGAAAGGGCCAGCAGCATTAACTACTTTTTGGTACTTAATCTTTTTTTTACCTTTTATCATAGCAGTTTCAACAACCAATCTAACAAAATAAGAATTTGTTGTGAATAAAAGTTGAAAAACATGAAAATAAAACTAACAGAACCATCCTTGAAAGTTCTCTAAGCAAACATCTGCATTGACAGATGTAATGACAGGGAAAAAGGAAACTCAGATTTAACATTGTTACCAGCTCTGAAATGTTTGTGATGACAGAAATACCAAGTTGTACTTAAAATGCATGAGGTTCTCTTGTCTGCTAGAGACAACATGAGACCCTCATAGTGCATACAACTCCTTATGGCATCTTAAAAGAATTACTGTCTATTGTGATTAAACCAATACAAAGAAAGGTTACAAATAAAGCTGCCATTGAGTTATGATGCCTGTCATGTGAACACTTCACACAATATTTAAGCTATTAAAATACACTTTTTTTTACTTGGTACATAGAATTTTGTGCATTAGCAGCAAATCTCCTGCTAAATTAAGAAAAAGCTTGCCTTATTTTCAAATCAATTTAGTCCTTAATAAGATTCTTATATGAATGATCGTAACATTTAAGTTTCCAAACTACTCAAGTATAATCCTTTATCTACCAAACAGCTACCAACATATTGCTACCCACAGCAAATAAATTATCACATGTGCCTGAGAAGCCAAGAGTAAACTACTGCTTCAAGTGGAACAAGTTAATTCACATGGCTATACTGAAACATACCTACAGTTTGATATTCCTGTATCACCAGTCTCTATCTGTCACAGCCTCTATCAGTCAAATCCATTTATTTTCACATTTCTTAATTCCCCACTCTAAGCACAAGCCCTGTGACTGCTCAGGTCTGTAGACAAAACAAGATTCTTAATTCATGTCAGGCGGAAAAATAAATTGATTTATTATTTGAGATCAGTGTTACAACTTAATTATAATTGGAGAAAGGATCTTAAAATAAAAAACCTTTGAATTTATTCACGCTTTGACAATAAGTATTTATAGCATATCTCAACCTAGCAATATAAAAGCAACTAACCATCTCTGTATAGGGTACATCTCTATAAATACAGAAATAAATTACTTGTCAATATGCTCTAATATGTGGCTCTGTGTCATCATGGAACTGCATTTGAATTCCTTTGCTACACTGCATTTTACAGAATCAGCTTAACAAGTATCTGCTCTCCATCTGTTTCATAGATCAACACCAACACTCAACTTGTTCCCTCTTACCTACCTAGTGAAGATAATCTACCATATATCAGATAAAACTGCTTAGTTTTTATAAATCTGTTCTTACAGAGCCAGGAAGAAATGAAGTAAGAACCTGATGTCTTTGTGTCTTTCACATAACTTATATTAATAGCTTTTATACTGGATAAGCCCAGTAAATTTTTGTCAAATTCTGTTCAAGAAAAAATAAAGGATTATAATGAACTAAATAAGTACCCAAGACCTACACATAACAAAATTCAAAATTATTTGTTCCTTTGCAATCTAAATCATGCCTTTTCAAGGGCAAGAGCTGTCAACGCTGTCAGTATACTAAAAGCATGCACATCAAACCATCTTCTCTGAAGAACTACTCCTCCTCTAAAACATTCCCTAGACATCTTTCAAGTTTTACATCTCATTTCTTTGTTATTGTTATATGGAAGTATAAGCCTAATTATTTACTTCATATAATTAGCCTCAAATTGCCACCTACATAAAAGTTGCTTCTATCTTCCTTCCAGATATATTCAGAAGCAAGAACTCTATTATGGAAGTACATCATTAAACCACAGCATTCTGAGTTTAAGCATTATGTTAATTTTTCAGTTTATACTGCACCTTGTTTTTCACCTAAAAAATAAGCATACAGGGAGAACGCAAAGCTCACAGGATTATCTCCTTAACATCTAATACATATGGCTAAACTGGAACCAATCACAATGTTTTAACAGTCAATATTTAGTATTTTGAGAGGAAGTAATCTCAGTTAAAAGGGTAAGTGGGTTGGTTTTATGTGAGAAGGTTTAGTTTGCCCCTGGTTATCACACTCAATTTGCTCATACCACTTTATTAACTACTACATTCACCTGTGAATAACACCAGAATCCAGAGCTTAAGCTTCCTCTCAGTTCCACTGGCAAGAGACATCAAATTGTACAAAAATGAAAAAAGCTTTTTGCAGAAACAGGAGACGAGTTGAAAATTAAAGAATCCTTTGTTTTAAATACAAAATGGGAGACAATACTAACCACTGAACACTTCTAATACAATGCTTAACTCACCTTCCAATGCACTCATTGCTCTCAAAGTAATTAAGCACACAACTCTACTTAACCTAAGTGTTAGGTTCTCTCACTTGAGTAAACATCCTCAACATTCCCAATTTTGAAGAAGCCATCTGTTCATACCAAGTTGACTGGATAGCATTCTCTGTTACTACTGATTATTATATACAACAGATTATTCAGTGATTAATGGGGGTGAAACAAAGCAAGAAAACAGTCTTGAAAGCAATTATGAGACTATGAAAATCTTAGACAAGTCAATAAATCCCAAGCCTACTGAACACTGTAATGAACCTTCTATTTATTAAGAATAGACAGTAGATAAGTAATATTACTCATTCTCATTACTGGCTCTCTGCTGTATGCTTAATAACCCAACAGAGCAATTGAAGACTGAGGTGATGCCAAATATCATCATATCAGCATTTTTCTGTGGTAATGAAAAACAAAGAAATCTGGGAGAATGAAGATGTTTACATTGCACTTACCAGAGGCAAAAACTCTGCACGGAGCATTTTATCTTCTGTCATCGCTGAGTCTTATCCGTAACAGTCAAGGAAATTCTGGAATACACAACAGCACAAAATATCCATGTAAAATTCAAGGGTACAGTATACAAACCAATAAGTAATGGATACTTGAAAAAAAAACTCATCTACTAAGTAATTTTTAGAGCACTGTATGATTCTTAAGGTTATCATATTGTCCCAGACATTTCTGAATTTATGTCTGCTGTGACAAATTTGAATACACGCAGTCAAATGTTCAGTCTGTGCAAGAGAAGTAGCAATAACAGGAACCTAAGTTATTTGCCTTTAAGATCCATAACTCAACCCACAAACCTGGAAAGCTTTACTGCACTGCACTCTCCACATCAGAATACGAGCAAAGACAGACATAGCCTTTACGTGAACTAGCAGAATCCCTGAGTTAATTCTTCTTGTTAGAACACACAATAAGTTGGTGTTTCTTTAATTTTAGTTTCAATTTTCCTTTAATTATTAGCATTGTAAGATAAAATATTCTTTAAAGCAAGAATGTGAACTTCTTCCCACAAAGAGCTGCAATAGGTAGATTTAAATATTGCATTACTGTGTTTACATTAAATACCTGGTTTTAAAGTCAATTTAAGCAAGTATCAAAAGCTACATTATATACACTCATGGAATAATTTACATTACAACAAGTTTCCAGATGTAACATCATGATTTAAATAAAAAGCACAAACCCACTTCTTTTTCAGTACTCTCTCCTCCCCTTAGGAACATAAAAAGCTACAAACTGTTCTTCAGCAACAGCACCAAACAGGGAGCCTAAGCTAACAGATTGCTCTCCTTTCTTAAGGGAACACTCATGAGAAGTACAAGGAGTACAGAAGATATTTCTATTATAATTTTTCTATTCTTAAAAAGATAGCATATCATTTGAAAACTACCAAAATACCCAGGTTGACCAAACTGGTACTACTAAGGGAAAAATAACTTAATTCAGTTTTATTTGAATCATTACTGAAGGTCATGGCTTATCCTTACTGTAGGACTACATGGTAATTAATATTCTAGAAAAAAAAAATTTGGAACATTCACTTCAGAACCACAGTATCACGAAGGTTTACATAAATTAGCAAGAAAATTCTTATTATTTGGCTGCTTTGTCAAGTTACAAAGAGCAATTTGTAATGACTGAAGGCATGGGCAGAAAGCCAAGCCTATCTCAAAGCAGAACAACAAATTGACATTATATTGGGAATGGTAATAACTAGTCTTCTGCTTGTGTAACCATCAGGCAACCTTCATTTTCATTGTGGAAGCACTAAGTACTGACAGGAGAACATCTTAACTGAAAGGCAATCTCGCATGTGGGCCCTCAGACCAACAGTAACAGAAATACCCAACACAATAAATCATGGAAAACAAAATTTTGGCTTGGATTTCTTTTCAGACAGGTATCAAATTTTAGGGTCTAATGCAAAGCCCAGCAAGTTCAACAGATAAGGAAACAGAAATCAAGGGTCTATCCAGTCAGCTACAACATCAGAGGAGAAACCACAAAAGACAATAAAGCTATCTTGGGATCCATGGTTTTGGAAGCAGAATACTCTGCAATTATTTAAGGGTTCACACAATTATGTAAGTCTATCCTCTCCAAGTCTTTGGCTATTGAATCATTCCAATAAGCAACAATAAAACAAGAAAATGTAGTTTGTCTTCTCCTTTTCCCACTTTTGAATTTTATTTTATTCCCTCCCCCATGGGACCTTATGTTATCCAGTAGAGCTTTACCAGTTAGGATACCTGATTATAAAACAGGGTGTATGTCAATTCTGTTTTATTCATGAGGCTAAAAAAAAAAATCTCCTAAGACCTAGATCTGGGACCCCTTAACACAGAATTATCAAGGTTGAAAAAGACCTCTTAGATTACCAAGTTCAACCATCAACACAAAAAAAACCCCAGACAAATACTAACAACCACACACACTCCATCAGAAAACACCCACAAAAAACCCCTACAACTTTGGCCACTATAGCATGCCCTGAAATGCCCCATCTACACATTTCTTCAGCACCTCCAAGGATGGTGACTCCCCCACCCCCTGGACAGGCTGTTCCAGTGCCTGACCACTCTTTCAGTATAGAAATTCTCCCTAATATCCACTCTGAACATTCCCTGCTGCAACTTCTGGCTATTTCCTCGGGTCCTGTGACTTACTGGGAGGAAGAGGCCAACAACCAACTCCCTACAATCTCCTTTCAGGTAGTTGTAGTGGACAATGAAGTCTTCCTCTTCTTCTTCAATGAAGCCTTCTCTTCTTCAAACTTAATATCCCCAGTTCCCTCAGCCACTCCATGTATGACATTCTCCAGACCCTTCACCAGCTTGGTGGCTCTTCTCTGGACATGCTCCAGAACCTCAATGTCCTTCTTATAGTAAGGAGCCCAGAACTGGACACAGTACTCAAGGTGTGGCCTCACAGTGCTGAGTACAGGGGCTTGATCACCTCCCTACTCCTGCTGGCCATGCTATTCCTGATGAAGGCCAGGATGCTGTTGGCCTTCTTGGCAACCTGAACATACTGCTGGCTCATGTTCCTCTGGCTGTCTGCCAGCACTCCCAGGTTTGCTTCTGCTGGGCAGCTTTCCAGCCACTCTTCCCCAAGCCTGTAGCATTCCCTGGAGTTGTGACCCAAATGCATGATCTGACACTTGGCCTTATTGAACCTCAGCCCATCAGTCCAGCTTGTCAAGGTCCCTTTTCTGTAGAGCCTTCCTACTCTCAAGCAGATCAACACTCCCACACAATTTCATATCACCTTCAAACCTACTGAGGGTGCACTCAATCCCCTCATCCAGAGCATTGATATTGAACAAAACTGGCCTCAAAACTGAGCCCTGAGGGACCCCACTGGTGACCAGCTGCCAAATACATTTGACCCTGTTTACCATAACTCTGAGCCTGGTCATCCAGCCAGTTTTTCAGCCATTGAAGAATACACTTCTTTATGCCATGATTCACCAGCTTCTCCAGGAGAACGCTGAGGGAGACCATGTCAAAGGCCTTACCAAAGTCCAGCTAGACAACATCCACAGCCTTCCCCTCATTGAAAAGGTGGGTCACGTGGTCACAGAAAGAGATCAGGTTAATCAAGCCACACATCCCTTTCGTAAACCGATGCTGTCTGGCCCTGATCCCCTAGCTGCCCTGCTGCTGCAGTGTGAGCTCGCTCAGGATGAGCCTCTCCATGATTTTTCCCAGTCCTGCGGTCAGGCTGACAGACCTGTAGTTCCCTGGATCCTCCTTCCAGCCCCTCTTGTAGATGGGCACCACGTTAGCCAGCCTCCAGTCATCTGGGACCTCCCATGTTGACCAGGATTGTTAACAAATGGAGAGAGGCTAACAAGCTCCCCCACCAGCTCCCTCAGCACTCCAGGGTGAATCCCATCAGGGCTCATAGACTTGTGAGTGTCTAGGTGCAGAAGCAGATCAATATTTCCTCCTGGATTACAGGGGGGTTGTTCTGCTGTCCATCCTTATCTTCCAGCTCAGGAAGGTGGTCTGAGTATTCATGACAGAGACAAGCAAGGCACTAAATATTTCAGCCTTCTCCTCATCCTTGGTTGCAGTGTTTCCCCCCCTCAATCCAGGCATTAGCTTCACTGAACATACTAAAATACTTTTCAACACTAATCCATACTCAAGATGAAAGACTTAGACAGATCCAAACATCTAGAGTGCTATTTTTGAAGGGCAATACATTATGGTAGTGATCCTATTGATTAACAGCAAAGCCCTGTTATTGAGGTCAGATGTGCTTATTGATTTTTCTTCTGTTTAAGGAAGACTTTGTATGAATATTAATGGTAATGCCTAGAATTGAAGAATTGAATGACAGTTCAGCAAATTAAATATAGCCAGCCTCCCTCTGTTCCCAGCAGCCAAGCTATATAAGCAAAATGCCACATCTGACATAATGCTTATTTTTTAGAAGAATTATGAAAGAAAATCTTCTTTACAAACCTTTTCAGAAAGGTACAAGCTAAGTAGGAAAGAAAAAAAAGTGAAGTTACAAAAGTATCAGAACAGGTATTACATAGCAACAGTCTACAAAGGGATGAAGAATTAAATTGTATATATAACCCAAGGTGTAACTCATATGTCTCTCTAATGCAAACTTAAAGCTGAAAATTGGAAATATGTTTACTTTTCTGGAGTTCCAAAAACTTACAGCGTCACAGAGACACTGCAGTCTTCTACTGCAAAATTTGTATCATCTATTCCCAGTGAAGTTTGTCACCTGTCTAATGATCTCATTTTCCTATAAGGACATCATGGAAGGTTTTACTCTGTAACAAGAGGCTGCAGAGATAGTCGTATCATTCTTTGTCCTGATGGTGCATAGCATAGACCAAAGACCAAGTTCTTTGTTTCTAGTGCAAAAAGACTCTTAAGCACTGATAAATCTGATTAGTCAATAATATGTCTGCTTTAGCCTGCCATGAGAAACAAAAAGTAGTTGAACCTATTTGTTCATCAAATGGGCCCTATGTCCAGTAATATCTATACACAGCACATCTAAACAAATACATCTTCATTAGAGTTTCATGTCAGTGTTAACTCAAATAATACAACATAAACCTCAGATTGAATATGCTGCCAAACCTTGCCAGCTCAGCTTTTTCCTACAGTATTAACATACATTAAAGCTGTTGAATGTGAAACTACTTTCTACCCTTGTCCTCCACTCCATCTGACCAGAAGTTCTGAAGCTATTACTCTGACTTCATGCAGATAATTCACATTAAAAATCAAATAATAATCAGAAAGCACAATATTATATTCCTGTAGCAATTAAAATACTAACCATTAATATATATAGCAAACAAGTGAGACAATCTGCTAAACAGTTACCCAGTAACCCTTGAAGAACCTACACATACAATTCAAAATGTGTATCATCTCAGGCAACCTGAATTTTAGAAAAATCATGTATACAGGAGAGAAAGAAGGATATTGTGGAAAGTATAACAAAGGAGATAAGTATTTCCTGTTTTATTAGCTGCTTACTATCAGCATTAAAGATCAATAATATACAGGTATCTACAAATATGTTCAAACGAATGAAGTGAGGTCAGCTTGAATAACCCATCACATCAATCTTGAGGAAAACAAATAAAAGTGCGTAACTGTAACAGCTTTTCCTTAACATGGTTTCAGGTTTTAATCCAGTTATGTGGAAAGACTTGGGAACATCAAAGAAAACTTTTCCTGCCCCTCCTGAACAAGTGAAAAGGCTTCTTAATAAATCCTTTAATCTGGATACACAGCTCATACAGAGGAAAAAAAGATTAAAAAATTAGTCCTCTATACTCTGACTTACTCTGGAACTAGAAATGCTTCAATTGCAGCCCCACTAAAACGGAGACTTTTAGAAAATTCTTCCACCAGACAGTAGTAGATGAGTGGACAGTAGAATTGCTACACCCATGTACAATTCAGACCTTTAAGTCTAAGCCAAAGCACAAACCAATAAAGAAAAAAGGACAGGCCATGCCATGCCACCTTTACAATTACATTAATAATTTCTCTTATCTCTGACTGTGGAAAAGTTATTTACTGTCTGAATTTCTCATTCTACCAACAAGACTGAGTGGACATACAGGATAAATACTTCTTACTTAATTTACAGAAGTTGTGTAGCTCACTTATTTCATTAAACTGGTCACAACTTCAAGTGGTCAGAGTGAGAACAGAACTCTCCTCTTTAAAACCTGATAAACATACAAGTGCAAAACTTTAGCTGGCACTAATGCAAGAACAAAACTACACTGAGGGCCAGGTAAATAAGCAAACAGAGAGGAAACACTTGCAGTAAAGCAATGTTCTAATAATAAATGGTACTAAGTCACAGCATTAACATCAAAGAGTCTCATCAGTTGATTAACTAATTGCTCTACGCATTACATTAGTGAACTCTGACATTAATTAAGGTAATGAATAAGGGTCCATTTATGTATGTGCCTTTCTACATCAACTATTTCAACAATTTCAAGATTATTTTTGTCTGCAGTTGTGTAATTTTAAGCACACAACTGCACTACAATCAAACCACAAAGTAATACTGATTGGAAAGGGCACTGCTGTAGTCAAGACTGAAAAGATAGTATTAAATTTTCTGTCAAAATCCATGAATTTTCTTCCCAATTCTGCCATTGGTCACTGTGCTTGAGATCAAGTAATCAGATTTTTCTATTAATTTAATGGATGCAGTGATAACATTATCTGCCCTGAGTATTTCCAATGGTGTGACAATACTAGTTTCCTATAAAAGTCAGTTTCACTTCAAAATGCTACAGCAAACATGAAAGGCTGCCCTTGGGCTTTTCAACTTTAGACTGTATTGCACTCCTGAAACAAGACAGCATGCACATCACTGAAAAGAAATGGCATTTTTTCTTATTATATTTTCCTCCAAAACAAGATAGTGGCCATTTGCCAGAGCTACTTCAGCACAGAAAAACACACAACAAAGAAAGAGTATTAAAAATCCACTTCCAAGTAACAGCTTTATCTGGACTAGAGGAAAGGGAAGAAAAAACAGCAACCCACCAAAGTTATCCAGTTACTGAACAGCTAATAATCTTCCACTGGATACACGTGACTACAGCCTGCTGTATCCAGGCAAATTGCAACAACTACACTCATTTGTGCCACAAAACAGTTATACTTGTACATAAGCAACAAAAAGTTGAAAAAATCTGACCAGACAATGCAAGACATGATACTTTTAAAGCATCTGAAAACATGAGCAGGATCCAGACTATATAGCTATCACATCTTCTCAGTTCTCTCTACTTTTTCCTCTTACCCAGGTCCTGAAACATGAAAAATGTAGGGATATTTAGTAAGTCAATTATATTTAGGTTTAAAACCAGTAACTGCACACAAGATGGCAGACTTCATGATAGTAGTGATACATCTGTGTTGTCTTCAACAAGCATACTGGCTTGTTGTTATTACTACAGGGATTATACTGCCTAGCTTTTTGGCAGCATATGAACAGGTGATGTTCATTATTCAAGTCATGTTTTTCTAGAGTAAACATTAGTAAACCAATTACTGTTTAAACTGCCATTTCCTGGCCAAGACTACACTCATGTAATCTGGTTTTCGGCACAGATCCTCCCACTTTTAATGGGGATAACATTAGAAATACCAAAGAAAAACACAGTCACAAGGTATATTAAACTTTTTTGATACAGAAAGGAGGATACATCATGATAAAAAGCTGTTCTGGAGCAGAGGCAGCTAAAGCTAGGTGAATTGTGTTTCCTTTGTCTTTCTGAAGCAAAGAAAAAAAACAAAGACCTCAAAAACCAGAGAAGGGTGGGAAAGAACAAACTCCTCTTCTCTATAGCATCATCAAAAATCCAGGCTTTGTAGTAACTGAGTTTTGATTCAGTCAATACAATTCTGCAAAGGCTATAATGGTCACAGAATGGCAACACGGGTTAGTTACTGTATATTAGATTGAAGTATCTTGCTTCACTGGCTTAGAGCTATTCAGCTTGATTATTTTTTTAACTTGTGCTCTGATTCAGCTCATAACTACTCATAACAAACACACAGGAACACTGAGACAATCTGGGTGGGTACTAAGTGTATGTAACACTAAATATGAAACTTACTCCAAATTTTAATTGGGATCTCTTCCATGCAAACCTTCTTTCTCTCTTCTCTCTTCCCATAACTAATACCAACTATAGATGAGGACAAAGTCTACAAATATGTTTACTTGGCAGTGAAATCTTTTGTTCTCACTACTTCATGCGAAGCACAACAGGGCAGCCATGTGCCAATGCTTCCACACAGGAGAGTCCCTAAGGCACCAGGACTGCACCTGTTGTTACCAGCTCCACGCTACGCTCAGCAGGTGTACAGCAGGCTGACTAGAAAAACCAGGAACACAGGCCATATGTATACCACTGGTTTGGAAATTCTACTTTATGAGGCAGGAAATTATTGTCTATATCCAGTGACTGGTTATCTTCTAGTAGAAAATAAAAGAAGTAGTTCCGGCAAGAAGGTAATTTATACATTACAAAACTCATCAAAACATACAGTCTATTTCCTGACAAAACAAAGCCTGTTAACAGTTCAAGAAAAAAGCATTACAGTAATGGATTATTTAAAGCCTCCAAGCACAGCCTGCTTTGATGAAAACTAAGCAGAAAATTAGAGAAAATTGAAACAAAGGTTTCATTTATACCTGTGGCTATGAAAGTAGATTAGAAAAGATGAAAGGCTGCCAAGTTCCACTTTTGCTTATCCTGAGCCACAAGAGGCTCAAAAGGCTACACACACATTTTTGCTCTCACAGGGAAAGAAGAATATAACAGAAATACTAAATTTCAGAGATGATCCTGATCTTTGCAAAACATTATGCAACTACAGATTTTCTTTAAAGCAAGTACCAAGAGGACAGATGAACAAATACATAATACATTTTAACATGTTTTACTATGTGAAACATTTGAAGATATTTTTAAGAGCAATCTAAAAAGGATATAAAATATAGTATAAATAATCCTTTAATAATTCTCAAGTCCTTCTACATTTATTGCTAGTGACAGAATATTCAAATAGAAGACAGTGCAATAATAGTATCTCGATTACGATAATTAAGTTTCTATAGCAGTTTTCATTTTAAGATACAACTGTTTGACAAGACATAAGGGATAAGTTATGATTTATTCAGCTGAGCAGTTACTTGTGCAGTCTACTGTCTGATTGATCTAGTCACATAAGTAACAGTATAAAAACAAGTATAGTTTTTACAGTAAATTCAACACTTATTTTCCGATGCTCATAAAGTAACTCCATGTTCTAACCAAAGAGCAAGGATGGCTGCCTCACCTGGAGGCTGTATACACCTGCTATAATTATGAGTGGTAAACTCTACAAAGAGATCATGTCACCTGAGTTTGTGGGGGACTTTTATAGCTTAGAGGGTCTTCTGTTTCCCAATGTCTCATCCTTAAAAACGAGAGATTCTGCACAATAATTCTATGAAGTGCCTACTATAAGAACCTGCTTCTTCTCCTACCACAGGATCACTGAATAATGCGGCTTATTTAGGCAAAAGCATCTTACAAAAACAAAACACAAAAATCTCTTCAGCCATAACTGCCAGCTTCTGGAAAACCTGGCAGAAGGCATCTTCTACAAAGAAGAGGGAGAAAAATGGCACAGGAAAAGGCTTTCTCTTGTCAGTAGGTATTGCATGGCCACATCACCTTATTCTGCTCTTACCCTTACCTACAAGCAAGAGGTTACAGGGCTTCAGTCTTTAGTATCGGAGTGACATTTTCCTCATAGGAGTCTTTCATTAGAGGAGTTGGCTACTTTTTCCTGAGGTTTATAATTCTGTTTTAATATCCCATGTATTATCAATGTAACAAAATAGTCACTGCTAATTGCACAAGAAGTTCAAATCCATCTCATCTGTAAATGCTGTGGGATCTCCTGCTCTTTTCATTCAGTACTACTTACTAAGACTATATAAATAGTTCAGATTAAAAGCAGGCACCATCTGCCTCCCCTTCACCTCCTTGAATACTTTCTTACCATAAAATTAGGTATTGTTTTATTATGCTTTTTTCCCAAAAAACCCACAAATGTCTCTAAATTACATTGTATTACATGAAAACACAATATGGACTACAATGAGCCAGTTCTAGTAAATTTTACCAATGCTGCTCTAATACAGTTTGAATATGATATTCCCTATTCCTATTACTTTGAAAATTTTATTTCCAGACAACCAAGAGAACAAAACTGTCTCAGTGCTACTTTACCCAAGCTCCCAACAGACTTTGGAGAAGACAAGTATTACAGTCTTTGTTTTGGCAAAGCACCATATATCACATCTTTCCAAGTTGTGCACTGTTAAACAACATACCCTAAGCACTAACAGAACCAAAAAATATACATCTTGAAGCAAATTTGGATAAAAGCAGTTCTATCACTATTTACCTCTTTTCTTCATTCAGCATTATTTACAGATAAGCTACAAACAATTCTTAGACAAGAAAAGGGAAGCTGAACTAACAAAGCATATGATAGTACACAGTTAATCAGCAACAGTAGCAGCCTGTCCCCACCTCATTCAAGTTAAAGGAGATCTAGAATGTATAGGATTTTGGAAAAATACATTCTAAAGACCTGAGGCAGACTTGGGAAGACTACAACACTTACCAAAGTCCATATAGGAGCAGAAAGGTGAGCAGTCATTATCTGTGCAACTTAGCTGGAGAAAGCTACCCAAAAAGTACACAGTGAGAAGAGACAGGACTACAAATTGAGCTCAGAACAGACCTTTCTGTCCCATTTCTCAGATGTCCTAGCAACCCAGTGCAGATGAGAGAACCATGGAAAATGATGCATCAGTTTTCTGGGTCAATCTGTTTTTCTCCTATAGGATATGTATCCAGATTTGGAAAAGACAGAAAATATACTAGAAGGTAACTAACACTAATGTATAGATATCCCCGACTTGGGCAATGCAATCCTATAAGCAGTTCTCAGTACATTTTTCTTAACATCAGCTAAAAAGAAAGGCCTCTATTACACAATTGGATCTTGCTGTTCCCCTAAAGCAGTCACTTCAAGAAGCTGGAATTCTAAATCACTCATATTTATAAAACATGAATTGCCTGTCAGCATAGAAAGTTATCAAAATGGAGACTTATAGAGGATGAATCCATTTCTGAACATATTTGATTTATAGTCTGAAATTATTTCTATAATCACAAACAGTAGCTTTCTTAGAAAAACTAATCTTGTTCTATGCTGTCACTGTCTTAAAAGGATACGGATGCAACCCACTGATGCCTTTCCTGTGATAGCATTTTAAGAAGAAACTTAAGAGAGCATGATTGTTCCTTTATCGTAATTTTTACTTCAGTTATTCAACTATCAGATCAGCAGGATACTTTCAGCACTACTGAATACAGTGACAGCTTCCAAGCAGGCAAACTGCTGATGGGTACTATACAAGTTTCATCTTCAAACTCTGTCCACACACTTCAGTCCTGATTTGCATTATAAATTGTATTTGCAACCTGGAATTCTAAGACAGCAAGGCTGCTGAATCCATAAACTGAGCCTAATAATTAAGTAATTTGAATTGGGCAATATTTTTTCTGCACAGTAAATTGGCAGATGAATATTCAGGGTATGTTGGTAGACAGCTGAAATTGTGCTGTGTTGGTGTTCACATGCCATTAGGATAGCTCAGAGGAAGAAAAAATAAAACAAAGCCAAACAAAAAAAATCTTGGAACACCAAGAGAATCCTGTTAGACCAGGAAAAGAAAAAAAGTATTAGCCACCAAGCCTTCCAGGACATCATCTCAGAACTAAGCTGCAGACAGAGGTCAGAAAAATAGTAATGATGTTGCCCTGAAACAATGTTGAGTAAGGAAGACTGCAAGACTACTTATTTAGACCATGTTAGATCAGATAGTACAGCCTTACATAAACGTTTTCTTAAAAGCATCGTCAGAACCACAAATTCAGGGTGTTTTTTTTTTAAATTGTTTTGGCAAACACTTATGAGTTTGCCTCAATTTGCCAAAGTGGTACTTTTCACTGCTGTCTTAGCATTTATGAAGTCTAGTAAAGGCAATTCTGTTTGTAACAAGACATGTGATGGTACCTACGTACAGGCACAGGCTTAAGCTTCTGAAGCCCCAATTTAAATGTATTGCCTGCAGAACTACTGTGTGCACTCTACCTCTATAGTCTTGATATTTAATATGAATATACAAATCTGTGTTCTGCATTCCATTTTAGCTACCAGTTGACTTTCTTTGGTGTTTCCTGGGGCTTACAGGAAGGATGAGAGAAACATGCTCCTTTCTTCCAGTGTTTATACTGGCTTATAACTACAGAAGAAAGAAATTGGTAATCGATTCTTGTACATTTTGGGAGAATTTGAGATGAACCATTCCAGCTACAGTTCCTCCAGTGTAATGATTTAATGTGCTTTTTAAAGGGATAATACAATTTATTCCTGCACTGAATAATAACAGTACAATAGATATTACTGTGCAACTTGGAATTTTAAGTGAACTACAAGTTAACTTTATTCCAGCCTATTTTTATCTGGAATTAATACTAATATAGCTTTGAACTAAACTGTGGCCTTGGGTATCAAAACTAACAAAACCAAGAGCAAAGATCCCCACCCCAATAAAGTGCAACAACAGAAAAACTTGCCCTGTTTCATCACAATAGAAGCACATGAAAGACCTAAGGAGCTTCTCAGTAAAGAACTGGCCTATATTCACAAAACTGTATTGTAAAAACATTTTTAAAATGTAGCTTGATTCAACTCTTATTATGCAGTGTCTCTCCTCACAAGATACTGATACCAAGAACGCCTTAACCAGGTCTTAAAGATGAAGTTCAACACCTGGCAAAATATCAGTGTAAATCCCATACACCAGGGGGAGTTCACATAGAATTTAAGCAGCATGGAACTCCTGTGTCAACTTCCTGCTCAGGGATCAATTTTGCCTTAACATACAAAGCGAACTATAGTGAAAGAAAGGTTATTGCATAGTACTTAAAAGAAAATGTGACATTCAGGATAAAAGTAAATATCAAAGTCTCTAGTCTTCACTTTCTGCCTGAACTAAAAATGAATAGGATGGTTATAAGTTCAGTCTGTATAATACATGCAATACAGGTACACAATTACACTTGTTGTCATATGAAATCTACATGCTCTACATAAAGAAGCTCTAAATGTCATCCCAAATTATACACTTTTTGCTGTATACAGAAAAAACCTAAAATATTCTAGATCAATCTTGCTCCCAAGCCCCCTCCAAAAGACAGCAAGCAACCAGGGTCTTCAGATAGCAGAAACAACAATAAGCCTTCTGATATTTTTTTCATTGCTCAAACTAACAACATGAAAGGAAGGCAAAGAATCAAGCAACCAGGGAGCTACTTTAAATTACATTAAATTGAGCTGACACAAGCTAGGTTTTGTATTACATATATAAAAGATTTAATAAATTTTTTAAAGAAATTTAGATTGTATTATATTTGCAGTTTTGCAATGTAACTGTGCTATTTACCAAGGGAGTTTCCTGCACCACACTTGGTGTAGTATCTGATCCATAACATCTCTCCTTCTCATTGAACATTGAGTTCCTAAAAAATTTATATTTAAAAGATTACCAAGCTTGATTAGTCTTTTACCACTGAAATCAAGGCTTAAGGTTCTGCATAGAACGTAGAGTCTACTAATAAACTAGACAACCACCACATTAAAAAGTGTTTTCCAGAGAACAGATTATCTCATTCTGGTACTTCCTTTAAATCTCACTTAAAAATGCAGGTCTTTTTTGCCACAATAAAATTCTATACATCCTATCACCCAAAGCTAATTTATGAAACATGCTCATATCATATGTGGTTTGCTTACTATTTTAACATGCAACACCTGTAGCTCCACAGATTGACTTTCACTTTAAATTTTCAGCATGAAATTCAATTGTTGTGTGCTACTACTCTTATTTCCTACATTCCAATAATCGATTTGGTTTTATACTCATTTTAATGCACTTTAAAGCAAGCTGATATGCGTTGAAATGCACATTGAAATTATATACTGCAAAAAACCTGGCACATTTTGGATTCTTCTGTCCTAATTTTATTTTGATGGATGTCTAGTTTGAAAATTTGCACGTTTTCTAACGAATTTGCTTGTTGACTTTTGACTGCTGATACAGATATACACCAAACCAACTTAAGGTTTTTCATCATTGTAGGTAAAATTCAGTACTGCAAGTATAACAATAAGTGACAAAGAGCAGAAAGAGGTATTGGTAGCCTGGGCTGTCTCTTGCACTGATATACACCTGCTCCAACTGTTCACCACCATTTCCTGGTGATACAGAACCACCACTCCACTCATCCCTTGATTCCTGCAGGTATATAACCCCATAAGGAAAAGCAGCTCTTCTTCACTTTAGATCCAAGTTACAAACCCTTAATTTAGCAGTTATGGATTCCTTACTCACACAAAAAAATTAGCATAAATTCTTGTTGGGTTTAAAATCCCATTCATACCCATTGCAGCACCAAGACTGAGAATAACTGGTTAAAAAAATATTTTCATGCTAAGCTCGGTTCATTCAGAACACATTGGAAGCAACAAGTTGATTCTAGACTGCGTGTTTTAAAGAGTAAGTATCAGATTTACTCATTTTCCTTCAAGTAGACAAGAGGGCTTCAACTTAAAATAAACTTAAAATAAGTTACTTACTCCATGGGTAGAACTGATGGAAATTTTAGTGCATAGATCTGAGGAGCTCAGTGTAACTGTTCAGGATAGCAGCAGACACTATAGTAAAAATACTAATTTAGAAAAAAGCAGTCTGTTACAATTTCTCATCTCTTTAGGACACCACACCCCACAAGGCTGGCATTTACTGAAAGTGTAGAAATGCCTACATCTTCTTTTGCTTGTGAAGTACTCTGCAACCCACATTACCATCTTCTGCTTTGAAGAGCTGATTAACACATTAGTTTGGAGACAGAAGTTGTCATATATTTTACCTCGGAGAGAGCCACCCTAGTTAGTCGATATTTTGATCAGCTGACTAATTTCATCTCTGTTCAGATACAGAACTAAGAAAATGCATTGCTGGGCAACTAGCAGGGGACAAAAACGGCATATACAGGCATGTTCCAATTACACTAACTTTGCAATAGCTCATGTAAATACTTACAGAAAAGAAATAAAAAATCATGTTTATGTAGTTACTTCTATTTTATACCTTACACCTCATCTCTAAGGAATAACAGCATATTCTCTTTCTCAAGAAAGACTAAGTCATTTGCTAAGGGATAACTCCCTCCTTTATTGATCTCATCTAGCCATATCACCCTTCTTTTGATTCAGCTTTCGCAAGTACTAGGAGGTAACTATTATTTGATTTAGCTCATCTTGATGCTGTGCTGTAGCTAGGCTCTTTGCTCTCTGTCAGCTCAGAACTGGCAATGAACTCTCCTTCTCCCACACGTTATGGCAGTGCTAGTATACACCCTTTGTCATACATCATTAGCAGAGATGCTTCCTGTCAGGAGCACTGAGCTGTTATTGCCCAGAGGTTCCTACACTTGACAGGAAAAGGCAATGCTGAAAGTAGAATGTCTGTGAGCTGAAGCACTGCTAGAGGGCATCTGGGCTCATTACTCACTATTCCACCTGGAAACAGTACATTTATCATTATGAGACCTTACCTCCACCAGGGCATCTTATTTCTGAGATTATCAATATACTCCTTGTAAGCCAGCTGCTCACTTAATTGTCAGTGTGCCAAATCCATGTACTGTAATTATATTGACTGAGCAAGATCAACTCATTTGATTCATTGTTTCTGGTTTTAGTTAATAGAACTGAATGAATTCAAGGCCCCAAGCTTTCAGATATTGTTTTCCCCCTCTATATAAAGCCAAATCGTTTTAAGGCTTAATAATGTAACAAGCACTTGGCAACACAAATACTGTGTTCCCACAAGCAGGTCAAAAAAGCTCTTCTTCACTGTGCAGTCAATGTAGTGAGGAAGCCAGTCTGCAACCAGTACTACACTAGTTCTATTTTTTCCTGTACAGAATCTAAATCTCCTGACTAAGACAAGTTGTCTGAAATATAAAAGTAAAAGCAGATCTAGCCACAGATCTTAGCTGAATTTTGTAGATGTTATAAAAGATGAAAGAGTAAACTTGACTCTCAAAGGTTGTCCACAATCCCTGAACCCTCTTGAAGCTATACTTACTGAAGTGATACTAACCTACTCACCTACAAATAAGAAATTCACAGCATATCATGTATCATCTAGAATCAAAAGGTCACTTTTCTTAGGGAACTATGAGCATAACTCACTCAGGATGCCACCTTGAGCATCTGCTGATATTAAGTCTTAGGGTTTCTGCAGGGTATCTTAAAATACTATTCAAATTGTTACTTTGTCCTTTATCTGCATCATCCTCTTTTGTCCTCAGACTTTTTACTCTATAATTTCTAGTTTTCCCCTTCAAGGGTTTGACAGCAGAGTGCTTCTCTCTTAAAGGACAGGCTACATTCCTACAATTAAGAATACAACAGAAAAAGCTTCTCTCAGCCTATTTTGTACTTGAAAGATCAGGTTTTTCCTTTCAGCTAATAATTAGAAGCCCCAGAATTGTTGCCAAATGTATTTCTTGGATACCAAGTAAAATCTTACTCTCTTTTCCATTTAGTTCCTCAGTTACATTTTGAGATAAATTTAAGGCTCCTCAAAATATTCACTCAGTTTAGAGCACTGCAAAATGGAACAGGTTGCCTTCATTAACTCTTGCCAACAAGACTAATAGGAAAAGAAAAAATTATTTTGGATGTTCAACTTCAAGATTTTGATTAATTTTACAAAAATCACTTAAGTAATATAAAAGAGGGCTAAAAGATACAGGCCTCTTTGTAAAGTTACTTCTTTTTCCCTAGGAGATTATCTCTACAGTTCTTAACTCCTGTTTCCTTAGTGATGGATCAGGAAGTGAAGAAATCTCTTAACACAGGAAGCTATGTTCTTTACTAAAAGACAACATAGCATGTTACAAGTCCTAGCTATGCTCATGAGATAGAGATGGTTAAACTTGCCATTAAATAAAACAGAAAAGCACCTTTGGCTGCCATTCTCCAGCACTTACAAAACTTCCATTTTACAGCAAGTTGTATAGCAAATCTAAGTCAGCCTCTGATTTCAGTTTGTCTGCTATTTTCACATTTTTTCCTCCTTTTCACGTGTTACCTCTAGGCTTCAAATCGTCTTTTTTTCTTTTCTTTTTTTTTTTTAAAGCATGACATTCTTTTCACTGTTACTTCTGTTACCAGCTCCCAAGTGGAAGCATTTGGTTTATTCAAATGGTTTCCTGCATAGTTCAACACGATCAACTGCCAGAGCTGTCTAACCAGGCAGGATGGAGCAGATTTTGCTCAAACTTACACTTGACTGAAATCACAGAAGTCCACTGTAAGTACCAAAATTATTCCAAATTTAATTTACTATCAGTTCAGTAGATTATGTTCCTAAGTGTCTACTTTGAAGCTAATGTGAAAACAATTAAACATCCTGATGTTGATCATAACCGAGAGTGAATTTCAGATGAGTGTTTTTAATGAAAACTGTTTAGTTTGACAAAGTTGTTTTTAAGAAAATTATTAAGCATACGGACCCCGCAGACACGTACAAGTGGGAGCGCCAGGATTCAAGGAGCAGGATCGCTCTCTAGCGGCAGAAGCGGCGGCCCGTCTAGCACCGGCCGCTTCCCCCGCTCGCCCTCCGGGCAGTTACAGGAGTAGAGGGACAGAGGGAAGGTAATTTCTTTAATGAAAAGAGAGAAGAATTAAGAGGGACAAAAAGGTAACCAGAAGATAAGGAGGTTCATAACCTTCAGGCAACCGAATGCCTCTCTGAGAAGGTCAGCAACATCCCAGAGTGCCACAACACACAGGATTTAAAAACAAGACGACCATTAACAAAAATCACTCAGGCGTTAAAAAGTGCCACACTTTAAATACCAGCCTTTTCTCCCTTCCCCCCTCGCCCGATTTGCTGATACAAATGAGAAAAGAACAAGAACGTTCTTTGAGCTGCATACTTCAGCTTTGCTGAGAAATGAAGCATCCCCATTTCATCTTGCTTTATGGGGGTTAGTTTCTTTACTGACAGAAAGAATAGATTTCAAGGTTCAGAAGTTGATCTGAAGATATCCAAGATGAACCACACTAATCCAGCTTTTACTAGGATAACTGCTTCTCCCAGTAACCAAGGCAGAACAGGAAGACTGCAAGACACCATATGGCCACCTACACTATTTTCAGCAGTACATTAGGTGATCTTCTGACACAGCATTAAGAATATGCACATTCCCTAACACCAAGCCAGTTTGCCTCTGCTTTTTTCTTTTTCTTGAGATCCAGAAAAAGTTTTCCTGCTTCAAAATGCAATAAGAAGCAGGATTTGAAGTCCTTTAACACAGACTTTTCATAAAGGGAGCCACTGGCATGTAAGGTAACACAACACAACCACCTGATGAAGGCAGCCTTTCTGGCACGTGATCTCAAAAAACCATTCTTAGCTTTGACAATAACTGGCTAGAAAGCATTGCAGGAAGAACTCTGGCCTTGAAAGAAGTCTACCTTTCTCAAGCTTCATCCCTCTAGTAGACAAGAGGTATTTTGTAAATGACCCCTATCTCCAGTTCAGCAGGACTCAGTCACAAAAAACCTGGCTGCAAGTACTTGCCTAGAGGAAACTGAACCAGGACGTTGGTGGAAAGTGCAGAGGGTTGTGATGGCTATCTGCCTAGAGGGATACACAAAGTGGCCCTAAACATTTCTACATTTTCTCTTGCTCTTTTCTTCAGATATCAGATGCCAAATTCCCTTATTCCTCACAGATACGAGATAAAGAATAAAAAAAAAGGAAGAAATTTCCAATACCTTCCAATACCTTGTAGTATTTTTCTCCACTAAGTCACCTGTTCCCTAAGGCTGAAGAATTTGTTGGTAGCACAAAAGCTACCACTCTTCCATTGTCACCTTCCCACCCTACAGTTAGAGGGCCTAGTCTATTTCTGTAACAGTTGCAACACACTTCAGGAAAAACAGATACAGAGATAAAACAATAGTATCTTTACATTTATGCAACAAGAAAACATTCTTGTTACTCTCCATTCAAATGAAGCCAGTTGTTGAGAATATCTTGAATTAAAGATAGACACTACACAAAGTAGCAAACAAGAAAGTGTTTGCACAGTTTATAGAAAATGGGACCTATTAGGTCAGATTGTTAAAAGCAAATAGTTCAAGAATGTGTACACTTTAGTAGCAACCAAATGTTAAGCATGAAAATGTACTATGTATAAACATCTCATACCAAGATTGTAGTTTTCGCATGTGTTTCACAAAACACAGCCTTTGTTTTAAGAAAGCCTTTGGTTCCCACTCCACTCAGAATTCAGGGAGAAAATCTACACAACCAGCAGGACTTCCGAGTAATGCACACAGAGTTCCCACGTTGCAAGTGAAAGCAAATTGTTAGTAAAATTAAAAGATTGGGTACCTACAGCTCAGGCACTGATTTTGTATCAAATACTACTGGACTTGCTGCACACTTGGAAAAAGAAAATTCTTATATAAAAGTAACAATTCCAAGTGTAACTCAGTAACATACAAAACAAATTTTAAAAAAGTTGGCAAGGTCACTTCACAGCATGTCAAGGGTCTTACATCTCCCTTGTTACATGCACTATACATACTAATGAACTGAAACACTTTAACTTGATTAAAAACATAGTGTTACAATTCCTAGTAACACCAAGATCTTTACACTAGATAAAGGAAGCTGGATTTGATTCAGGAATTTAAGTCAGAGACACACTGAAACAGGGCTGGCTGGTTTGGTTTTTTTTTTAGCATTCATTTTTTATTTTTAATTTTCCTCCAAAAGTATATTTGAGAAAAGGTGTTTTGTTTTAGTTTGTTGTTTAAGTACAAATTACATTTTTGGAATAAAAATGCCCTATCTTGTCAGAAATTAAGTGTATTTGAGCTGGGAATAAGTTTTTGCATTATTCACTCCTTGCTGTCTTTGCCAGTTAACCATGTAGCATTTCTTTCTCACTGGATAACCCAAATTTGAATAAGGTGTATGTTTCCAACTGAAAAAAATCCCACAAACATCCTCAAGTCTCCAATGAAACTCATTAGAAGTTATTATTAAAAAATACTTAACTATCACTTCTTTATTCCTAAGCTACAATTTTTATTCCTTATCTAAACTAATTTCTACACCACCTTTGCTTACTCTTGCTCTCAAAATAACATACTTGTATTAGGCTCCTATTGTAGTAAGCTCTTAAATCCATAGAATTCCCCCCCCAAAGGACAACTTTAGCACATGAGGAGCAACAGACAAGAAAAGCCAAGATAATACACAAGATCATGAAGCTGTCAAATAATTTTTAAAATGTTTAGGATAATGAGCTGGAATCTCAGCAAGTTAAATCTTTATCCAGTGTTAAGACATAGCCAAAGATGCAAATACACAGTTTATTCTAAGACATTGCTTAGTACAATGCTTAAAAAGAAATGCAGGTCCCAAGTAGCTGCAAGTCAAATGGAGAAGGAAACCTCTTGCAAAATCATTTTTTCAATATATATATGCACGCACACACACACCCTTATTTTCTTTACTCATCCAGCTCTTACTATAGGATAAAAATAATCCTCTTAAGATCTGTCCTGAGCTTAGAAGAAAAATGCTTTCCATCTTGCTAAATACCATTACAAATTCAGCCTGTTAATCTACCTTAGTACTTCACAACTTTAGCTCAGAAACTGTATGCCAAACTAGTGTCAAAACTTGCAGTTTATCTTGCTCTGACTCACAGATGGTACCTGACCAAGAGTTAATTGGGAAAAGTAGATGAATTTTCTTTACATATTTTTATGATCCCCTCCAAATCTTCAAAAAGTCTATACATAACACTAAGCAGTATTTGTTCGTCCCACAGAAGTCTCTTTCAGTAAGAACGAAATTAAAGAACCCCCTTTAATCCCTCCAGCCATGTTGCTACCATGGGATCTGTTGGGAGCTCTGATCTCTGACAGCATCCTGTATGCAGGCAAAAAGTAGGATAATTTACCTGAGAAACAAAACATCACACCCCAAAAAACCCAAATCTAAATCCAAACTCAAAGCCCTCCACTTGCAAGAAAAAAAGGTTTGTGGCATACTCTACCAATTAAAACAAAAAAATCTAATAGAGCTGAACCACCTGGATAACCTGGTGTTTGAAATTATTGCTAACTCAGAAGGAACACACCTTAAGCTATCTCCCTGTCATCCCCTTTACCAGATTCTTACAGGGCAGTCTTCTGAGTTTTCTGTGACACTGCCTACCAATGCTTCCCTCTTTGACAATGTCTACTTTCATTTTTTTAATGAAAAAAAGCATAGCACTTAAACACTTATATGTAAAAAAGGAACAAAACTCAGTTGAGAGTACATATTTAATATTCTGATTTTTCTATTAGCTATTCAGTCATGCTCAATTAGGGCTGCAGGCAAATGACAGGCCACTGAGTAGGTTTTGGCATGAGATTCACTTAACAAGTTATGAAAAACCCCTGGACATAACAAAATATCACTAGGAATTAAAAATTAGCTCTACAATAGGGTAAAAAAAGCTAGAGATAGCTCTGTGAGGCTGGCTGGATCCCACAGGTGCTTAAGCAGGAGTTTGGAAAAATTGGCAGACATCAGAGATAACTGGAAGGGACTGCCATGGACCTTTTAGGGAGTGAAGTCACCCAGGGCCAACAGCACCTAGGTAACCATATCAGCAATACCGCGTAAGGCTGAGATTACCCAAGTAACCCAAAGCTGAGTACACATGTAGCAAAACTGGGACCAATGGAGAATAAGCAGTTAGGGGTGGGTTGTTTATTTGGGAGGAGACTAGTATGGAAAAAGAGAGGCGAAAGGACAGCAAAAACAAGGGCCAGAAGAGGGCTAAAGGAATAAGGCATGCAACTCACATTACTGGTGCTGCACAGAGGTATCTGTCAGGCAGCCCTGTGTTTCATCACCACAGCTCAGGCAGGACAAGAAACCAAACCTGTTGTTCTGACCTTATCACAAAACTCAAGCCTGCTTCCTTGGTCAGAACTGAGGTAGGGGCAGGCAGGGTGCTCTTCCTGACCAGCAAGGGACCAGCTGGCAGGCATAAAAGTCCTGGTTGTTGTGCTTTCTACACCTGCCAGCACAAGCAGCTCCCCACTTCGGAACTGGCTCTTCAGTTAGTGACTCTTAAAATTCTCTACAAGTTTCAAGTCCTTTTTTCTTTACTGGTTTGCTTTCTAGAAAGCACACAGACAGTGTGCACAAGACATCAACTGCATCAAAGTTGATACCAAAAAGGTTCAAAGCAACAGCCATACAGGACCTGTACTTTTTTTTTTTTTTACAGTGCAACTGCATTCTTCTTCAGGAATATTTAAACAGAACACTTCTACATTTAAATTTAATAGTATCATATTATATTGAAGCAGGAGTCAGAGATGCCTGCTCATATTCTTATGTTAAGATTATGTTAAATACATAAAATAACTTCATACATAAACTTGAAGGGGGTTTCATCTTTCTTTTGCAGTAAAAAGAAACCTATGTCTTTCTAATTCTTCAAAAGATAAACACATAAATAAGACTTATAATAAATACTTATTTCTAAGGAAGCATTGTAAAACAATTCATGTTGAAGAAACAAAATTTGTTTTCCCTAAACAATGTAAAAGTGGTCTGGAACAAGAACTGAATTTGAATGATGCCTTTTAGGGCCTGTCTAAGGTCAAAATAATACCTCAAAGAGCCAAGAAGTAGAGCAGCCTATTTAATAACAAACAAATGAAACTTCATACAGCAACTGCTTTTTATCACCTTGTGTGATAATAGCATTAGAAACTAAATTTAAAAAAACCTTATATGGCAGAGGACAATAATAAAAAAATGAAGACGACATAAGAAAACAAAGATAATATGCAAGTGTTAATGAAATAAAGCGGGAGAGAAAACAAGGTCTCAGCTGCATGCCTAACACATCCTGTCAGTATAGCTCACAAGTCAACAGGAAAGGCAGTATGTAGGAAGAAGCAGCTCTATCTTATTATTCATCTGAACTTTAATTTAATAAAAAGGTAATCATCCAAGCTCATGATTCTTTAGCTCCCCTTGAGAATAAAGTGTCAAGTCCCATCCCAGTGGGGCTTTCTTATTATTTATGGCATGGTTTAGTTGTGTAAGACATAAAACAGGCCTACAGTGACCAGGATAATTAGGAAAGGGAGAAGAAATTATCTCAAACACTGCTCGAGCTGATACACCAAAGTCACCTACCACTCATCTACCTGCAGACTCACATTCTGGCTTGAGTTGCAAACAAGTCACTCAGCTCACAGGTAAGGCTGAAACATACTTTTGGTGAACACCCCTACAGGCACAGATATGAATGGCACAGCACTGGCTCCAGCTAGCTCACCTTCTCAACTCTTTAGATTTATTTTTTTATGCAACACCACACAAAAATACTACTCTAAGGTATTTCAAATACTACTTTTATCAGTCCTAAAATTCTACGTCTGACTTCTAGGATAAAGGAGCACTTCTCCACACACTCCTAACTCTTCCTGCCTGAATGGCGACTAAAAAGAAAATCCTTTATGACAAAAAAATATTCTCTAGAAATGTATATTTAAGTGAGCACAGCCCAAAATAGGCGAGCCAGGTACACCTGCCAGACAATTCTTAAGAGTAGCTGAACTCAGCTTTACCAAAATGAGAGGAAGCCAAATAGTGCATAACATAGACAAACCAAATTGTGAGGCCTTAGTGGCTTTAGCCACATATTTTAAACCAGTTAGCAAAGGCTGTACACAGAGACTCCAAAACCACTAAAGAACCATACTTGTTCCTGTGCTTTTTTTCCTCCTTCTGCTTATCTCTGAGCCAGACTAATAACTACAATCCATGAAACCATCTCTTCAATAGCTGTTCTCTGCCCTGCCACTGTTTTTTATCCTCCAAAACTAGTCTCCATTTTCCTTTGAAGCTCTTGACTCCTGTCACACCTGCAATACCAGAGACAGATATTACCATCAACTACTGAATCAGATAGTGCCAGACAAAACAAACACAATAATGGAATCTAGGACTCCATAAACACCAGCTTAAAAAGGAGCAGAGAAGCCAAGAGCAGACTGTATTTCCCCACAGAGCCATTGCAACCACAGGTTATGAAGAGTCTCTCTACGGAAAACCAAAGAACGCACCTCCAGGCAGTCCTATCTGCTCCCCTCATGCAAAGGGCCTATTCAATTTTCTACCCCCAAAATCCATAAATCACACAGAAGGGCCTTTTCTGCTCTCTTTCACGTGCCAGGTACTAACCTGTTCTCAGCAGGCTCTCCTCAGGGCTCAGCCTCGCTCCCCTCTTGCTCAGGGAGCACACCCGCCTGAGTAAACCCCCACCTTGCCGACAAGTGACCAGGCAACTGTTTCGGGGGTTTCTACTCTTAGAGAGACCCCATCCCACTTCCTCAGCCAGGCACCTGCCACAGCTTTTAAAGCCTCCCGGCAGCCCCTGCCTAACGAGGCGTAACGAGCAAGAGCCCAGGCCCGAGGAAGGGCTCTGTCGCCGCCCTGCTGGCCAGGCCTGGCGAGACGAACCTCTGATGAAACACAGCGGGGCTGCGGCAGGCCGAGTTCAGCGGGGCCCTCAGGGCCCTGCGGCACGCAGGCAGGCCCTGCTCCTCTGAGCCACTGCAGGCCTAGCACAGCGACTGGGGCCTTTTTTTTTAGATCCCAGAAATGGAGCAAAAAAAAACCCCACGAAACTGGAGCAGATGGGTACCAAGGCTATTTATAGCTCCTGAAGCCTGAGCAGGATGTCCCTGAGGAGAGGCGCACTGGTGCTGGCGGGGCGGGGATCACCTCACGAGCCCCAGCAACGCGCTCCGGGGGGGGCAGCTCGTGCCGCCGCGGGGCGCGCGGGGCCGCGGGGGGGGGCCGCCCCGGGGGGCGCGAGGAGCGCGCGGGCCCCGCGCGCCCCAACCGCCCCGCAGCGCCCCCTGCCGGGGACGGGGCAGCGCCCGGCACGCGCCGAGGGGGCGGGGCCCGGCCCGGCGGCTCCGCCTGCGTCGCGGCGCGGTGACGCCAGCGCCTGCGCGTGACGTCGCGGCGGCTTTCGCCCTGCTCCCGGTCTCGCCCTCGCCGCCCCTCGGCCCGGTCCGGCCCGCGCCCGCCGCCCACCGCCGCCATGGCCAACGTGGCCGATACCAAGCTCTACGACATTCTGGGGGTGCCGCCCGGGGCCTCCGACAACGAGCTCAAGAAGGTGCGGGGGAGGGGCGGCGGTCGGCGCCCGGGGGGACCGGGCGGTCGCGCTGTGGGGGAGGGCGCAGGCGGGCGGGCCGGGCCCCGTGGGGCGGGCGGGCCCGGGGCCGGCGTGTGGCCGGGGGGTGGAAGCCGCAGGAAGTCCCGGGGCGCGGGGAGCATGGCCTGAGGGCGGCGGCGGCCTTCCCGGCCGCGCGGCTGAGGCCTGCGGGGGGAGGGTGCGGCGTCCGGTGCCGCCTCGGCCCGCCGGGATAGGCCGCGCCGCGGGGCCGCTGGGGTCCGGCCGGCAGGCGGGCGGGCGCCGCCGGCGCGGGGCAGGCCGTGGGCAGGCCCCGGAGCAGGAGGAGGGGAGCAGGGGGCCGGCGGAAGGAGGGAGCGGCGGGGTCTGGTCGTGCTCTCCGTGTCCCTGGCCCGGTGCCGCCGGCTCCCGCCTCGGCTTCGGGCGCCGCCGGGACTCCGCTCGTCTCGCCCCCGCAGCGCCGAGTCCCTCCCGCGCGGCAGAGCGGTGTTGGCAGCCGGTGAAAGGCTTTTGGGGTATAAAAATTCTCGTGAACGACCAGTAGGTTCTAACCGGTGCCATTGTCTGCCCCACGTGCGGGCCTTAGAATGTTTCGTTTTGCTCATGTGTTTGATCCCTCCCAGGCCGAAAGCGACAAGCCGAGGTAAACAAAGAAGCAAGGTGAAAACTTGGGGCCAGGTCATCAATATAACGATTCGCTGCGTCCATTTCATTCTGTAGTGGATAAACCACTTTTTTTTTTTTTTTCCCTAAAACGACTTAATGATAATATTCACGTGAGGGGGATAATTAGCTAGTCAGTTTACTAGCAGTGACCTGCTTCTGCTGATGGGTGGTGCTGGTATTAACAACTGCGTTACCCATCATGCATGTGGCAGCCTAATTTGTGCGGGGATAGGCAACTGCTGTGGTGAAATGGTGTTGGAGGTGGAAGGCATGTGGTGAGAAGATTGTGCTGTGTACTGAACACAATCAAGTATGTTTTTTTGTGGGTTTTTTTGCCTACTGAGTTTTCTTAAGGGTATCTGTTTTCTCTAAGAACGAAAAACTGACAGCAGTTTGCCACTCTGGTAACCTGCAGTGCTCAATATTAATATAAATTAGACTTATCACGGAATGTCAAGCTTCCAACTGCCTACAACGACAAGAACTTGACCTGTATCTTATTGTCACTGGGAGATTACATGGATGCTTTATTCATCTATTCATATTAAGGTGATAGCTTAGTCAAAAGCCACTGATAGAACAGGCTTGAACACTGAGTAGTTAAATTAACTTTTATCCAAGTTATATTATGGTGCTAGTCTAGACACAGATTCTGGAGCTGTTTTTGATTAAATAAATAGTGGTGGCTTCCTTTTGGGCGATGAGTGGTCTTAGGAATTGCTCCAAACTGGAAGGCTGTTATCAGCAAAGATGTGAGTGCTCTCTCTTTTTAAAGATCACCATGCCAGCTCCTTTTATCCTGGTTAGATAATGTGATGTAGGTTTTCAGTCTAGTGTTCTGGTTGTTGGGGTTTTTTTTTGTTAGACACCTTAAAATATGTGGGGAAAGTCCGTAATTACTACAGAATATATAGATTTCCTGGAAGATTATGCTTTGTTACTAATGGGTAATCTATCCTGTAAGATGCATTATTTTTGTTCATTATGCTTCCTGTGGTTTAAAATATATGACCTGTAATATCCATGTGCTATTTTTATTTCTTTAGTTCCATATCAAACTTTATTTCTTGATTACATGGAGTATTTCAAGATAATCATTAAAGAGAAGTAATTGTGCTCATACAAAAACTAATCCAGTATAAAATGGAAAGTTGTGTTCTCTGTAAAGCTTTGTGTGTAAAGCTCTCTTAAGGTTGTAGTTCTAAAGACATAGTTTAGATGCTCAGTTCTGCAGCAACAGAACTTGTGAAAATTCACTCTAAGAACTAGTGTTTCAGTTTGTTGTTTTATTGCTGTAGCTTTTCTATGTGTATAATTTAAAAAATAAAAGACCGTGTAATTTATTAGATCTGTCCCCTGATCGTTACTGGGGTCTGTTGAGGTGGAGTGGGGGCACAGTTGAGGTGTTCACTGTCAAAAAGTAAAAAAAAAAAAATTAATTAGAAAAAGTATTTGCGTGTTCTGTTATTTGCTTTGATCCTCTATAAAGTATAAGCAGAACAGATGAAGTACTGCTGTAGGGACAGTGGTGGTCCTGAGAGTCAAAGTACTGGTGAAACAAAGCAAAAAAACATTCTGAAAAATCTCTTCTGGAGCTTTAGCTGTACTTACTCCTCTTGCTATTCTAGAACAATAAAGTTAAGTAAAAGCAGCAATCAGTAAATTTTGTCACAAGTAACTCATACTTAGTTTAAAGTGAGATTAAATCTTCCATTATTGATAGGTAAGGAAGAATGAAATTGTTATTGTGAGAACTGACTGATGGAGTTGAATGAGAAGCTGAGGCAGCCATTTTGTTGTTAATATATTGCTGTGATTGAGGTGAAAGACAAATGGGTTGAAACTTAAATTGTTCTATTGTAGGCTTTGAGTGGGTTCTGGAGGGTAAGTAATTTTAATGAAAGTTCAGTGTGATTCTTCCTGTAAGTTAATGAAGATAAGCAAGAAAACGAGTTCTAGCTATTGTGTGCTGTAGTTGCATTTAAATTCAAGTGTAGTTAATTTGTGAATATAGCCGTGTCAGAATTTTTTTATATATCTTTTCAGTGTATGAGTAATTTCCAAGTCCTTGTTTTCTCACTTTGCTCTATTAGGATTTTCTTTTTTTTCCAAAGACACTACTTAAGTTTCTTAGAAAATAGCTGATGAATCGAACTTTAAACTAATTATGTACCTCTTTCAACTAGGCATACAGAAAGCTGGCCAAGGAATACCATCCTGATAAGAATCCAAATGCTGGGGACAAAGTAAGATTTTTTTTTTTTCTCCTGAAGTTTGCTATTACAGTAGTGTCTAAGGGACCAAATACAGGATTTCGGGATTGTTGTTGTTCAAAAATAATGACTGAGAGGGAACCTCATCTTGCCTACTGCTTTCCCCTCTCAAAAACAACCAGCATACCTTGTGAAAATATATAACAGTTGGCTGAGTCAAATTGATTGAGAAGGTAATGCTGAGGGAAAAACTGCCCCTTCATCTGCTGAGATGATGTCAGCTGGCACTGGCATCTATGCCTGTATTTGGAAAAAACAGTCGGTTTTCCAAGTTTTTCCAATGTGGAGAAATGTACGTGTGGAGGTTCTTGAAACTGCTGCAGCGTAAAACAAATTACGTATGTGAGAAGGCTGAATTAGATATATGATGCTAATAGCAATTTTAAAAAGTCAGTTAAGTTGACTCAGCTGATTCTGTTGAAAAGAACTGATGTTCTAGTGGTTGCTTTGAGGTGAGCAGAGGTTGGTATCTATAATAAATATTAATTTGTTTTGAGTGTATTGGAGTGAGGGGGGAGAAAACAGTTCTCTTGGCTACCTTCTTAACCGGGTGTTCATGTTGGGCAAGAAACAGTAGTAAAATGCTCCCTTGAAGTTCTAAATTATGCACTGTTTTGACTCTGTTCCTCTTCTAGTTCAAAGAAATAAGCTTTGCCTATGAAGTATTGTCAAATCCAGAGAAGCGTGAGTTGTATGATAGATATGGAGAACAGGGTCTTCGAGAAGGTAGTGGTGGAAGCAGTGGAATGGACGATATTTTCTCCCATATCTTTGGTGGTGGATTGTTCAATTTCATGGGTGGTCAGAGTAGAAGTCGTAATGGTAGAAGAAGAGGAGAAGATATGATGCATCCACTCAAGTGAGTATCTTGATACTGCAATTTGTACTTTCAAGCTCTCCTGATCATTACATGACTCTGCTAGTTTATATTCTTGATAGGCTGCTCAGTTGAGATATCCTGCAATCTCCACCTACTTTTCAGACTTGCATGTCACATGTAGCCCAGAAGGCAGTCATCTTGAGTTACTTTTCATGATTGGTTAATCTTATAGACCTGGCTATTAGCCTTTATATACATGCTTAGCATTATTTTCCTTGATTTTGATCCTCAATTATGTTTGAAAGTTACAACCTGAATACATATGCAACAACCAAGTATTATTCGTTATCTGGATTCTTAGGGAAACAGGTACTAAGGCTCTGGAAAGACTTATGTTGACTTGTATTCATAGTGAAATAATCAGCTGGAACTAAAGTTGAACTGTGTAATTAATGGAAAAGGGTGTGTGGCAGGTTTGGTGGGTTCTGTTGGTTGGTTTTGTTTTGGGTTGGGGTTTTTTTGCCATGCTTGAATATCACATCTAATTGTGTTTTGTAGATCTCCGCTTGCACTCTTGATGGGCTTTTTGCCTGCTGAGCAAGTCCTTTCTAAGTTCTTAAGCCAAACTGCATCTTTCCTGTGGTTGGCACACTGTGATTAGTGAAGTCTGTATTTTTACATGCTTGCGTAGTTTAGTAGCTAGTACTGCATGCTGTATTATTAACTAGCTATGGTTTTGTTGTTACTTGTAAACTCAGGTGCCAGGCAACCTTTTCTCAATACATTGAGTTGAAATTTCTATCAACAAACAAACCCTTTTAGGAGAAACACTAAATATGTTCATAAGTTTCTATGAATGTATGAAGATTACTGGAGTTTAAGTGTATTCAAGAGCTTTTTTAAAAAAAGAAATTCAAACATGAGCAAATCTAAAGAATTCAATGACCTTAGGGACATGGTAACCCCTCCCCACTAAGCTATCTCATGTGGAAAGTCCAATACGGTAGTAAGTATTCTGTATGTTGTCTTATGTGTGCATGCTATAAATAACGTAAGGACTGTCCAGAGAGGTTTGTTTGTTACTTGCCTGGAAGAACTGAAAAAAACCCGTCACCTCTGACTGAATAATAATACCTAAAATGCTCGATCAGCTTGTTTCCTATTGAGAAACACAAACAATCCTATCTGGTTTCTTCTGGTTAAATTATAGCTCTTCTCTAAAACTGTGTTGAGGATTACATGTGTATGTATTGCATATATATTAGTACGTACGGAAGAGTTGTTAATGACTCCTTATGAAAGCTAAAATAGTGGTTTAAAATCTTATTTTTATAGCAGATTTAGTATTTCTATCTGTTTTTCTTTAATTTGTCCTAGACAAGTTTTTTAATTACATGGGGAAGGTAAGTTGTTATGATAACCCAGGAGAAATGCTTTATTTTGTAGAGTCTCTTTAGAAGATCTGTATAACGGAAAGACAACTAAACTACAACTTAGCAAGAATGTCCTTTGTAGTGCATGTAATGGGTAAGTTTGTTTCTATTTTTGAGTTCTTTGGTTGCTTTGTTGGAGTAATGAAGCATCTCATGTCAGATCTTTATCACTATTTGACTTACTGGAGCCTGCTCTCAGACTAGAAAATTGTTGAACTTGAATGATATTGTTGATGGAACTGGAACTATTCAGTGGCTTTGTTTGGAGGGGAGATGGGGGAGAAGAGAACCGAATTGTAATTGGCAGTAGAGTTAGGCACGTTAACCTACTGATGTCGGGGCTTTTTTATTGCATGTTTCTGAAAAACTTACTTTTCCTGCAACTGGTGCTTTCTATTCTAGGCAGGGAGGGAAGGCTGGAGCTGTTCAGAAATGCAATGCTTGCCGAGGCAGAGGTGTACGTATCATGATCAGACAGCTGGCTCCTGGAATGGTTCAGCAGATGCAGTCTGTGTGCTCCGACTGCAACGGAGAAGGTAGGCCAAGCTATTCTGTGTTGCTAAATGCATGTAGGTGGGTTCAGCCTCCTGGTTAAATCTTAGGGGGAACCTATCCAGGACAGTATAGCTCCTGTCTGGTCAGTTGGGTCTCAGTCTGATGCCACCATGGAAAAATCATTTCACTTAGAACAGCAAGATTTAGTGTTTAATGTACTGAAAAGCAACTGGAAGCTTGAACAGTAGGGATTGGTTGTTTTTAAAAAAACACTTAAGCATGAACATTACATACTGCTATTACTGCTGTTGTGTTAAGGTAAAAAACAAGATGTTTGTTTTTTAGGAGGATTTTCTTTTTTTGCAGTTTCCTAATATCTACGGACAGGCTTAGGTTTAAAATAAAAACAAAGTTGTATTTTAATGTCAAATTAAGAAGAGACCTTTTGCTAAACTGGTTGTGTTTGTGGGGGACAAGTTCAGTACATCATCTGCACTTGACATGATTCCTTTTTAGATCTGCAGTTTGCAGAGCAGTGAAATCACCTTGTGGATGATGTTACTCTCCACAGTACTCAGAAATTAGAGAGTTGTATTTTGTGACTAGTCAAAACATTACATAACTGACGTTGTCTTTGAACATCATGTTCTCAGAGTTTCTGAGAACCTTTCTGAGGCAAACCCGTATATTGCTCTTGCATGAAACTCTGATTTGACCAGCTATCTTGCCCCCATTGTGTATGCAAGACTCTTCAGTTCTCCTGGCTGCATTTACATAGTACTTTGTGGTGGTATACTGCAAAATGTGGCTACCAATGGACAGAACCCTGTAATTCTTTTTTCATTGTTAACAGAAGTGGAACTAAGCTTCATACATGAATTGAAATAGTTTGAAATTTGTTTTGACTTTTAAGGGAGGGGAGATGGTTCAGTTTGGTTTTAGTTTCATCCTTTCTCTTATAGCAGTAATCCTCTAGCATAACAAGGAACTGAAAAGCAGGCTTTTTTTTTTTTAAGAGTAGTAAGTTGAGTGGTAAGGGTACTGGAGTGAAATGAAGACTTCAGGGACACTAGATGCTATAAACAGTGTCTTGTTTGGACTTTCTCTAAAACACTTCTCAAAATCCTCAATACGACAGCTTGGAAGGTGGAAGGTTATGTGTGTCTTTGGACTCCTGCCCTTTCCTCCCCACCCCGTTCCAGCTAGGGTAAATTGAGCCTGGCTTTGCTCTTCTGAGGCATCTGTGAAGCAGCATCTAAATCACTAGTTGTTGCATGTATTCTTCAGCCTATTTTTAAAAAGTTGTTCTTCAGAATAGGATGCAATTAAGAAGAAATCTCTGAACTAAAACTTTGTCTTTTTTGTAGGTGAAGTAATTAATGAAAAAGACCGCTGTAAAAAATGTGAAGGAAAGAAGGTGATCAAAGAGGTAAAAATACTTGAAGTCCATGTAGACAAAGGCATGAAACATGGACAAAGGATTACATTTAGTGGAGAAGCAGATCAGGCTCCAGGTGTGGAACCAGGCGATATTGTCCTCTTACTTCAAGAAAAGGAGAATGAGGTAATGCTTTTGAGTTCATATTTTACATGTCTTTTATCCTAGTCTTTAATATTTAAGTGATAAATGTTCATTTTCAAGTAATTCATATAGTTGCAGCTCTGGGAGAGATAGTAAATAGCTTATAATAGGTTTATGGCAAGTAACATGACCTTCCTGTGAGACAGGAGAAACTTTGCAACATTTCGATTGGAGAACATGCAGATTCTGGTGTTTCCTGAGGCTTTCTGTAGCTTTCTTGGATTAGCTCAGGCTGACTGATGCAGTGGATGCAGTGAAGAGCCATTCAGGATGTTAACTTCAATCTGCTTTGCTTTTGACACTTAAAATTCTATTTGTTAGTGTTGCTTTTTTTTTTCCCAGTGTCTTGTGACATGGCAGGCAGCTCCTATTAAAATCCCCAGATAGTCCTTTCTATCTCAGCTACTATGGTTGTGGAAATAAAACACAAAATGCTGACATTACTGATTCATTTAACAAAACAAATATAATTAACTTTTACTACCTTGTTAAGGCTTATGTTTACTGTATTCTGGAGTGTATACATTGCATTTTTTAATTAAATATTGCAGTTTATTTTTTTTCCTGTGTTAAAACTCCCTTGGGGCAGAGTTGAGTTGACTGCTTTTTTTTTTGAATGCTTTTTTTAGAAAGGCTAGGTACTGCTATGATGAAATAAATAGTTTGTGTTACACTCTGGAAGAACTGTTGAGAGGAATGGTGGAGGGGGAGAAGCTATGTTGTAACACAGAATTGCATTGAATACAAATTTAAATTCCAGTTTTACATTAAGAATATCATATTGGTTATCCAAAACTTAGGTACTTTGTAATCTTTTCAAAGCTGTGTCAGGGATTGCTAATTTGTCAGTCAGTTTTGCATAACTCTTTTCACATGATTCTCTTCTGTAATACTGGTTGAAACATGGTATTGCTTTTGACTATAATAAGTGAGAAACAGTCTGTAATCATACACAACATTCAAATGTGGATGATGGCATTAAATTCCAGATTGTGGATGCTACTTTGTCTTTTTCTTCTAATGAACTACATCTAGTTTTGCAGTATAAACAATTCTGGAAAATACTGTACCTTGTGTACAATGGTGAGGTGGGAGTCGTGGTTCTGCCAATGGATAAAGCCTACTCTGAAGAAGAATCCTGAGTGATAAGGCTAAATATTACTTTAGAAAGCTGTAGGCTAATTGATCAAATCCCTGCTGTAGATAAAGTTCACTGAAGCAGAGATGCATGATGACTAACTACATGTTGAGAAACAAAGATGCATTTTAGTACTCCAGCGCAGTGGAAGTAGTGTCAAACTGTCAGAAGTTTTGTTTATAGGTTGTGTGTGTTGAAGGTTTATGGAGTAAGAGAGCACTGCTGCTATACAGGCCTTCTTGTTTAATTTGAACCTTACAAAATCGTATGTAGTGTGGTTTGTCTTATCTTAGGAGATGCTTTCTTTCTCCAGGCACAAACCTTCCAAGCATGTTAAGCTATCTATTTAAATCAACAGAATCAAGTTAACTTTGTACAAAGGCTGTTGCTCTGGCATTGCATTTTAAGAATAAAAAGCAATGAATTCTAAATAACGAGGCTCATGAAGATATGATTATAGGACTAGAAAAGATATCTCCAGTTTTTGGTTTTCAGGTGTTCCAGCGGGATGGGAATGACTTGCATATGACACACAAGATTGGACTTGTTGAAGCACTGTGTGGATTTCAGTTCACATTTAAGCACCTTGATGGTCGTCAAATTGTGGTTAAATATCCTCCTGGAAAAGTAATTGAACCAGGTGAGCTTGACCTGATAAAGACTTCACTGACTATGCTTTTGTGCTTCTTGAACACTTAATCCCATTCTTGTTGTCCTGTTAACTGAAACTAGGCTAAAGAAATGAAGATAATTGTATAAAGATTTGTCCTGAAGTAGCTCTCTCCAGCTTACTGCTCTTTGAATTACAGGCTGTGTTCGTGTGGTCAGAGGTGAAGGAATGCCACAGTATCGCAATCCTTTTGAGAAGGGAGATCTTTACATTAAATTTGATGTTCAGTTTCCTGAAAATAACTGGATTAGCCCAGAAAAGCTTTCAGTAAGTAGTTTTTCAAGTATGAATGTGGTGGTCTTATTTGAAAGTGCACGCGAAGTGTGTGTGTTATTACCTCATGTGCTTGCTTTCAGTGCTTAAATTTAGATGCAAATACCAATTGTTCATTTAATGTTGTCCATGGGCAGCGAGTAAATGGAAAATACCCATTGGAACATGAATTTAAGCAAGCTATTTAAGACCTGTGCACGTGTTGGGCAGATGAGAGCAGGAGGAAGAACCTGCTGCTGTCTGATAAGTTTTTCAGAGTGCAACTGTATTTACTGATTGCACTTTGGTTGATGATATGTGGAGCTGTTGGTTTTCTTTAAGTGGCATCTTCCAGTTGATACACAAATATTTGGATACTTGTAAATGAGTATGTACTGAAGGATTTTCATCAGCTTAGACTTCTGACCAAACCTGCTCTGAGAGGGAGTCTTGAGGTTGTGGGAAACAGGTCACTTTATTTAGCAGTTGTAGATGCAGCACTGAACACACTTTTTTTTTTTTTTTCGGGCAGGAGCTTGAAGATCTTCTGCCAGCTAGACCAGAAGTTCCCAATGTAATTGGTGATGCAGAAGAGGTAGATCTTCAGGAATTTGATGCCACTCGTGGTTCAGGTGGTGGCCAGAGACGTGAGGCTTATAATGATAGTTCTGATGAAGAAAGCAGCCATCATGGACCTGGGGTACAGTGTGCCCATCAGTAAACGTTTGTCTAAAAAGTTGCACAAGGATTTTCTTTCAAATTTTGCCTGACTTGTTTTCAACAATCCAGCTGGATTGTGTAAGTAATCCAGATGAACCAATGGACATCTATTGCTGTATGTGTAACTTTTAAATTGGTCTATAGTATCTACAGAGTGTAATTTAAACTAACCACAAGCTTACATCTTCATTTTGACTGTGTAGCAGAATAAAGCACTTGAAAGGAAGACGAGACTCCTTGTCACATGGGTTTTAAGTTTGTCCTCGTATCTGTGCTTGATTTTTACCAGTTTTGTGTAGATTTTAAGTTTCATATTTTAAATTCAAATTCTACATTGTAAAGTTTGTGTACAACTTGTCCTGAGGCTTGGTATTTGGCTGCACCTGCATAAGCTGCTACAAGTAGAATAAAGAATTTCATAGCCTGTATCTATCATCTAGATGCATGGTAAATGGGCTTTGCACATAATGGGTTTAGAGCTGACTGGGAACAATGGAAGACTAAACTAGAAGTGGCTGTAAGTTTTTTCTACCATCTTGTGAACGGTTTCTGAAGTTAAATAAAGCAGTTGGTGTATAATATATTTTTTTTGCCTTGTAACTCTTACTTTTCCAGTGGCTTGGACTATTCTATGTACAGAGAGACTGTAGATGGTAGACATCTTCTAAACACAGCGAGGCTGAAGCTGCTTAAAGGCTAGGGTGCAGTTGGTTAACAATTATGTGCCACATACAAAAGTCTTTTCTTGACATGAGATATGACTAAGTGGGCACGGGGAAGGCTGCAGCCATGTCCCCTCTCTATGAAGAAAATGAGGATATCTGAGCTCAATCAGAAGATAACAAAACCTTTTAAATAAGGATGATTAAATTTCAAAATAATGGTTTCGTTCTCTTAACCTTGGAATTCAATTCAAAGCCTGATTCAGCCTGACTTTGTAAAGAAATGTTTCCAGTTTTAAAAACTCATCACAAAAATGAATGTTATGCCTGGCAATGTGTATTAACAGTTTGTAAACAGAGTGAGATTAGTATTGTACTTGACAAAAAAAATTGACCTGGAAACATTAAATATGTGGGTTTGTTACTTTTCCAGTAGTTTACACTTTTAAGAAATTAAGTTCTCCAGCTTCAGTTCTCTTCCATTTTATATGCTTTTAGTTGTAAAAATACCACAACAAAGCAAAAATGTGACCTTAAATAATTATCAGGTGCAGTTAGTTAGTTAAGCATTTTGTTACAATGTTGAGGAACTGTGCATGAGCTTTGGTTGGTATGCTGCTTCTCTATAGTGAGGTTTCTCTCCCTGTTGAAGCAAGGAAGTTGGAAGATGCCTCTACTTTTCTTCATAAATCTGAAGTGTGACTTGTTTAATTATTGTTCAAATAGTAGTTGACACTTTACCAATAAGGTTGGAGGGACAAACTCCAAGGATTTCCATGTGCTTGGGTAGGCGTTGGCATTTGAGTATTGCTCAATATCCTTGTTATAGACTCAAAACTGAAGCCAGAATAAATACTGTTTCATCTGTATTTCAGTATTGACTTGTTATGCTGTGGCATTCTCATCTAGTGACTCGTTATTTTCATTTATTAAAACTTCAGGCTGCTATTCCTGAAGCCATGGTTATGTACTGCTCCTTTCCCTGATTCATTTATCCAATAAGTCAGTCACTGTAGTCTGTAATGCTTAAACAGTTAAAATGCCTGTCTTCTGCTTTTAAGAAGTAGCTTTGGGATTTACCTCCTTGGAGAACAGCATGTGTACTCTCAACTTTTTATCTACTTACTTTGAATTTCCTTTTTGGGGGGGGGAAAGAAAGCAAGCCTTATCTGTCCTCTTGAGTACATTTCATTTACCAAGGTCTTTACTGTATTTATTCATAAGGTACTGACAGTGGTATAGTTCGTGTTGACATACAAAATGAGGTTCTGTTCTTTTGAAAAATAGGTTTGCAAAGAAAATAAGTGGAAGAAAGATTACTGCTACTTCAAAAAATCATGTATCTGTTAATATGCAACAATTTTCAGCCTTCTAAATAGGATGTAGTAGGGAAATTGTATTTTAGTTATTAACCCGTAACATTCTATTATAGCCTTAGGCTGTAAAGGAGGTGTGGGGCATTTAATTCTATGTCTCTTTTACCAAATATAAAAACCTTGTAGATACAAGTGGAGGTCTGGAGGTTTCCTAGCTTGGTGACAATTCCTAAGACTAACCAGTGGATTGAAGAGTCCTTGTGCTTCATTACAGTGTTCATCCTGTGAGCTTGCCATTTGTGTCAGGGCTCAGAAACACTTTCCCAGCTCTTAGCATTAGCCTTTTAGTCACAAAAAAAGCTGCTCTCTCACCTGCAACTCTTGAAAGTTCACTAACAGGAGCAGGCTGGATTAAACACTTAGCAGCTGACTACCACCCTACCAAAAGACAGCCACAACAAAGGTGGGCTGGCCTGCCTTGTGAAGCATGTCTTAACACCATACATTTCCAAAAATTTGAAAAACTGCAGGTTTCAGTACTGCATTGCAATTTTGGTTACTTCAGTGTAGTATGGGAGTGAACAGTTATATATTATTCCTGTTGAAAGGCTTACCTCCAATAATCAGAAGCTGATACCACACCAATGTGATGCTCTTAAGGGAAAATGGATGTTGATTTAGGTGAAACTACTGAGTTACAGAACTGACCATGAATGTTCTGTGAACTTCATGTGTACTCTGAATTAAAGGTTTATTCCTGTATTTTATTGTTACCAAATGAGAGCAGTTTTAATCTAGGTTTGACAGTGTTTTAACTTCATCTTCTTTACCAGTTTTGTCTTCCACGCCTTGGAAAGTTTTTTTTTCATATTTGAAACTTGTGACCTGCGTGTCCTTCCGCGAAGCAAGGGTGGAAGCACAAAGAAGAAAAACTGGTACAGATTGCATTCTTAAACTAATGTTTTAATTTGAAGAGTGTGGGAATCCATCTTTTACCACAGTGAAAACACTTTTGATTGAAATTGCCACTGGCAGAATAAAAGCCACGTGTATCCTCAAGTTGTGAAAATACGAGAGCACCCGCAGCAGAGTGACTGCAGGACTGGCATCTTTACATGGAAAGGTATTAAAAGCCAATTTACTCAAAAGTACATAAGTACTGGAAAAACTAGGCTGGTACCACAAATTACAGTAAGTCTGGGGTACTGCCTGTCACCTTGCAAGTGACTTAATGTCACAGCACAAGACTGAACCGTTTTATTCATATATTTATTCCTGTATCACATTCATAAATGCCTCCACAGAACTGAAGTTACATGCAAGAATTTAGAAACTTGCACAACCTATTACTATTCATTTCACTGTGAACTGAGGCTAGATGTTAACTAAGCCTTTTAAAAAAGAAGTTAGAAAAGCAGATGCTCTTCTGCTTTTATATTTCAGAGAGGTAACAGGAATTTAATGAGACACACCACATTTTAAGCTTTTGTATAAAAACATTGATCATTATACAGCTTTATTAAGATTGTAGATATTCTCTAAACACTTGAGAGGCAGCACATAAGAGCTGTCATGAATATTCTAGTCACAAGGCAGTTCCATTAACTTGGTTTAGCTGTTGCCTTTCCACATAGTACAGTCAGCTCACTCTAAAGGGGAAAAAAAAACATTTTAGTTCAAGCTGCCCAACAGAACTGGGAAGAGGAGTAAGAATAGTCACTTTTGCTAAAGCAAGTAGTGAGCAAGCACTCCCCCATTCTCTACCTATAGAGGCAGGTCCATGTTATAAAATACTGAACCAGCTTCCAGACCTTTAGCTTAACTCATTGAGGCCCTGAAGTCTATATACTTGCAAGACTGTACACTGATTAATATTTCTTATTTCTCAAAGGTAACGCAGTTACTATTCAACAGCAGAAAATTAGCAGGAGTGTAGTTCTTACTGAGCAAGGGACATGTTACAACCTCTCCATTAAACTAATAATCAAAACTTAGCACTTGCTTTTTAAGCCTCTGTGAATATGAGGTAGAGAATGGCAGTGTGCTCACTTGGTACGAGAGACACCAGAGTAACCTAAAATGAGTTTATGCTTCTGTTGTCCCTCAGGCAATTGCCAAACAGCACATGCTTATTTAAGTGCACTTACTTTTACGCATTATCTGTGAGCAGCAGTTCTCCCCTCCCTGCTCCTCCCTTGCCCTGTTCCTCCCTCCAATTTATGCCAATCCATTTAGGCTTAACCTCAGAAGTTATTTTCTATTTTTTTACTGATCTTCCCTAGGTGTTCCTGCTGCAGCAGGGGGGCTGTGCTCTATGATCTTCAGAGGTCCCTTCCAACCCCTTCGATTCTAAGTGTTAAAGCACATAGAGTTTGCATTCATGACAGTATCTCACATAAACAATTCAGACTAGGTGTCTGAGTATATTAAAGCCTTGTAGTTTAAGCTTACCACTAAGTTATGAATATGCTGTACTGTATCTTGATTTAGTAGCTGCACATCAATATTATGGAGGTCTCCACCAGCCATACAGAGTGTCTAAATAAGAAGAGAAAGTTTGAAGATAAAAACTATTCCTCAAGTTTTTACTTCCATGTCCAGCTTTTCTGTAAATCACATGCTTCCCTGCTACACTGCAAAACATAACTGCTTTTCCTTTTGTTTAGCAGCAGCTCATTTAGGGATAACAACAGCCATCACTATCAGACTATTCACAGTTTATCAGCTACTGTAAAATAAATAAATATTTTGGGGGAAAAAAACGTTTGATACCTGTCCATCAGCCAGGGGAATGTTTACAAATGGCACAGTTTTATCCTGGGGTACTGATTTACTTCTGAGTAACATGCCTTGAGCTCTTCCAGTGGTAGGTACAGTTCTCGAGACAGTCTGTTGTAGTCCAGCACTAGAATACAGTAAAAATGTTCCTCTGAGGTTAACTTCCTATGCTCTGCAAGAAATTCTCAAGCATGAAGCAAACACAAGTAGTAGAAAACAGAGATAATGTTTTAATTTTCCAGTTCTGCAAGAAGACAACAGGAATCCAAACATCCGTAACCTTTACTAACACCACTAGATAACATTTATGACCCTGAAACACTTCAGTAACCCTCTCAGCCTGTGTCACAGGCAAGTGAGCAAGCTGACACTTTGACTACTCGGTAACAAAGAATATCCACTCTTCAATATCAACAGTGAACACTTACAGTTCTGGAAAGAGGAAACTTCCTGCCTCAGGGCTTAATATATGTGATGAACCCATACTACAGAGGGAGATACCAAGAAATAACACAATGCTGGCCCTCAGGTACAGGGCATGCCTGATGCCACACAAAATTCTGAACCTTCTTTCTTGATATAATTGTTCTTATTCCCCTTCAAAATGTACGATTTGGGTATCTGTTGCATGGAAACAAGCCTTTGAAATGTATAGCAGGCCAAGGTGAAACAGCCACTTGCTGGTTTCATGACCCATTGAAGTTACTAAGTTCTTCACTCACTCACTTCAACTGATGGCCTCTGCAAAAATCAAACTCTAGTGTATGCAGAATGATAATAACTGAAAACCTTTACTACTTAATTTGTAGAAAACTAAATTTTCAATTTTTTGTTTGTTTTTTAAACAGCAGTATTGGTGACATTTTAATCAAGCTTGAGCTTTGAGAATTAGTTTAAGCTATGTAAACTGTATGTAAGCTATGTAAGCATAGTAAACTATGCCTTTAAACAACAATGGGTGGGAGCAGAATCCATACTCCTTTTTTTTTTTTTTTTTTTAACTGGCTTAGTTATGACATTAAATCCTGTACCTCCCTGAGAACATGAGCTAACATCCACAATCAAATCAGAAGGTCCAACTGGTTCAAATCCCTGCTAACAAATTAAGTGGCACATGATGCAGAGCCATTAAATCTACACTGATGATTAATGTCTAGATTGACATTAATGTTGATATGTTGTGTGTTGGTATTTAACAAAATTATTATTTAATAACAAAGCAAAAAAACATTACCTTTTAGATAACTTTGGCGTGGCTTTGAAATTTGTGGCACTGCAATCAGAAGCAAGAGACTTAAAGGCCTCAGTCACACTTGCAGAGGAGTGAGCAGACCTGAAAAAGAAAAAAAAAAAGTGGTTGTTAGAAGTTTTTGTTTGTTTTTTTTATTATTATTTCTTCCTCATCTACTCTAGATTTCTAGCTAGGATGAAGACAGACAGCTCATAAATTAGAGCATGTTGAAGTGCTCCATGACAGAGATCTAGTGTATACACATGTGAAGAACCTTCCCAAGGTAGACATGATGAAATGGGATCTAACACCATAGGGGAATGAAATAATAATTTATGTTAGTAGCTAAGGGAAGGCTGCTGTACCCGAGTTTGGTGTAACAACAGGAGCATCCACAGCTTTCTATCTGAGTGTGCAAAAAGTTTCTTGGGAAGTTTATTTCCCAGCAGAAATTGATTTTTCTATATTACTTCTCAGAAGATTTGTCCTGTGTGGCTGATCTGAATCCAGAGATTTACTTATTTTTTTCCCAGTTTTGGATTTGAACTCACTCCACAGAAATCTTATTGACTGAAATTTACCTAACTCTTTCCTTGTCTCCCTTTTCCCACACACATTATGGAGATACTGTAAAGACATGTGTCCTTGACCAGTGTTAGTGTACTTGAATAGAAGCAATCTTTAAAGACTAAAATGTTAGACTTCCTCAGGCAAAGCAACCTTCTCTAGTTTGATTTTGAGCCAAAAAAATCTATAATATCAATTCAAGAAATTAATTAAACCAAGTATTTTTTAAATTTCTTTTAGGCACATAAAACACTAGGACATTAACTAAACTGCACTTCTCTGAAGACAGTTTGAATGTATCAAAATAAGTGCTGGTGGGTACATGTACGCACATTGGAGCAATAGGTTTAGCAGGAGCTTCTCAAAAAATGTTCATGCAGATATCCACCAAATTTTTAATTTATTAGATAGCATGGTGAGACTTAAATTTGGTCCACCATGACTATAAGAAGCTCTAAGGTGTTTTTGCAAGAGTGTATTTTCCTGCTCATGACACCTCCCTTTCAGCTATGTATGAGGGCAAAATTATTACAGAACAATTTTCTAGTCCTAACCGAGCAACAAAGATGTTTCCCTTACACTCTTCCATTAGGTATTGTTTGGAAATCTCTACCTATTACATAGATTCAGAACTGTGCACCATTCAGTCAGGGAGAGAGACAACTACATCCCTTCATCAGCTAGAGGTGCTTCTTTGTTCAGGGGTTCACATCACCACAATGCATCGGATTCAGGCTATGGATGATACCTTTACTAGGTGTATTCCTACTGGCCTCAAATTTCAGCTACTTTATCTGAAAAGAGTTTTATTCAGCATTCACAAGTTCAGGCAAGTTAAGTAAGCTATCAAAGGTCAGTCTTACCTAGAGAGAGTGTTCAGTTTCGTACTTAAACCAGACGCCAATGAAACCAATGATTTTGTTTTGGAAACCTGAAAATGTGTATGAAAGACTGCAATTAAAGGAAGTGTCACTTTAAAGCAAAACAATAAATATTTCCAGGGAACAATACTGTAAGAATTCCCTGTTGAAAAGTTACAGTTAAGCCCCATAGGGCTTCCTTGTACACAGTTCTAGAGATACATAAAATGGCAAATATGCATTCCAAAACAAGAGTTCCTTAATGCCAAAATCTATGTTGGTACTGATGTTCTGTACAAGCAACCATCTAATATACACTCTTGCAACTTGTAAGCCCTCTTATAATTAATAGCTGTAACTCAACATATAATCTTTTGTCCATGGTCATCTTGCTACATAGTTCAGTGTCTGGCTTACGCACTGCATTGCACAGACAGACTGAGGTGGTAAAATTAATACACCTGTGCTATTTGGTTTAAAGACTAAGGTGGACACCAATCATTAAAATCTAGAAAAGCATGTATTAAAATATGAGGTTGAGGGTTTGTTTTTCTTAAGTTTCAACAAAAAATTGGTTTCTCAAACCATCAAGACTTAACTGGCAACAGAGAATGACCATGCCAGTATTTGAAAATCTGTGTGAATGAGTACCATATTTAATTATAAATTAATTTACTAGACAGTTCAGCCTTGACTAACTTAAAATACATAAAATTTAAAACAACTGACTTTTCAAACAAATAGCAGCCATTGGTCTGCCTGGTCATAGATCTAGCTTGGCTCATAGCACTTTGCAACTGATTTAAACCCTTTTGTTTGTTCAGAATAAACTTACTTTTTTAGATATTTTCTTTGCAGAAATGTGCTTGGCATCTCCATATTCAACAATTGTAGTTACCTTAACTAGAAATATATTAGAAAGATAAGGAAAATAAAATCAAAATCTCACAAAGAGCACAGAAGACCACTTCAAAATTAAGCCTATTTACCCCTGACAGCCATGTATTAGTTCTGCTCTCTGATGGTCATTTGTCTGGGACAGAGTTGAAAACACACTATGTGTGTTAATAACAGACACTGTGACACACTGGACAGGCAAGACACTAGGTAACCCTTCAACACCCAAACATAACAGAACTACATTTCAGTGGCAGTGTCCTTATTGGAGTATAAAGCGAAATGGGTGTTTTCCTTACAAACCTCAATGGGCAGGAAGTCAAAGGGGAACCTATGAGAAATTAGAGGTGACTTTCCTGGCTTTTCTACTATCCTGTAAAGTACTGACATGTCATTAAATCTGTCTCTGTGCCATTTTCAATGATGAAGCCAAAGGGCAGGAACTCTTATCTCATGTTTTTAAGTACCTCAACAGTAGCTAGCTCATGATCCTACACGCTGAATGCTAGAGGGATCTGTATGTTATACTTCTGGGTATATACTTTTCACTCTTGTATCCTTCAGACTTAATTTTAAAAATGCTCAGTTCAAACCAATTAAAAAAACAAAACAAAACAAAACAAAACAAACCACCAAGCTATACATTAATGGATTGACTTGCCTTTTTTGCTGTTGGTCCTCACCAGTTTTGGATTTGGTATATCTTCTAGAGAGCAGTCAGTCTAAAAAAATTGTTTATCAACAACGGAAAGTCAAAAGATTTTGGCCAGTAAATGCATATTATCCTACAAAAGGCAGTGAACTGAAAGGGCATAAAAGAAAGTAACAAAAGTGGCATTGGCTAAACACAAGTTTATTTTTTCAGAAACATTTGGATGTATATGCCTGCAGATGACCATAAAGCTCCAGGTAACATTCATAACTGCACCACAGCTGTCTGTCTAGTCTTTTCGTATCATCTTCAGACAGCCAAAACAATTTGTCTGAAAGGTTTACAGCAGGGAGAGAGGACTTCTATTCTGTAAGCTGTGACAAAACTTGAAAACACACACTTACCACTGCAGCAGCAAGAGCCACTTCCTCCCCTCCTTGCAAACCTGCAACTCAAGACGGTATAACTTGTTTAGATACTACTACTTGCATAATTATTATCTGCAGGTTCTTACCTTGCGGACTATGAAGCTGAACAAGTAATTCAGGATTATAGTTGCTTAAATAGTTAATCTTAGCTAGCATATATGTTGCATTTGAACAAGATTCAAGTCTTGTAGGATAGTCACTCCTACAAAACACTGCAAATCTTCGGCCGTTTCAGTATGTTTAATCTTTGAAAGGATACTAAGCATAGTCACCCAGTACAGAACCTGAATTCCAAGAAGGAAAGCCCCCACACTGCACTGCTGAAAGATAATGCTTTTTAGGCAGATGTTTTCAAGAGACAATGAAATACATACTCAGCAAAGGCTTAAGGTAAACTCAGGTTCTTCAGGAGTCTTAGGTTCGATCTTTTGTGCGGCCCCTGCAGGTTCCAGTTGCAAGGTAGATTCCAAAAACATCTCTTCTCACCAGAATATACATCTGATGCTGACTGTACACCATGGCTTAAACTGCTGCATAAATCTGAGGTTAAAATTAAACTTGTTTGCTTATCATCAGAGATAAGCTACTAGATAAGAAAGGCTCAGTTGTAAGAGCCTTCAACTTAACAGAAAGCCAAAACAATCTGTGGCTAAGAGGAACAGATTCCAATTGAAATAACTACTTCAGTTTTTATATAAAGAAAACACTAGACCCGTGGTTATTCCTTGTCTCTTTGGGCTTTAAATAAGCTGACTTACGAGCACAGATACAAGAAGGCACCAGTCTCTATACACTGTTTAATTCTACACCCTGTGTTAGTCAGGTCAGGCCGCTCCAACAGGAGTGCTCACTGAGCATCTGCAGCACAACACCACGGCCCATTAGCTTAAAACACTCAGCCGACAGAGCAAACTTTCTCGTGAAAGTCACCAAGTTTACAAGTTTCCTCACATCAGTCCGAGGTTCATCACACCGTCATGACATCCGAATTCCTCACAAATATAAGGCCACGCACACTTACTGAGCAAGTCTTTCCTTTTCATTTTCCTGATGGCAACTGGCATCTTCAGCAGCTCCACCGTAAACGCCTTCTCAGCTGTTTGCAAAACCGAATCAAGCTCTTTCTTCATTTCCTGGATATTTTCCTTGGCTTTAAAACAAAACGGTCTTTTACCGCCACACGTGTTACGTATTTCCAACTACAGGCACTAGCAGACTGCATCACAACAGACAGCTAGATCACTGGTTTATCTGGGATAATCAGAGCTGGGAGTCAGGGCGGCTGGAAGCTGCCTTCGGGCGCCCGCCGGGCTGAGGAGAAACACGGCGCGGCTGCGAGGGCGGGAAACAGGAGCCCGGGGAGCCCGGGGAGCCCGACCCCCGGGGCCTGGCGGAGCCCTGGCGGGGCACGGCGCGGGGCTTCCCCTCTGCGTGCCGCCCGCCTCGCCCGGAGCCGGCCCGGAGGCTCTCCTCGCCGGGAGCTGCTGTTCGCGCCGGGCCGCCTGGGCTCTGGCCCCCGGAGCCGCCTCAGCGCCCGCGGGGCAGCCCCCAGGCCCTCCTCGCCGCCCCCCGGCCCTACCCTGCTGGTCGAAGTCGCTGAGGAAGAGCGCGATGCGCTGATCCTTCTTCTCCTGGGAAACCGCCCCGCGGTCCGGCTCCACGCCCGAGTCGGTGCTGCGGCGCTTGCCCGCGGGCTTCCTCAGGGGCATGGCGGCCTCCCGCGGAACCGGCGCCCGCTCCGCGCCCCGGCAGCTTCAGTAAGAGCCTCGGTAAGAGCTTTAGTACTGGTCACGCTCCCCTCCGCCTCCGGGCCCGGGCGGACACACCCTCGGGGCGGCGGGAGCGCCTCGGGCCCGCTGCGAGGGGACGGGACGGGACGGGCCGGCCCGGGGGGGCACGGGCTGTGGGGCGGGAGCTGCCGGGGCGGGGCAGGACAGCCCGGGACTGCGGCCTCTGCTGTCGGAAGGGAGGGAAGGAAGAGCGGGGAGGGCGGGAGGGTGGGAATGCTGGGGGCCCCCGTGGCGGTGGTGCCCCGGGAATGCTGTTGGACATGGCTGGACGGGCGCAGAGCTGAGGTGCTCACCTCCTGGCGGGGACGGGGCAGGCCCGCGTGTCCTGTCGGCGCAAAATTAATCTTATTTTTATTGTTAATTATTTTGAAGCGGCCACGGCGGTCCTCGGCACCTGAGGAGCTGCGGCAGGGCAGGTGACGGCTCCCGTTGCCGGGGGTGAGTCTAACCGGAGTGTCACACCCAGGCCCGGCAGCCGGGGCTGGCAGCGGCTGCTGCCGCGGCTCGGACAGGGGCTGGGACACCTTTTTCTGTATAGGGAGAACCCCGTTTCAAAATGTAATACTGTGTAACATTAGAAAGGTATGACTACAGGTAGTACTGAATTAATTAAAACATTCAAAGCCATATCCTTAAGAGTAGAATTGCTTGCCAAAAGCTACTGGTTTACGTGCATCTAAATAAAATAATCATACCAGAAGCATGGATATCTTAGGTTTTGTACAAATGATCAAGCCTGTACTCTTTACTGACTGAGGAACTGTATAAAAAGGAGTTAGAATTCTGTTTTAAAACACTAGTGGTTTTCACACAGTGTATGTAGTTGATGTTGCAAGCTCTTTGAAGTTACTAGCTGTTCCTGCAGGGTCACTCAACAACAGCTGTAAAAAATCTGACAGTTCATAATATAACCATTTTCTATCAGACCATGTTCTTGTTTTTAAAACCAGCAACCTGCTCCCAAGAAAACCCCAGGTAAACGTTTCTGCTCCAGAAAACACTAAAATACCTGGTACAAAAAAGAAGTCTGCTTTTGCTTTTCTTCAGTGGTGCTGGCATATGCATCTATGTTTAGGAAAGCAGAACTAGCTTCCCTTTCCCTAAACTTCATTTTCTTTTGAATTACCGGGCACCACTATGGTCATTGTGAGGTGTCACTGCAAAAATACAAGATTATGTTGCTCTGTAAATTTAATCCCATACAAGCTGTGTGAGAAGTTGTTTGTTTGTTTGTTTGTTTGTTTTAATGAAACAACCAACAATGCTGAGGAAACCCCTCCCCAAAGCTTTCATGCTACAGTTGATCAGCCTTAACTGCCTGATTGATCCTCTATGAAGGCAGAAGTCTGGCTTGCTTAACTCCTGGTTATGACATCTTGCATAAAATATTATTAATGATGGGCATACATTATGCCTCTGTGTACATTTCTGTGTTGGTAGGGAATAGTTCTGTGTTAAAAAGTTTGACAAATTTCAAGTTCATAAATAGGAGTGATGCAGAAATTAATGATCTGGCACATGGACTAAAGTAAATACTGGCTTGAACATGAAGTTAAATGCCTCAGTGTAGTTCAGCAAGCGTTGCTTCAGTGGCATAGGAAATGGAGAAATATTACTCTTTTTTAATGTGTGCTTTATTATTTGGAAGTCTCATACATCTGAAGTTCCATTGTAAGGAGCACCTGTAGGAAAATCAAACCTAGAAGCATGCATTTGAAAGTAAAGATTGTCTGTTATTAATGAAATATTTAAAAGATGTTGAAAATAAGCCTCTTTTCTTAGCTTTGCAAGATTGCTCCACAAAAATGCACATTAACTGTATCACAGTACATACAAATATTGTGGATGGACAATAGAAATCACCACCCTTCCATATAAGATTAATCAAGAACAAATTGTTATCCCTTATAATGTCAGAACATAAAAGGCACCATAATAGAACGTTTAGAAAAAACTCAGTTTAAGCCATTGTATTTTAAAAGTGTAAGAATTGATGTCCCAGCTTGAAAGAAAAAGCCTTTGACACCTGTAAATTATCATTAGAAACTTTAAACTGTTACATTTTTTTCCAGAAGTATCAGGTGCAAATGCAAGGCAAATATAAAATCTATTTACTTATTAGAATACAAATACTACCCCATGAAAAATCTGTAGTTACAAAAATATAAAAAAATATTCTAACTCCCATTGTTAGGTCTTGGCTTCAATCTATGCTGCATTACAAGTCCAAAGCCAGATCTGATTTGGACACATTCCTAGAATAGGATAGTGCTGTCTGTATTACTTTTAATCAATATTTGGACCTCTTACTATGGTTTTGCTGGATTTATTTTCTTAGTGCATGTTAAGGATGTGAAGTGGAGAGTGCTAACAGATAAAAGGTTTTATCAATACTAGCAACATAAGAAGTCCCATTTCTCCAAAGATTAAAGTAGAACTTTATGGTTTTTTTCTCCAAGCCTCCATAGTAACTCTGTGTAGCTGAGGCATTTTAATTTATGAAGCTGTGACCACTGGCAGGTGATTGAAAGTACCAATTTATTCTCACAGACTTCAGTAAGGAACTGTAAGAAGTATATCAACTGCTAATTCTGTGTCATAGACAAGTAGCTGCTGTTGCAGGGACTGTTATTGGCAACATCTTGTCTTCCACACACAATAGATTAGCACGTGTTTTATCCATATGGTGATTCTCTAGCCCTTGGCTTCAGTAGCCTGGATCAGCATAGGATGTTGAACCAGCTGCAATGGCAGCCTAACAAAGTGCCAGTAGACATTAAAATGAGTTTACTTCTAAAAAATAACTTAAAATTAATCATTAGACTAAATGAGATATTCTTAATGAACAAACTTTGTAAATGCTGAGCCTAAGCCTGATAAATGCTCATGCTTTCAGGGCTGAATACTGGAAGCTTGTGTGTCTTCAGTACCTTATCAGTGCTAGCAGAAGGTCTCCAGCTTTCAGCTCCAGAAAAACAGAAGCCTTCTTTTGTCACACAGGGAAACTGGCATAGATTAGCAGAGTAGCACAGCTGTACTCTTAGATAGCAACCTCGTTCTGCTGGGTTTTAATAAGCACCCACGATTGTTCAGCCAGCAGCATGGCTGTGGAAGATTGAAGAGTGAGCTGTACTATCATCTTTATGCTTAATGCAAGACATTGTCCTTTAAATACCTTTTACTACATTAGAAACCATTCCCAGCATTTCTCCTGCTAGCAACATTCATTAGTCCTTTCCAGTTCAAGCTGGATTTTGGCCAGCTAACAGGTCTCTCAGTAATGTGGTTCCAAACGAATGTTCTCCATAGATAAAGCAATTCTGAAATAGTGTTGCCTTTTACCCTGCTTGAAAGGATTTACAGTACCCACATCTGCTTTGAAACAGTAACTTACTATGTTACATGTACATAAAAGATGTGAGCTAACAGGAGACTCATGGAGTTGTCCTGAGAGGAAGTGTTCAGTGCTCTTATGCTGGAATAATATGTTGAACAGCATATGAATAAGAAGCTAATATTCCCCATTATGTTTCAGTTCATTAAAATAGTGTTCAAGCAGACACCAAGTTCACTCCTCTGGTCAGAACTGTATATTCCACTCCTGTTGAGATGGCAGGATTCCTTTTTCAGCAGAAGTTTAAAGGTATCTGCACACATCTGCCAAACTTTTTTTTTTTTTTTTTTTAATAATAAGCATGCTGTACTTACATGCTTTATCAGATTTGGAGAGCACTTCATACTTCACAACAACCAAAAAAAATTAAACCAAACAATACCTATAATGTAGGCTTTTGGATTTTTTTTTTAGAATTTTAAGATGGGAAATGTTCCTAGCTAAACAATAGCTCTTGGCATTTCTGTTTTGTAAAAAAACCCCTCACACAACAGGAGTCATTCTAATGAGCAACTCCCCCAACCTATTGAGTCAAATGTTCATGAATGTAATTTCCAATCAAGGCACAAAATCATTTACTGGTTCTTTCTTCTCATTGCTTTCTTCACATTCTCCTCTTCCCTTTACAAGAAGAAAAAAAAAAAAAAGTTGGTGTAACAGTGTCTTCTATGCCAGACTTTAAATTTAGTAGTCCTATAATTCGTAGCAGTATCTGAGATTAGTTCTATCTATTTTTAATTTAGTTGATTTAAATGAACAGCACGTTCTCAGCACATCTTTGTTCATTTTCTACACTTGCCTTGACAGGGAGGGGACAAGGGGAAAAAGCCACAGTAGTTTCATGCATATTTTTCAAGAAACTTTATGTGGAAGTCTTTTACTTTGTCCAGTAGCATCTTCAGCTTCTCTACTGGAGGAAGAATGGTGATTCTGAAAAAGAAAATGTAAGGAAGAAAAAAAAATAACCCACATTTTCTTCAAACGAACTAAACTGTGATCTTTACACTGATCTTGATTAATCTCAGGGCACAGCTAGAATTGTGTTAAGTTTAATACCAGTTTTGATGTGGTTCTCTCATTTTCTGCATTAATGCTTCAATTGAACTATACTATTAAACTAAAGCATTTGAAGAAATAACAGCAAGCCAGCTTCCATTTTTGGGACAGTTATGCCAAATTATGCCCAGTTTTTTGAGCTTTAGGGGCTGGCAGTTGTGAGTACACGTATATTTCTTTTTTAATTGAAAACTTAATTCAGAAGCACTAAATGAATGCAACATGCCACATGGCATTTTTAGTCCCTTTTCCCATTCTTCTGCATAATCTAAAAATCATGTTGATACAGAAAAAAAAATGGTTTTCCCACACTGGTACAGGAATGGACCAGCTCTTTCCTGCAGCTGCGTGTACCCAGATATCTAACCCAGCTATCTGTGCTGCAGAGCTACCATGGCTAAAGGTACCCTCTGTTATGTTGCTTCAGACCAAACAAGACTCAATTCCATGATAAATTCTAGCTATCAGTGACTGCTGGAGTGAAGTACTGTTTATTGGAAGCAAAAGCAACAGAGTTCACGGTTTTGGTATTAGATTTAGTCCAACATCTTGTTTTGGTAAAGTGAAAAGTTATTCAGCATGTTTAAGGAGAGGATTTATAGAAAAGATAGAGCATCTTCCATGCAGTTTCTCCATATGGAAACACTGTTTAATCCTCTCTCCTGAAGAAAGCAGGACATGTTTTGTAATGCCTTGGCTGACTTTAGAGTATAAGCTATTAGTGTTGTTTGTATTCTAGAGAAGGCATTTCAGATCTCAGTGTATAAACAGAGTAAAACTATTCCAGCAAGCTGTGAAAACACCGTAATAACCTGAATAGCTCATCTAGTGGACCAGGTCTTTGACCTAGCTGTCAGTCAACAGAAAATGTCCAGTAGAAAGTGAGACAACATAAACTGAAATAAAAATCCTTCTATATTTAATCTGCAGAAAAAGTACTGAGATGGTACTTAGCTTATTGCAGTTAATTTGATTTTAAACAAACAGAAACTGTACCTGAAATGGTAGCTTCCTTCTCTTTGTCCAAATCCACTTCCAGGTACAACACATATTCCAGTCTCTTCCAGAAGTTTCATGCAGTAGAGCAAATCAGGTGCCATTTTGTGAGCCTAAGGAAATGGATGCTTTGGAATTACTGAAGTCAAAATATTCCAAATATATAGAATTTCCTTATTGCTTTTCTTCTGTAAACCTTATTGTACATGATTAGTTTCTTATTCTATTTACTAAAGAAAATTAGAAAAATTGCTAAATGACAGTTCACACTGTGAATTAAATAACAGTACTTATTGGAGGAACAAGACAGAAGAGTCTACACAAAACACTTGCTTCAGAAGACAGATTTTAGATATATTTGTTTTTCTTCTTGACTTGCTTGTAACTATTTGTTGAAAGTCTCAAAATTGTACTTAAAAAAATCTAAGCCACTGACATTAGACAAGATGAAATTAATTTCAGAGCTGTGTGTTCCAGTTACGTTGGCAGTTACTATTTTTTCCCCTGAATTATCTGCTGACTATAAAGTCCCCTGATAATAATTATGGAAGTTCTTAAATACATGCAGGTTATATGCCTAATCAAATAATCAGTTGAAAAACAGCCCTATTTTTGTCCACAGCTATGATGATAAAATTCCCTTTGAAAGAATATTACACATTAGGTAATAGAGCTCTAGTTAAGAACAAAAAGGCTTGACATTTAGTAATACAGCTTATTATCCCAAATACAAAAAGGTATTGTACAGAAGTAAAATTTGTAAGGAAACCTGCCTCCCTCTTTCCCACACTTGCTGAATGGGGCTTCATTTGCAGGGTCAGTAGCACACTGCCATTCACAGTTCCCTTTGCACAGGTCCAGCTACTTGCCCACCCTATGAGTTAGTCTATTTAAACACTAACGTTCTCAGGTAACATTCTTAGCCTGGAAGCCCCACCACTGTGCTGAAATGCTCTGTTTTGTTGTCCTCTCTTAAAATAAAGGTCGTGTTACATTTAAGATCATACAAAGTCAACAAAGCACCGCTTTTGTAACTACATGAGCTCACTCTACCATTAGAAGATGCAGGCACAAATGTGTGAAGGTTAAAATGGATTGGGGTAAAAATGACGGACTGACCTTTGCTTCCTCAATGGCTTTGGGTGGAATAAAGATCCGTGGGAAAGCATACATAGCTCCTTGAAGCGGATTGCAGTGAATTCCTGGTACTTTGTTAAGCATGTCTTCTGTTAGTTTGGCTTTTTTGGCAAGGTTGTTCAAAACAGACTCTTTCTCCTGTTTAAAAGGAAGGTGTTCAGTTTGACATGTTTGAAGTGGCAATAAAACCACCAGAAAAAACTACCATGTTTCAAGAAGCCTTCCCTGAAATAAGAACTTTTAGGGCTTTGCTGAGCTATTAGAGCAAATGATGTTCCCAATTCCAGTCATACTCTTAAAGACAACAATGCAAAAAGGCATTAGCAGGATAGAACTACAAAGTGTAGATGGAAAAAAACCTGCAGAAGGCTCTATCTGCATGCCCTCTTCTTACACTCTTTCTTCTGAGCATCTACTCTTGGCTATTTTTAGAGACAGTGTTAGCTGAACCTTTGATCTGACTCAATACTGTAACTTCTTGGGCCAGATTCAGTTTCATTTTTACAAGTGACAAACTATCTATATCTATACTTTAATACAGAACATCATCTCCAGTATAGAGGGGCACTGGTCACCTAAGAACAAGGCTGATTTTATAACTGTACTTGAACTTAGATTCCTGTTTAGTTTTCAGTAAAATTAGTTCTTGTTTAGTAATTCATTTGTCATGCTGAACACAGTGGAAAAGTTGAATTTATCAGCAAGAAAGCTGATTTGATAAAGCCTTCTTGGCTTTATTTGGCTTCTAAACAAAGGAACCACAAAAGGTATAAAAATATCTTTGAAAGCAGTCATACTTAGTTAATTTAAAACACCCTGTATTGTTCTGTAAATTGGTGTTACTACAGGATTTGCCACGAAGAAATTAAAGAAGTCTGGTGTCTGTGTATATTTTGTGTTCACAATACTTAGGATGGGTTTAAGAAAGGCACGAAAGAACAAGCATGCTATTCCTGACCTTTATGAACTGTGAATAAGATTCTTCTCCAGGTACTGGAGGATTCACTACAATATCCATTGCTGCTTGTCCTGAGACTGGAGGACAAAGCCGAACAGAAAGCAGCTTCACAAGCTGACCTTTAATTTCTGGGTGCAAGTTAATGACTTCCATGTAACCTCCTCTGTAGCCACATCTGTGATTAAAGTGAACAGAAAAGATCAGTTAACCTCAAGTGTATAAATGCAGAATTGGAAAGACAATTAATGAGGATATTACAATAAGTAACATACAGGTCATTGCAACAGCTGCTACACTGATGTTTTAAGATGGAACTAAATGATATGTCATTAAGTCCTAGTATCCCATACAGCAAAAACTGTGAACATGCAGCTTTCCTCTTAGGCAAGTTAACACTTGACTTGGATTGTTTGCTCTTCAGAACAAGAGCATGTGGCTGTAGCAGCATATATTTAATCAGAAAATTATTTTTCTTCCATCTCTTCCAATGATTCTTGAGCTTTTCCTTTGAATGTTGGAGACCATATTTTGCTTTATCATGGGTCTGGTTTAGGACTGTGGGATTTCACCTTTGTTGAGCTGAGGCATTAGGTGTCTGAAATAAATATACTTACTTGGTACTTTGGAAACCACTGAGCTAATCCATTACTCTGTGCTTAAATGCTTGCTTTCCTTTTCTTAATAATTTTTAGTTAAAATTAATAGAAGGCAGTGGTTTACTTTCAGGTTACTAACATGAAGCGGCTGTCCCACCAGATTGATGAGGAAGATGAAAATAAAACAAAAAACTGAAGCAGACTTACTCGCCCATGTATCCCTTAGAGGTGGAGTGAAAAGAGGCCAGCTCAACATTGTTATAGTACTCGGGTCCCATCTCATACAGAATCTTTTTGAAAGAATGAAACTGGCATCCTTCAGCGTACACATTGTCCTGGTAAACCTGAATAGTCAGAAGACATTAATGTGCTCTGTTCCCCCAACTAAGGATAAAAGATCTAGCCTTTTAGAGAGCCAGGTCTGAACTGAAGAAGCAGTGGTAACACTCAAAGCTGTTAGAAGACACAAGGTTCTTTGTTAAGTAGTAGTTACTGTGATGATATATTTTAGCCTTTGGAAGAACAGTGAGCTTATGTGTATAATTTAACTCTTCTTGTATGTTTAAATAGATTTTCTTCCGTCTCTTTCATTTGAAGTGGTCTAAGTATCACATAGCTTTTCAGTTCCAGAAAAATTGCTCCTTGTGTCTCCTTGCTTGTGTCCCCTACCCTTTCTTTCTAGTTCAAATCCAGATCAAGCCACCTCTCGTATTAATCCTCTGATATTAGGAATCTTGTATGTTTGCTTATGTCTTAATACAATAACAGAGAACCTATTCCCTGTACTTAAAAAATACCACACAAGGAACAAAATTACACCTCATATGCAAACTTTTTGAGAGAACAGAATATTCCATTACCTCATCAGCCATAAGAAAAAGTTTCTCTTCCCAAGCAAAGTGTATCACATCTTCAATGCACTTTCTGTTTTGCACCTGTCCTATAGTTTGATTTTTAAAGCAAGAAGAAAGTTAGTGGAGCATATATATACAAATCTTTTTGCCCAGACCTACTTAGACTACCAACTTTTCAATATTATATCCTTCTTTCTCAAAGAAGTGATACTGAATTTTAGAATTCAGTTCACTAAGTGTGAAAGCAAAGAACATTTTTGGAGGAAGGCAAAGCAAAGGAAGTGTGAGATATAGCAATCAGTCAATAACTTCTTAAGAGTACTGTGGATATAAGTGATCATTTGAAATACATGCATGATGGCTAAGTTGGAGCTAGTTTCTCACTAATCAACCTCAACTACTCAAAAAACAAAATTCTTCTGAGGGAGGGAGTGGTTGCCACTGAGTTCAGAGTGTATCTGTATTCAGTGCCTCTCAGAAACAAGAGGCTACAGGCCACATCAGAGATAAGAGCTCAAGATCAAAAGTGACTGAAATTCATTCCACCAGTCTGCAGAAGTTCGGTGGAAGCAGTGGCTTCAAATGGGGCCCAGTGGAGTGAACCTGCTCCCTCCTCTCTTCCCAAACCACCGCAGCTCCATGATACTGAAAACAAGAGCACTGATCTCTAGAATTCAGCTTAAGATATATGATTCGTATTTAGGATTTGCCTGCAATGCCAAGTGCATGAATGAGTTTTATAAAAAACAACAACAAAGTTCTTAAAACCTGTCCATTAAACAAAATTGCTGCAGACCTGTGGGATTTCCGGGGTTGATGATGCAGAGCACTTTTGGATTGCAATATCCCTTAGCTTCATTCAAGGAACGGCGAAGTTCATTCACATCTAGAGCCCAGCAATTTTCTTCATCCAAATAGTAGTTCACCTGGATAGCATCTAGTTCAGATATGGCTGCTGAATATAAGGGATATTGTGGTATAGGGATCATCACTCCTGTTCGGGATTTTCCATCTCCTGAGATCAGGATCTTTAAAATTGACTGGGGAAAAAAGTAGGAATTAAAAAAAAAAACAACACACAAACAAAACATTTCACACCAGAATGAATAGTATACTCTAGAATAAGTTACTATACTTCCTTCTTAAAAACTATAGTTAATGTAGATTTCTCTTCTAGAAGCATATGGTCATTTTCTCATATCAAAGGGCATTTTTTTATTTCAAGTTAAGTTACTGGCTGAATGAGGATGATCCAGCTCAGCTAAATGAAATTCCTCTGCACATCACGGCTTCTAAAGATGATGTCTGATCAACTGCACAAGGTTGGAGGGAAAGCTGGTAACAGGAGTAATAAGATGATGATTTTTCTACTGTGTCTGGTTGTAAGCAAAGAAGCCTCAGCTAGCTGTTGTTTGTTGCTTTCCATTCCTTTTATCTCACTGGACGCAAGAGGCCAATAAATAAAACCAGAAATTAGAACTCAGACCTGAGGAGGTTCTCCTTTGGAACAGAGAGACCTGTTTTAAATGAGGAGCAATTGTGGCCAGGTGGGAACAAAGCTAGAGACTTGCATTATGTTTTCATTTTCAAATAATAGAAGAGGCAAAAGTCTGAATGTCTTGGGATGGAAATTTAATGTATCCTAAGTAGTTTACACCCAGAAGATAGAGACAGAAATTTAATACTTGTGCTAAGGCTAGTCCAGAGGATTTACCTGTGCCCAATGGCCATGTGTCTGTGTGTTTGTGTGTAGGCTTTTTACATGTCAATTAAATAAGGGAGTGTATAATGCAAGTGGAGAGATTATTTTTTTTTTTGCCTTTGTAATCAAGGGAGATCTCTGAAGTACAGGTGCAATCAAAGCAGGCATCATTCTCAACATGTAATTGATAGTGTAAAAATAAAAATACCTCTTCAGATATACCAGCAATATCCTTTGAAGTTTCTTGTCATTCTAGATCAAAATCTGTCTTTCTGTGCCTCCCATCAACTACTAACTCAGCTGCTAAGCTAGTGATTTATAATCAACATAAGTTTGTACCCACCACTACTTTAAAAATACCAAGCATGCAAAATTTATAATCAGGACCAAATGCAAATTTTAAAACTCTTTAAGAGCCTCTGTCCCCCAAGTTATGAAGCAATAGCTGTTTTATCCTTGAAAATGCTAAATAATGAGACTCATTGTACTGCTGACTTTTCATCACTGGTGAAATCAAAGAAGCGTGGTGCAGATTTTATATGCTGCACTGGCATTCCTGACAAGCTGCCAGTATAACACTTGGCATCATAAACTCTGGAAAGCCAATTCAATAAAGACATCTGCGGAACTGTTCATCTCAAAACATTGTCATTCTGAACTCTGCCACTAGGTGTCATTTAAAAAAAACCCAAACTTTTACAAACGAGCTAAAAAAGGCTACCTTAGTAAAAGCAAGGAACTGCTGATGTTTGTAATGTCAGCAAATGTGTCTGTGTAAAGGAAAAATCTAACAGAGACAGTTATTCCTGTCTTAACTGAAGGTCATCTTTCAACATGGTTGAAACCAAAACCTGCAGTTTTCCCCAAACAAGCTGGCTACTGAAATAGATCTTTGGGATTTTCACTGGCATTAATCTGCAGTAGCAGACAGTTTACTTAGAAGAGCTGTTGAGACTTCTTCAAAGTAGTTCCCTCCTCTCTGTCTCTGATTCATTCCCTCTCATCTTCTTTGCTTATGTATCTTAACCACTGAGGACACTATTATTTAGCCTGTATGGTCTGACTCTCCTAAATTTACATTTAGGAACCTCTGTAGTTCATACTACCTTTAAAAAGGTATAAGCTAATGTATATTAAGAGACTTTGTCTCCATTCACCTGTTTCTTAGCTGGCATTTTATGTGCACATAACTGGGTGTATTGGATATCCACTTAATGTGACTTAAGTATCTGCTAGATCAAACTCATAGGAGTTTGTGAGACCACATCTCCAACAGAGATCTGTATTTCCAAACATAACTGCTAAATCATAATTTATATCACAAAGAGACTGATTTAATTTTAACTCTTACAGCAATACCATCACTTGCTCCAGTGGTAAGATATATGTTATCTGGATCTGCAGGAACTCCTCCATCTCTTCTTGTAATATATGAAGCAACATCCTCACGAATGCAATTTATACCTTGACTGGCAGTATAAGCTCCTGAGAAAAACAGAAAATTAAGTGAGAATTGAGTACAACGAACATGAGATTTTCTGTTTGCTAGCAAAACTCCTGAGCCAGTATTGTATGAAGTAGTTTCTATATATGAGGTCTTTGATCCCCAAGGTTGGTTTTGCTATTTCTTGAAGGAGTAGGAAAGGGAATTGGTTTGTTTATAGAGTAAAATAATTAATTTGAAATTAGAAAAAGATAATAAGTATCACTAAAATACCAATAAAAAATGTATACTAGGTTGGTAAAAGGATTGAAAGGCTACTTTGCAATCTTGGACAGCAATCCCATTTTTACTATCTCCCAGTTGCTTTCTTTATGTTGAAAACCACTTTAGAATGTCAACCAACAGGTATTTAAGTACTGAGAACAAGGGACAGATGTAGCACGTGGAATAGAATGGAGAATAACTTATTCAAATCCATGACAAAAGTAAGGATTGTATTTGTAGTTTGAAAAGAACATAATACCATTTTGTCCCATAGTCTCAAACCCAAAAAATCCTAAATGGCTCTCCCTTTCACCCAGCATATCCCACAGCCACTTTCAGTTATTTGTAGCAGAAATATATAGCATCACCCCAGTTTATTAACTTCATGCACAGTTTAAAGAACACCACTAATAATCTGAAATAAAGTGTTAGATTCCTGTGTGCATCATTGCTGAGCACGTGCAACAGATAAACCTAAGCCAAGGTGAGAAATGTATTCAAGCTATGAAACCTAAGACAATGTACAATGAAGTGACAAGTGTACATCTAATTTAGAACACTGTCATGAAGCTGCAGAATCTTCTTTGCTTGTTGGATGGAGTGGAATAATTGTGCCTGACTTAACTCTCATCACTCAGTTACCTTCTAGTATTCTGCCTGATAATACTTCTGTGGAAGCATAATTGATAAAGACAAAGAACCTTTGCAAGTTCTGCACAATGGCATGGGACAAAATGGTATTTCAGGGCACAAAGTTCCCTGATGTCCTAAAAGTTTACTTTTACAGAATAAAAGTTATATTGGGTATATACTGTGGTCTTTGACCACAGCTATGAAGCTGCTGTTAAAGTAGGAGAAGAATCTTAAGTTATCAGTCTGACCTGTGCTCCTTTGAGGGCCAATTTCCATGACTCAGTGAGGATTTACAGAATTCAGGATTTACCTGAATTCAGTTTTCAGGTCTTCTACACTTAATTGTACTCCTTGGATAGCTTTGACTCGAAACTGACTGCTTGCACTGTGGGATGCAAATTAATAAACCCAGCCCAAAAAGCTGCATGTGCATATATTAGATATTTTTATATATAGAAGAGGTGTAAACTTCTCAAATCCCTGGAAAGATATGACAGTTTTCCCACATGCAAAGTAAGTGATGTCAAAGGAATCTGGGAGTATGTGAACACAACAGAAGTTGAGGACATATCTGAGATTTCATACATGGTCTGGCAGTAACAAGAGTCAGTACAATGAGCAGGGTTTTGTCATATGAATGTTCATTGGAAGTGAGGTTATTCTAGTTCATATCCAGAGGCCAAGACACTCAAATTAACTTTGAAATTAATACATTTAAATAGACTGATATAGATGTGAGTACAACACTTCAAATAGCTTGACCCATATGTAGTGAAGCCACTTGTGTGTTGGATTGACAATTTTTTTTTTTTTTTTTAAATATGGTTTTACTAGAACGCAACACAGCACTTAAAGCTACATGGAAGGGTCAGGTTTTGACCTTTGCTTTTTCCGAAGAAAGCCAATTTCTCATCCGCCACAAAGAGAACAGCAATAAGTTGTCAGACTACTAACAAAGCAGTAGGAATAACTTTCATTCAGCTGCAGATCCCCTAGCCTCAGAGGGCGTGTTGGTGGAGTGCTGTACAGAGGCTGATGAGCAACTGAGGCCAAGAGAAGGAGCTGATGTGATACTGGAGACAGGGAGGGTGGAGAGAAGGCATAAACCAGTACAGCAGACCAGTAAGGTCTACAGTGGTTTTAGTATTCAGGAATTTAGAATGACAGTTTTTCTTGGTACATACCCTTTCAGGAAAAAATAATTTAGACTCCAGCTACTTACAGAACGTCAGTGTATCCACTGAAATGAAAAGGGTGTATTCAGGATGATCACCTTGTTTGAATACTGTAACTGTTTCAGGCCTACCTCCTCGGCATCCGCTGAGCTAAAGCAAATTACTTGAAATACGTGATCCTCTGCTGAACAGAGGATTTTGCATGCAGCCAAGATATTTCTGAAATATCATGCAAGGATTAATTCCTTTCATTTCACTCCAGCATGGGGCCAAGACCCCACATTCTGAGAACTCTTACAACCTCCCTGAATTTGAAAATCACTACAAAGAAAGGCTGAGGCAAAATTCAAATGTATCCCTGGTAACTCTTTACATGACAACTACTACTATGTGGATTAATTGTTCCAAAGTAAGCCAGGAAAGGAATTAATGGAGCTAGAGGAACTTCTCAGTTTTGATACATGCATTTTTTATGTCCTACACATAGAAACAAAACCAATGCAAAAAAAAAAAAAAAGGTGAGGATAAAATGTGTTCTGTATTAAGCTGTGTTGTTAGGCATAGTCCAAGGCTGAAATACCACTAACATAACTACTGTTTGGATTTTGTTTATAGTTCCAGAACACCTACTCTCAAAATATGCCAGTGCAAACAGGCACTGCAATCACAAAGATGAAGAAATACACCAGTTACTCTTATTACATACTCTGAAATGTCATTCTTAGCCTACCTGAAAGAAGGTGATTCAGTGTGCCAGATTCTTTGCGGTACCCCATGGCACAAGCAGGCAGTTACTGCTGCACTCCAGAACTGTATCATCCTCACCTTGTCCACTTCTGTGACAAGTCTCATCAAAATGTGCACAATTAGTCACTCCTTATCAGGAGGCCATACCATGAACTCTCCCTCTATCATTTTGCCCTAGGCCATCTCCTGTTTGGTTTGTAATCATACGCAACAAGATTAAGAAATGTCAGCACTGCAGATATTGAAACTACCTTTGTTGCTTCTAATACCAACAGGAGCAACTGAACAAGGCACTTACCTAAGCTGTTTCCTCCACAGCCCTGCAAGATCCGTCTGGCTCGCTTTTTGGCATCTTCTGGAAAACTTGGGCTGTCCAACAGGTTTGGGTATGTACACAGTGCCACTACCTAGAGTGCCAAGAAAATGTAAATGGATGACTTCTCAGTGGTTCAAATTGTTAATATTACTATTAATTTTCCTTGTAAATGAAGATCACAGATACTAGTTAATTTAAAACCAAGGTTATTGATGAAGAGTTTGCAGTTGTTTTTTTAAGGGTAATGCTTACAGAAGTGAAGAAATCTTACTGGATTCCAAGTTCTGCTGATAAAAACAGTTATAGAATTTTTAACTATTTGTGTTACAGACAGTGAAGATTGTAGTCCGAGTGAGCTGTGCATAGTGCAAAAGCAGTAAAACAGTTAATTATTCATATGTTATCTCTAAGCAGCTCTCTCCTCCTCTCTTTCTGTATTACTAGCCCACTTTATTGACAAGAAACCAAGAATTTAAATATGGAGCAGAACTGAGAAATATGATCAAATTTGGAAGTCCCGGTTGTATGTTCTAATCATTATTCCCAAAAATAACTTATTACTAATTCGGATTTGTGGGGAATATTTAATTAAAAAAGAAGTGATGATATAGAACATCATAAAAGTAGAAACATGACCTAGCAGAATTAAGTTTATGAAGGAATGTAAGAGGCAAAGAATCTAGAGGTCTTGCTTGAGATCAGCTGAATTTGTTCCACTCTCATTTTTACACATACATGGTGTAACATGTATAGGCTGCTGTCATTTTGTGGGACAATGACTAAAGAATTATTCCATGTGCACACATGGTCATGGGGAGAAAGGATTTCCCATTGACCCAACATTTTCTTCAATAACATTGGTTCTGCATAATTTGTAAGACACTCTGGTATTCCTAGTTTGCTGATAGTTTGTTGTACAGCTTGGTTTTATCATCTCATCACCTGGACCCCAGTTTGAAAGAGCTTCAGTTTGTCCTGGCAGTCTGAATTTGCATTATTGTAGACTGAGGATTTTACATGTGTGTGTGAGGGATGCGCCATAAATAGCATTATACTGGTTTTAAACCTTGCTTGTGTTTTATGAACAATGTACACATGTGGATTCTGTTGTGGTCTTTTCTAGAAGTTAACAAACCAGTTAACTTGCCCAGAGGTAAAATGTGTAAAATCAGAAACAGTACAACTAGTTGTACTCAACTGCATGGAGAGGTGAAGAAAGAAGTTTGCTTTTTTCCTTGAAGATCACCACTTCATTTTTTTAAATGCTTTATTGATAATTAGTGTGCTGACTGATAACATAGGAGAAGTAGCAGAAGAAAGTATGGGTGGGGAATGATCTGAAAAGTAAGGAAAGCTACTGTGTTGAAAGAGGACACTCAGCAAGCAAGGTATAGGACTTTGTCTCAGAAATCAAATGTTGTAATTTTTTACAAAAGGACTATCTTAAGTCTAAGAGCACCTAGTGAATTATTCATACTGATACACACATCAGACAGATTTTAAGGCGTTCTTGGTAATCTAGTAAAAAAATCAATAATAATATTTTTATAATACTCTTACCTGACGGAGGAAGGTGATTGGCCTCTGTCCCATTGCATGTGCATCTCCAATGTTGGCTTTAATTACTTCAGTAAAAGGTTTTTTGATTCCCTAAAAAGAGATAATTCACAAGGTATTGTTAGGGATGAAGTAGATGATAAAGAATCCCACTTTTTTGATATCTATCATATGGCTGTAACTGAACAGTCCCTAACAGAATTAACAGAATGTTTAATGTAAAGCTTAATGCTTTTCTTATACAGTAGTGCCAATAGAACTTAAATGCTTTACAGAAATGATGCTGTGACACATTTTTAAATGATAGGCTAGTTCACAGGGCTTTTTCTTCTAGCTACAGGTGAGAGTATGACTTGCTTGGAAACTACACATTGAAGAAGAAAAGATGAAAAAGAGGCATTTTGAATTGTCAGTACTAGAGGAACTTGTCTGATACACCATGGGGAGAGATGGATCAGGCAAGAATCTGAAAAGACTTAAGGACATTTGAGAAATAAAGCAACAAATGAAACCTCAAGACCCTTACTACTTTTTAGAACAAAAACAGTAGAGATACTGCATGATTATTTATTTTCTATTTAGATTAAATATTCATCATGTGATGACCCCACTTTTCCATATAAAGATGTTTTACAAAGTCTATGATAGTGAAGCTCTATATGATAAACAGCAGAAGTGCTAACTAGTCATCATGAATATTTAAAAGCTTTCTAATCTCTGAAATCTGAACAGCCAGCCATTTTTCCTGTGAGGAACTGAATATGTCAAAGGAACAGAGGGAAAAGAGTTGATGAATGTTGATTAACAATCATGGCTCTTTAAAAAGCAAAATAAAAGAAAGCAAAAAAGGCAAGGAACCATCTGGTAGAAAAAAAACCCCATTGATTTAAATAGAAAAAGATGAACTGAGCCAACATGACAAGAAGAAAAAAAAAATACATAAAAAAAGGATAAATTAGGTAGGTGAGAAAAAAAAGTATATTTTTTGTAATGTATATTAAAATATGAGAGATAGTAGGGAGCCCTTATAACAATGACAGAGTTTTCAGGTGGACTAATGAACTTCAAACTTAGACCAACTAGTTTTCTCCACAAAATAACATGTAACAACCTGCTATGGCTGTGGACTGAACTCACAAATTCTCTTCCTGGCCAGTGCATTTACAGCAAGTTATTTGCTTTGGATACAGAATATGTGGCTGGCAAGCCCTAAATAATTTTTGCTTTTCTACCATGGATTATAAGTTGGATTTCAATGACAGACTGGATCCCAGATGTGCAAAGCTAGCAATGACCAAAATATTAGTCAGGGATATTAGGGATACAAATTCCCATGCTAAGATTTGGAGGTTTACAGCTGTGTAATGTGGCTGAGAGATTATGTGATAATGCAAGTATATAATCATCACCTACTCCATAAACCCCACACTACCTTTGCTACTAAAATGATTGATCTGGAGAGCACAGGAAAACACACATAACAGTAACCTTACAGTAAAATCCCAGCAAAGAAGGAAAAAATAGGTTTTCTGTGTTGTAGCCAGTGTTCCCACATGCTTGCTTAAGGGCCCATGGTCCTTTTGACTAACTTGTATTTCTTGGTCTCAGCTACAAGAGCTGTTGCCCTTTTTGTCTTTCAGAAGAGGGATTCTTTTAACTGGGACCTTTGCCTTTCCTGACCATGAGTTAATACAAGCAATTGTTTAGAACTGCCTTAATGAGGTTCACTACATCCCCTCCTACTGATTTTTTTTTTCCTTATATTTTTCTGTTCCTTGGTTTCCCATGTTTTTATGGAGAGAAGGAATATCGGAAGTTACTCAGATTTAGTTTTGACTCCTCCAGAACAAAAAGTCCCTTCTTACCATTTCAGAAAGAAGGAACAGGAAACAGTAACAGGCAAGAAGAACAAGTGTCAAATGTTAAGAAGTCAAAGTTAAAAGCAAGAATATCAGAATCTGGCAGAAGACAGTGCCTATGACTCTGCAGATGACTTCAAGATAGAGTTCTACTTAAACCCTTAAGACAGAGTGGCATTAGTCACTGGTTACTTTGTGTCAAGGTTTCTCCCATCGTGGTGGCACTGATATGCATGGGTATCCAGGGGAAGGTTAATGTCAAACACTTTTAGGGAGGTCTATGAAAAGATCTGTATGAAAGGAGAAAGTGTGAATGTGATGTTGATAACCTCAACATCAGGTTGTGATACAGCAGGAAAAGTGCTGCAACAGGTTATGGTTTGCTAGGGCAGGATTTTTTCACTGCAGATGGCTAAGCAGTCTTTTGCTATGTTAACAACATGCCTTTGCTGAGACAATTTAAGTCCCTGGCAAGGCAAGGAACATACAGAGGGTGTAGAAACTAGGCCATTGAATTCTTGTGCTTTTCTTTTAGTGATAGACAGCTGCTCCCCTACTCTGCTTATCTCTCTCTCAATACTCCCTCTCATACCCCCTCTCTCCCATATTCTCTCTCTCTCCCAGTCTGGGCAGGTTTTCAAGGTGCAGTCTGACTGGATTGTAACTGGCCTGTGTCAACAGGCAGGGATTTGGAAAAGTGAAACTTGCAGAACAGGAGCTCTAATAACACACTGCGGTGCAGTAAGTACCAGAGTGATACTCAAGTCTACAAAAGAGAGTCTGAACCACATCAAGGAGGAAAACCAATCCCCAGCCCTACAAAACAACCACTGCTACAGTCTTCTACCTTTGGTGGCACCTCACCCTGTCCTAAAAATATGATTAGTCTTCATCTTGGAAAGAAAGCTAATCTTCTGCCATTCTTTTGAAATTGTTAGCAAAGGGACTAATTGTAGTAACCATTTTTAAAGCTGAAGAAGCCATCTTGCACTTTCAAATTCAGATGTAAAGCAGAGAATACAAAAATGTGTGGGTTTGTTTTTTTTTTCAGTTGCTGTCTTCTTGATTTTGAAAGGATTTTAATGAAATAAAGGAATCTTCCCAGATTTTGAATAAGCTCTTTGAAAATTAGTTCCTTCAGCAATTACTTCTGTCACTTTCCTCTTCTCAGTGGAAATGCAGTCTTTTAAGAGACCAGATGAAAAGCCCCTGAAACATGAAGCAGGTCAGACAGGATTATTCTAACAACTACATCAGTGTTCTAAGTATCACACAAAGTTGGGGGAAGGAATTTTCATACGTGAACCAGAATTCATTGGTGCAGTCTCAATACAAATTTGTCCCCTCTTGGCTGCTCTCATTGTTTAATTTTCATTGCCACTGCTTTGTGCCTCCTTTAGATGGTTATCAGGCAAACACTTCACACTATGAACCATTGTGCTATTTCCTTAACTCAAGCTGAGTCTGGTTTTGCAGTGACTTGCACAAACAAGCAGTATAATAAGAAAGCTGGCAAAACCAAATGTTTCAGCATAGTTGAGATCTGTGCTGTAGTAGCCAAGTTTCTTGCTTGCCTTTTTTTTTTCCCCTCACAAAGGGCCAAGAAAGCACTACCCAGAGGCCCTTAACTAATAGGGGCTTGAAGGCCTCAATTAGCATTCGAATCTTTTTATTAAAAGAGCTCACAGCAGATAAATAAACCTGACCTGCTTAGCACAGAGTAAGGCTTTGAGTTTGTGTTATGCATGTGTAATTCAAGCTGACATGAACTGTTTTTGGAAGGAAGGAGAAAGCAAATTCTGGATTTTGACTTGGAATGGTACTGATGACTTGCATGCCCCCTGATACCAGCTGAGAAAATTGGTTGCGCTGACCATTAATTGGCAGATCTGATTCAGGGATTACAGAACAGGAGTTGTCCTCAAGTTACTTTTGCCTTACACAATGTTCAAAGTGCATTTGCTTTTAGAAATTTTGCCTATGTGACTAAAGCCCTAGATCTTAATGTGTCAGTAATTGACAGAATTAAAATAATGGTAATTAGAAGGAGATTAGACATTAGAACCCTCTTAACTTGAAGACCTATTGGAAAAGGCTGTTTTGGAATAGATTTTGCTATTGTGTTGAGCAAGAAAATATCATATAACTGGATATTGCAGACTGTGTGCTTCTGAACATATGATTTTGGTAATTGCACTCTTAAAACATTTTCTTTCATCTTCATCTGCAGAAGTTTTTGATAAAAATCATGGGTTTTACTACAGGTTCACTTCCATGTGCAACATGTACAGGCAACTGAGGAACAACAGTTCTGTCTTAATGAGGTCAAATGCTCTTGCCTGGGAGATACTTTCTTAGTGTGCACACAGTCACGTATTCGAAGCAGAAAATTATAGGATAGTAATTTAAGCTTAACATCTTTCATTACTTGGTGTACCAGTCATTCTTGTATCTTTTTCTTGGCACATCAAATTGTATTTCTGCATGTCACTGTCTAAACTGTGATTTATCTTTCCACAACTTCCAGGGACACAGTCAACTCACATTTTCAATTAAGTCTCCATTCTAAATCAGAAAGTTTTCTATTTAATTTAGAAGACTGAATAATTAGTTAAAAAAAAAAAAACAACAAACTTCTGCAGACTTTTAATCAACATACTTCAGCAGTTGCTACCTGAGATTATAACTACATAAGTAAAAGGAGTATTTGTAGGTTTATTATCTAAATGTAAATGTAGGGAGTGAACCAGTGACTTGAAGAATAAACATGTAACAGGAACCTATTTGCAATAGTTATGGAAACGAAAAACATTGGCACAGGAGATGAGTGTACAGTCATTTTACTGTAAAAATAAGTCAGAGTACAGTGGCTCTGCTCAGAAAAATATAGGCTTTAATGTGTATAGAGACTGCTTATTGCCATTGAAGGCACATAGTTCCAGACCTAGTAGTGAAATGTGCTAACCTCCATGCTGATCTGAAGGAAGTTTCTACATGCTACCAATGTATCTCTGCATACCATCCCTCTACCCCTTTCTGCTCTGCCATTCTGTTTCAGTGACTTGAAAGTTTCCAATGGGGCCTTAAGGTTGTGTGACTGACACTAAGCCAGGCAGTTTCCAATGTAACATGAGTTGACTTGTGGACCTGAAAATGTTGTTTAGCATGAACATGCTTTGCAAGCATGTGTAAGCCAACTTAGCCTGACATAGAACTTGATATCATGTAAAACCTAAGCAAGAAATGGGGAAAAAAGGAGAGTGTAAATGAAGAGAGATGTCAGAGTCACAGATATGAGGGGACTTTCTATAACTAGGTCAGTTACAATTAGCATGAATGCAAAGTAACAAATCAAGCATGTGCTCTGCCTATGTAACAATAAGGCTAGCTTGTTATTACTGATTAAATAAAGGGCTGTGTCCAGAGATTACATTATTCCTGCATTGAATTCATGTTTAAGCTAGAATTTCTGGTCTGGAATGTAATTAAAGTCAATATTTGATATGTGGCCATCTGCTAGCAAGTCTAAAAACAGGAGGATAGAAAAGAGATCTTATTTGTTTCAGTTCTATTGAAAGTATAATAATTTCTTAAAATATGCCTGTTTTCTAGCTTGCTTTAAAAACTTTTAAAACACCAGGGAAAATGGCTGAAGTCAGTCCTCTCTCCCTGCATCAGCAAGCCAGAATCAGTTGAGTAGTACCATTAGCAAAGGGGAAGAGACATTGTTTTTTAACTTTGGAAGCACGATGCAATTTCAAAATAAAAATTATAAAAAAATATTCAAAGAGGTGATTCAAATAAGTGATTTTGCATAAAGATTTCCAGCAGGAAACACTTACTGTAGATTGAAATCTTGATTTTCCTCCTAGATGAATAGAGGTCACAGGCCAACAAAATGTATGAACTACAAGTATCAGATGCCATGTCTGTACTTCTGAGCAACCAGCCCTTATCAGAGTATTCTAACTTGTCAGTTACACTGGCTTAATCCTGAGCACATGAGCTGAAATTATTGCCTCATTTTTACTTTTTTGAAGAATTATCCCAGATAAAAATAACAGAGTACTGCTACTCAGAATCTGAGACAGTAGAACAAAACTCAAAGAAGATGAAAACTTATACTGTGCAAACAGCTTTGAGTAGCTGTTGTGCAGTCTACATAAAAAGCTATATATGTTACACAAGTATGAAGTCCAAATGAATAGAACCAGGTTTAAACAGGGAGAGTCTCTATTGCATCTGGTTAGACAATGTCTGCATTTGAGATGCTTTTAGTTTAGAAACAAATGACCCAAAGGCATCTCTCAGAGCAGGACGAATGGAGACTTACTGGTGGGTACATCTGCCTGCTCTTCCTGTGCCCAGCCAGTGCAGTGCTTCAGTGTGGTACCACAGCATCCAAGCTTTCATTCCTGGGCAAAGCTCCTTCCTCAGCATATGTAGCAGAGTTGCTATGGGGCAACTCTGCCAATGAAGAGTAATCATGGATCTAGAGATGCTGTGGAGCATCATCTTCCTCTGACAACCACTTCAGCCTCTTTTCTTTATCAGGCAGTGTTAATTCTGCTAGCAGTGGTTGACGTAACTGTGAGCTAAGATTGAGAGGGATGAAAAAAAAATAGTTGTCCAGTTGTAACTAAAAGCAAACAAGGAAGTGCCACTGACCTGTGGTCACACAGAAGTAAATTTTAGACCAAAAAATTAGACATTTAGGTAACCTATAATATTTCAATTATAAAGAACCTAGGCTCAAAGAACTCAAGGCTGTGTATACTTTACCAGGCCATTTTTATTAAACAGCAGAAAGAGTTAACTATTTTTATCAGAAGGACAAAGAGGAATTAATAACTTATGCAGTGCAAAAGAAAATAAAGTCTTTCAGATGCTTCCTTGAGTCCATTAGTGTTCTCTGCAGATACACTGTCACAACTTTTGTGGTTTTCCTTCCCTGCCAATAGGGAGGTATTTGTTTGCTTTAGTCATCTTAGACTATAGTCACATGTCTGTGAATGCTGGTGGCCATTGATAATATTCCATGACACTGGTTCAGAAAAGAAAACTTTTAAATGGAAAATGCCACATAAGTGGGCACAAAACTGCCATAACAATCTTTTAATAAAGCGATTGGCAATGACTTGCTCGTGTATTTTTAAAGACGTGCACAGGAGGTTATTCTCTCTGCCAGTGACTCAGCTGGTAATTGAAGTAAACAGGGGAGTTGGGAGGAGTTAGTGAAGATTGTATTCTATTTGTTTTGTGAAAGAATATCTCCTGCCCTGTGAGATTAACTAAGAAACAAACACAGTGAGAACACTGGAAGATTTTATACTCTGGAAAATACACTCACTAGAGTAACTAGTCACATGAAGTCAGTGACTCCTTTATGAACTAGTTTTAAGGCAAAAATCAAAAGAAATGTTCTGAAATGAAATCTCCATCACCACTCTGAAGTTAAGGAGAATTCTAAAAAAAATAAACTGTTTTAGTAATGATTGTTAGACATAAGTAATTGGTATATATAATACACAGATGAGCTAAAAACATGCTTCACCTTCTATAAAAAGGGGAAGCAAGTAATGCAAAGATGAAAGAATTCAAATAGTCTCTTCTTGTTAGCATTGCTATGGCACAGTTTTTGTTCAAAGCACTTTTCATACACTAATCAAACTGGCCTGGCAGTACCTGTAATAACATATTAGCAAGACTTTCTAAAGCAGTGAAGGCAGTGAATATTTGAAATAATAGAAAAACAACTGTGCCAGATGCTTTATTCAAAACAAAGTGAGTCCTCATGCTGAGAGGGGAATCAGTGATGTGAACAGAACAAGCAAAAAGCCATGCCTGAATTGCTAATGTTGTTTGTTGTTTTTTTGTTCTTTTCAATGCTAAGTCTTTAGAGAAGGAGTTAGAGAAAAATATGAAGAACAAAATGTAAGCACTGACTGATTTGCATGCTTTATTTAGTATATTTTGGTCCAGACCCTCAGGAGAATCTTGTCTCTGCCTCTATTGCCTGATGCTCCTAAAAGCACAAGCCACCTAAAAACCTGGGGCAGCGTTACCAGGCATTTGTACTCTGAAGGCTTGGCCTTAAGTACCTTTACTTGTGCAATTAAAAAACGAGAAGCACAGTATCAGTGGTCCTCTCAGGAAACATTAGGCTCCCCGGCTTTGGAAAACTTTCCAGGGGCAGAGAAGTGTTGGGTGAGCCTGTGGAGCGGTGGCGGGAAAGAGCTGGGTCCGTCTCACTTGTTAGGAGGCCGCCGGTTTCGGGTATCTCGCTGCCCGGCGAAGGCAGTATCTCTAAAATCCTCATCAGCGTTTAAAACGCTCTATCAGTACCGTGAGAGCTGGTCAGTCACCCTCTTGTATAACGCAAAGGACGCGGGATTGCAGCAAAGGGTCAAAGTGGCTAAAGAAATGTAAACACTGCTTTATGGGGGTATTCTCTACTTGCCTTACGCAACCAGTGACACTAGATAAACAGTAGCCGGAGGGCGGGTTTCTTTGTTTTGTGCCTCTCCCGTCCCCCATGTGAACGGGCGCGAGTGAGGGGGTGTCCGGGAGCGGGGCGGGAGGCGCCCCGGCCTGGCCCCGGCCGCTCCCGCAGCCCCGGGCGGGGAGAGCGCGTCCGGACTCGGCTTCGGGCAGCAGCTGGGATGGGGGGAAAGCCGCCCGCGGCCGGCGAGTTTTTAGCTCGGTACGAGGGGCCGCACTGACAGCGCCGCCGCTGCCGCCCGCCCGCTCTCCCGAAGCTTCTAGGGGAGCTGGTCCCAGCCCCGCGGGGTGTCAGCAGCCCCGCCGGCCCCACCGCCTGCCACGTCGGCCCCACCGCCGGCCGCGGCCCTGCCGAGCCCCTCGGCGCCCCAATCAGGAGCGGCGGCGGCGGAGGAGTGCCCCGGGGGCAGGGCCAGGGCGGGCGGCGGGCGCTGCGGGAGCGGGCGGTGCGGCGGGGAGACCACCCTGCCCGGCCCGGCCCGGCCTTGCAACCCCCCGGCCGCCCCTGCCTCACCTTCCGCAGCTCCTTCTCGATCTCGCCGGCTTTAAGGACGATGGGGCCCCGCACTGCATATTCCACCGCCTTCACTTGCGGGTTCATGGACTCCAGCGTCAGGATCTTCTCCCTGCTCGCCTTCTCGTTCATCTTCACGGCGGAGGCCTTGGCAGCGCTGCTCCAGCGCACCGTCCCCTCCCGCCCCGGCCGCGGGAGCCGGGGCCGCAGCGGCGGCCGCCCCGCAGCCAGCCCGGCGGCGCCGCGCGAAGCCGTGTCCTTCCAGCCGCTTCGGCAGCCCCCCGGCCCTGTGCAGCCCAGGCTTGCCGCAGTTTGCTTGGCAACCAAGACAAATCGATGCATGGTCTTTTCGGGGAGTTCCCAAAGCACGGCTAAGGATACTGGTGCTGAGGATGGGTGTATGTTGTAACCAGAACCGGGAGCTAGTAAAACGCACAAGAGCAAGAGATACAGTCAGAAGAAAGGCCGAAGAGCTGGCACAGTTACACGTACATGCTCGATCCTCCCATGTCCAGATCCTGCAAACTTAATTGCAACGGGTACAAGTGATCGTGCAGTGTTGCGATGCCATCAGAGGAGCAATAGATCCCACCATTGCATCACAATAGCGTTGCAGACCCCTCTCCCCAGCAGAAGTGCCCGCGCTAGTGCTCCGGAACAGTCCCGGGTCAAACCATCCTTCTTACCCCAGCGCCAGCAGCCGCCCCGGCCAGCGCTCGCCCCGGGGCGTGTGAAGGTGTGGGCTGCACCAGCAGGACTGCCGAGCGCGCTGCCTGGCGGGTTTTGTAGTTCCTGCAGCCCTGGGCTGCGCCTGCCCACAGCATCAGGTGATGGGCAGGGAACTACCGCGCCCACAGGCCCCCCCAGCCCCGCCGGGGTCCCGCATTGTCCTCCGCCGCCTGCGGGCGGGGCGGGCTCCCGGCGCTGGAGATGCCGAGGGGACAGGGAAGGGGGCAAATCCAGGAGCGTTTCTGAAGGGAATGGCAAAGCCGCATCTTCTCGCTGCGAGGCTCGGAGCGGGGCCGGGGACGGCGGGGACCGGGGCCGCAGCCTGTGCGGGCGGGTCCCGCCGTGCCGCCGCCTGCCCGCGGCAGGGAGCGCTGCTCCCTTTGTCTGGATTTGTTTTTCTGCTCTGCGGTTTGAGAAATGCAGTATTGCCCCGATGATTCTCCTCTGTCTGTTGGGGAAAAAAAAAAAAAAAAAAAGCCTCCTTCTCTCACTTCCCGGCTGCCCGATGGCGTTAGAAACGCAGCGTGAGGCTGAGTGTGCGGCGGTGGGGCTGCGGAGGGGTCACCTGTTGCGGGGCTGCTGGAGGGCGAGTCAGGGATAGGGACCAGGCACCGAGGCTGAGCGCCAGCAGCCTCATGCCTCACCCTGTCCTTCTGCCAGGGAAGCATTTTCTCCTGATCCTTCCCTCCCGCAGGAACAAGTCGGCCTTCTTTCACAGTTTCCTCATTGTTTCCAGATGATGAAAATATTTTTATCTCTCGGGTTCAGTTGAGATTTCACAGCAAATGACTGGAGAACTGCCATGAAATACAACAGCCGCAGAATTCAGGGGAGAGAGAGGTAAATGCTCTCTCCTTACTGCTCCTGGAGAGGAGAAGGCCCATTTTACCCGTCCTGGGTGCCCAGAAGAGACTCCTTGTTTGTGCTCAGAGAGGGGAATAACGTATCATTCACTCAGGAATATTCCTATGACCTAATGTTACCTCTCTGAGTAAGAGCCTGGGCTGTAAATCAGCCTTATTTGTGGATTGTTTTTGTAGAATCTTCTTTTCACTTTCTCTTTCTCCACTGACTTAGAGAAGAAAACCAGCTTCCTGTTTTAGGTGACTAAATTAGATGGTTTGAGACTTGGGTTCTGTTCTGTGTGTGTTGTTATCTTTCCATGGCTGATGAAGAGAAAGCAAGCTGCTTTTGCTGCATTTAATTTTGTTTTGTCCCGTACAATTATATCTTGAGTCTTTTCCATGTCTTTACTGTTTCTTCTTTCTAACAAGCTTCTGCTTGCCATAGTGTTCATAAATTATTTGTTCCAGTCCTTATCCAAGTACATTTTAGCTCTTGCTCTGTGGTAATTTAAAAATAATTGCTACTTGAGAATCTTAGTCAATTCATAGTTAACAAAACAGTAGAAATGGGATGTTTTTTGTGCTGAAGGGACAGCCTTGAGGTGGTGCAGAAAACTAATTTGTTTTCCTCTGGAATTAAGTTTTGTGGCACCAGTCATGGTGCTGATTCTACTGAAAGCGTTTTCATGGTTACTGCTCAGCTTGTGACAGCTGAGTGGAGTTGTGTCTGGCCCTGCTTATCCTCCCTCCAAAATCCTGCTCTCAAAATTACCCAGTAGAGCACTAAATGTTAGAAATTAAAGTTCCAAGGAGGACATATTTGTTTATTTGTGGCTCCAATAATTGTTTCAGGACGCTGCAGTCTGCATCTCCATACACACTAACTTTGTTTCACCCCATGTTTTAAATGTTTTTAATTTTGAAATGCCAAGTTTTGGAGCTTGTACATTTTGACATTTTTCCTTTGAAGTTGTTACCAGTCATGTATCTGGAAAGCTGAGTGTTACCTGAATCTGGATTTTTGACTGATAAGTAACAAGCAGTTTCATGGTGCTTTTTTTTCCAGGTTTGGTAAAATGTAGTTCAGAAGAAAAGTTCAAGCTGTGTTAAGACTTGTCAAGGACAAATTTACCACGAAAACAACATCAGAACCAATTTTGCATTAAGTTTTAATCAGATCACCTCCAATGTTCAATTTATTTTAAAATCTAATATTTACATTGACTGTATACAAGTAGACTTCTCAGACATCTTGATTTGAGTGTGTTTCAGGGTTAATTAGAAATCAAGGTTGAAATGCCACCCGGCCTATTAAAATCAAAGTCCAACAGATTTTTGGAACCACTAATTTTGCTAGGGGAAGGACACAAATTAACCTTTGCTCTTGGTCAACATGCTACTGTTCCACCCCCAGTCCACCCCCCAGAAACAGCTGGCGTAGCAGAAAGTTTCCAGCCAGCACTGCCACAGTATCTCTGATTGATCCCCTAGGAAGGAAAGGTACAGACTGCCTGACATCTCCATTTCTGCCTCTAGCTGACAGTCCCAGCAAGACCTCAGACCTTGTTTGCCAATTCTGTGAGGCTGCTTGTTAGCATGTAACATGGCATGGCAGCATTGGAATAAGGGTAACTTATAGGTATCTTAAAGGTATCTTATAGTATATATATATACACACACACACATATATATCTTATATATATATCTCTTATAGGTATACTTAAAGGTATCTTATAGTGCGTATTGCACAAGCCAAAGCATATGTTTTTAGTAAAACATTTGAATGAGCATATGCAAACATGAAATTCAGTAGTCTGATTAATTTCCTAAGTTTAGAAATGCACACATGAAAAAAGCCTTACCATGTTCAAAATAGTATGAAATGGTGTTTACGTTACAGAAAAAGGATCTGTTGCTTTAATTATGATAAATTAATCTCCAAACATTGTGATACAGATACCTTCAGGAAAGCAAATGATGTATGATGAACTTGCAACGTTGGGACAAAGTTGTGCCTATTTTCTTGCTTTTTGAAGTTAGCAGCAAAGCTCCTGATGAGTTCAGGAGAGTCAGCATTCCACCCCAATGTCAGTCTGACCATGTTTTTCTGCACGTGACTTCCTCCTGCTGTGGCTTGGTGTATCCACATATGAGGAAAATTTACTTCATGAGCTGTGAAATCAGTTAGTGAATGTTTGTAAAAATCTTGTGCAATGACCTATTCAGGATGAATTATCTTTTTGAACTTGCTTACGGAAGTCTTCCTTTCTCTCCCCTCCCCTGCCCCCTGAGTTGAGCTGCAGATAGCAAGCCTAAGTGCAGGCTCATGCTCCACCCTTCAGAGGAGACTTCAGCTTTTGCAGGTTGGCCTGTGGTGATCAATTGGCCTGATCAATAGGCAGTTTCTGTATCCTATACAAATCATATAGACACAAGTTTTAGACAAGTCAGACAAAGAAGGTGGAAAGTACTGCTTACTGAGATCAGTTCCTTGATCCCCATGTTACATTCCATCTTTGGTCAGAAAGACATAGGATAGTTTTATTGCAGTCATAAGAAGTTAAAATAATGAATTTCATGTTGATGGTGAGGACCTGGAGCTACAGAACAACAACAAATGCATAAATACATAGAAAGGTAGATAGAGAGTTGGGGAAAAATCCTTGATCAACAGACTAGCAGCTACTGTCACATTTCCTTTTTGACAGACCTTGAGCAAGCCTCTTTTGTCATGAATAGTTTCATGGTTTAAACCCCATTATTATAATAATCGCAGCGGTAACTAAGCATTCATTTGTCTTATGCTGTTTCATTTAAATAAAGGCATTGGCTAGAAAACTACTCAATAGCTTAAAATGGCAAAGTGCTGTTAATTATATTTAGGAATACTTGAGGACATGAAGTAAATAAAAACCACATTGCAAAAACTATGAGTTTTTTAGGCAAAAAGTGCAAGCCGTTTCTGTATTCTGTGTTGTAGGAGTATGGAGGATGATTATTTTCTGTGGAATACTGCTGATGGTAGCAGTTCAGGATATAAGGAGCCTTTTCAGAGAAATTACTGTTCTTCAAACTGAACATGAATCTTAAAGATCTGGTCCAAAGCTCAATGCAGTCAGTGGAAAAAGTGCCAGTTCAGTGACTTCCTATCTTAATGTTTACCAGATCTCATTCTCTCAGGATAAAAAAGAAAGCTCAACTGCCTACCCAAAAAACAAACTCAAAATGAAGTGTGTAAAATGGTCTATTGAATTATCTTTGTAAGAATGAATCAAAAAGGTGCTTTATGAAAATAATGTAATTTTATTTTGCAAAGCATTTTTATACACAATACATTTAAAATACAGCTGATCAGGTGAAAAATGAAGATGTTGTTGAAACCAAACTGTTCTAAAAAACGTGGATTTTAATGAAGTTTCCCATGAAAAAGGCCTGATATGTGAGAATAAAATGTTGGACTCATTTTTAATGGAATGGTAGCTGCTACTGGCATGAAATGATTTAAATTATTAGTATTTTAATAAAATCTTATTTTATAAATCCCATCTGAAGCAGGCTTACTTTCCAAAGAAAATAAATATATTTTTAAAAATACTGTTGACCTGGGCTCTAAGGCTAATTTTGTAGGTTGTGTTTCAGCTTGATTACAGAGTGATCTTCCCACCAGTTTTTTTACCCCTAGAGGGTTTCAGTAACTCATTCTTATAAATGATATGGAATGTACATGGTCACTGTGTTAGACAAATTTGCTTTAAGAATCAAGTAAAAGCAAGCAGTTAAATGGAAAAGTTCAAGGAATCCCACTACTAATGCAGCACTTTGCTGTAATACATGTGCTAGAAATTAAATTATTTATTTTTTATTACAAAAAGAAGCACAGTAGAGGTATAGAAAAGGCATGGCTTCTTAAGAAAATGTAAAGTGTTGTTTTAATGAAGGGGCTTCACTTTGATTAGACTCTTGCTGTGGATTGTGGTGGACAAGTGATGCTGAGCTTCAGTTGCAGAGGTGGGAGAGTCCTGCAGTGACTGTAAAGCAAGAGTGGGCCTTGACCACCTGGGAAGCTTGGTGAGGCAGTAGCACCTTGAATTGGCTCGTAACTTTGTCATAGTTGTCTGAAATAGCCAGCAGTTCCATTGTGTTGGTACAAGCTGGCACACTTACACTGGTGGCATGGTCTTTTTTTCCAAGCAAGCACTGATATGCAAAATCTGAACTTGAGCCAGGGAGTCAACCTGAACTGCACTTCCTGAAACCAAAAGACATCAATGCCTAACAACATTTTAAACAATAAGATTCTTTGTAATTGGGAAATGCTCAATACTTAGCTGTACTTGGATAACAAAGCCAACATTTGTACCACTTAAATGTTGTTCTTGCCCAAGTTCAGCTTAATGGGATCTCAAAGGGTTTTTTAGACACAATCTTGATTTCTTATGAAAGGACTCAAGAGGGTACTCATATTTCAGCTACCCTGAAATCTACTGGTAAGAAACATAGTAACTGTATTAAGTACTGCAAACTGTTGTGATTACCAAATTTGCCAAAACAAGAATCACAGAAAATAGTATTAAAGCTTTGTCTGTATAATGAATTTATTTTTATGTAGTACTTTCCACTTGCCAGATGTATTCTGTAACACTACAACTCAATTCATTCATGGTAACATTGCAAATATTATTGTTCTTATTATTTGGAATTTTCCTCTGGTACATTCTGGTTTTGGTACGAATACCCATGTGCTTTAGATATAACTTAATAATTCTCTAGATAGTACTTTAACCGTGGAAAGAATAAAACCCCCCATTGAATATAGCTGACTAATTAGAAGGTCGTTACTTAATCAGGATGCATTTTTTAACCTGACACAAGGTTGCACAGCATTTTAGGAATTTTTCAATTTGCTGCATGTTGTCAGCTCTTAGGCAAGTCTGAGCTGTCAGCCCTCACAGGAGAGCTCGCAGGAAACTACTGCAGGACAGCAAAATGCTTCCAAATGTCACGGTGAGCAGTAATGAAATTTAGGAAGTGCTTCTCTCTCCCCATCTGATATGGATTAAATATGTGAATTGTATCTGCTTTGGGATTTTTTTCTTGTAAAACAATAATTGCATACCGAAATACTGTAGTGTGCAAGAAGCCAGTGTGGCAGGCACATGTACTGCATTCCAGTGAGGGGGGGAAGAACCCTAAGGTCTCAGACCATTCAGATCAGCTGGACTGTGTTCTGCCAAGAACAAAGAAAAGAAGCCAGCAGGAACAAACACTGTAAAAGTAATGTGCAGCTTTCATAAAATAAAGATACGGCATAACTTTCTTATTTTCCATTTTGAATCAGTACAAAGCACATTTTAAAAGTGCCACTTATTATTGTCTCTGCGACAGGAGGTGCCTGTACCCTTGAAAAGGTATTTGTTGGCTTTTCCTCAGTGCTGGACTAAACATCTGAAATGATGCAAGATGAATAGTCTTGGACTTCCAGAACACAAAAGTAATGGTCTAATAAATCAGAATAACAATAAGAATATGTCTGGTGAATCTTAATAACCAGTTGTTTAGCTACAAATACTATCCTGTTTGCATTCAATAAGGAAAATGTTTATGATTTTATTAGAATAGTTGAACAGCCATCACTGACCAGTTTATTTGCTCTATGAAGAAAGGCGGGGCATTGTAAGAGATCTGTTAGTTCTCTTGTATATTCATTAACTTATTTACTAGATCCTGTTACTATGCACAGCAGAGCCCCCTGCTGTTACAAAGCCGATCTGAAATACCAGAAGAGTCTTTCATGTTTTGCTTTGTCTGGACCTTCTCAGTTAAGAGGAGAAAAAAATCCAAAAGTAGTCTGAAAGTCCCGGTTGCATAGATTTGGTCTTAATGCAGGAATGAAATCTGGGTGTCCTGCCTACATAGAATATGTTTGTGCTTTTGGCAACAGTCACAGTTTATATAAAAAATAAACCTGTCTTGTCTTTGTGTATCTCTGGCGAAAGATTTCTTCTGGTAATGGATTGCTCTAGGCTGAAAACAATATGCAGAGAGAGAAGGGTAGCAAAACTCACCCTCTGAGACATAAATACTGGGAAGAAAAGGCCTAGAGCAAATCTGCCAACTCGGTAACTCCATACTCACACAGGAACTGCAGCACACACCTGGGGGAGCCCAAGGTGCTCACAAGTACAGAATAGTATATTCTCATGCCCCGTGTTGGAACTGGGTTCAAGATAGAGACTCGAGGAGGAGGTAGGGTAGAAAAATGTCAATAGGTTGTACTGTCACAGGAAAGGATATTGCAAATGATTAAGATGTTTGATGCTTTATTCGTCATACAATATTGGTAGTAAGGATGGAGGGAACTGGCATGACAAACTAGGAATCTGAAGGGTACTTTCTAGGGCATAAATGTAACTTACCTCTCAGAAATTCAGTCCCTGCTGAGACAGCAGAGGTCTAGTGCTTTTACTGTGGCTTTGGGCCTGGCAGTGGTAGTGGTATGGTGGCAACACACTGCTGTCTGACAACACTGACTGTGGTCTTCAGGAAGAGGAACTGGTGTATGAGACTGCAGTAAGGATGGTTTCATAGCTGAGGCATTGGACATAGAATCGGGAAAACTAGATCGAATAAAACTGTATACCTGTGTATCTTACATTTATCTACAAGAGACAAAGTCAATATTTACATATGCTCATTGTAAAATTACAGCATCTGAATACCAACAGCATCTAGAAAACCCCTCAGAATATATTTGCATGGAGAGGCAGTACCTGGAGATCAGTGATGTTTCCCCAGTATCAGTATTTAGGATTCAAAACACTGCTAATTTGACCATATGTACTTTATGAGTTTAATTTTGTTTGCCTACAATTCATAGGTCTATTCCAGTATTGCTTTAATTTTGTGACAGTGTGCATGAAGCAAGCCTTGCCCTTAGAGGTCGAACTACTGTGTGTTCCAGCACTGGAAATTTTAGTTGAATAATACTTTAATAAGTGACCATCCTCTTTTGTGTTGTGTGAGTAATTTAGAATCAAACCGTTGAGACTATTTTATTATCTTTACTTTTTACCCTAGCATAAAGCTATCTGGAGCAGTTACCTCTATCAGCATTTGTTTTATCACCTGAAATCAAAATCCTTTGTGTTGCAACAATGTGAAAGCTGTGAAATGCAGCCAGCTGTGACATGCAGGGCTTCCAGTGGAAAACAGGTAGAAAAATGGTTTACCAAACAGATTCTTCTGGTCAGTTAAATCTCCCAACAGTTTTGCATTAAATGAGTTAATTTAAGAAGAGTGCAAAACAACAAACAAGCAGTACAGCTGGTCTACTACTGGAACAGATTTTTCAGTGTCTTTAGTTACCTTGAGTGTATTAGTGAATACATGACATATTTATGTGATAATTTATGAAATCAAGTACAGTGAGAAGTACAATGAGAAGGACAGTATTTTGTACAAATACAGATCATAATCTTCATTTAGGGGCTGTCTTCATGCAGTCTGTCCATGACAAGGTATGCCCCTCACCACTAGGATGCTTTGAGATAGCCTCGCCCTGCTCAGGGTGACTGCTAAAGGAAGGGTGGGAAGATCTTCACCTGGGCCAGGTGAGAAAAGTGAAGCCTAAACAGATTAAAAACAATTAAAACCCTTGCATTTGCTCAATTTGCATGTGCAAAATAGCATAGTCCAGAGTTTTGTTATTCTGTTTGATCCAGGAGCTTTCATTGGAGATCTGTCTCTGATAATCATAGAGATGTCAACAAGAGAAGATAGTAAATTACTTGGAGTGATCGTACTTGGAACCAGAACTGCAGCCTCCCACTTCAAACCCTAAATGTGAGAAATCTACTCTGAGATGATGATGGTTATTATGTAGTGAAAGAGATTTGTTTTTAAAATTTAGAAAAGGAAAAGTTTATCCTAAGATTGCCACCCATGGGCTTTGTCACAGGAGAAGATTAACCATCAAGCTTAATTAGAGGAACCACATTTCCAGTTATTAAGGTGAGGACGTAAGTCTTTACTGTTGTTTGTTATATCACAACTTTCCTGTGTTATCTTCTGAGTGGTCAGAATTTCCTCAGTGCAGATACACGTATTTGCTATTTTATGTGGCCTTTCAGAAGATGTTTCAGTCTTTACAGCTTGTATTTAAGGTATGCACAGCAATCATGTCACTTAGAAATCTGTAATAAAAACATACTGTTTATCTAGAGCATGTGTGGTCTTTTATGAATCTGGAATTCCATTTTCAGTATAAACAGAACCTGTAATAAATTAGCCTCAACAATTAAGTTGAATAAATCAAGCACTAGTGAGACTCCAGATGAGATTACCTGGCAACTAGGATACCATGATCTACCTGATCTGCATGAAAGGTCAACAAGCCAGAGGGAGATAGGAGCACTGGGCCTTCATTTGTAGAGAGTTTTATTCCATGAGAAACTATGACAAGTGCTAGTCTTTTCTGCCTTAAGGGACAAGTTTCTTTTTAATTTTCCTGGCAGTGAAAAATTATTTGGGCTGTTCTGGCAGATGAATAAATTCTCTAGATTCCTGTTCACTGAGAACTGACCAAATGCATCAAAGTACCTCAACAATGAGTTAGTAGACAGCAGCAACATTTAAATAGTTGTACAAGTAACTTTAAAAAGTTTCCTCCAAACTGTTTTTAGCTTAACTTCCCTGAAATACAGACAAAAGACTCCTTAAAACTGTCTCTCCTCCAGTGCTTTTTCTCAATATGTAGCAGCAAACTGACTGCAAGACTAAACTACAAACTTAAAATAAAAATTAAGTTATATTTGGCCCAGAGCCAGCCTCACAGATGCACTCATGGCTGCCCATGTGAAAGCATTACAGTTCCAGTACAGTTCTTTAATATCTGCTGGCAGCTGCACTTCAGGCTATTTGGAACAGTAATCTTTTAGAAGAATTTTCTGTGTAGACTTTGCTGCAATTTTCTTCCGTAGATGTTTTATAGTACAAGAAAAAAACCCCCACAAGAAAGAACCACCCAAATGCCTGTTAATAGCAGTACTGTCATTACCACCTTTCAATTTTATTTTTTTTTTTACTCCAGAGGTAAGTTATTCAGGTTAAACATTTTGCAGGAATACGGTTCTTGTGCGTACTGACGTCTCAGTCTAAGAGATCTGTCCTGAAACCATTTTGGAGTTGAAATTAGCATGTTCAGCTGCTGTGTTCCTTTAAAAATGTATTTTAGAAGAAGCACAAGGGTGTAGGAAGTTCACGTTATCCTATTCATATTTTTAGGTGGGGGTGACAGGAAAATTAACACACTAATGTAAGAACGCGAAATGGGCCACTTCTGGAGGCCTGACTGAATACCCTGACGCTTGAACCAGGGAGAAACAGAGGTGAAGGAACAGCGGGCGATGGTCCTTCCCATCAAGTTCAGCCTGTTTTCCGGGATTGCCGAGAAAACCGGGCAGCACCCCGCGCTCTCCCCGCACCCCCCGCTCTCCCTTCGCCGCCGCGTTCCCGCCTCCCGCCCGGGCCGCCCCCCCCCCCTGCAGCGCGGCCGTTGCGCGGCCCCGCCCCGCTCCCGCGCGCGGCCCGGCGGCGCGAGGCGCGCAGCCAATGGGAGCCCCGCGCCGGCTGAGGGGTGGGCGGGGCCTCTCCCGCCGCGCCGGGGAGCGGCTGCTTTGTCGGAGGCCGCGCCGGGGGCGGGCGGGCGAGCGGGCCGGCTCTCCGGGCCTGGGGAGGTTCCCGCCGGCTGTGCCGCGCCCCTGCCCTCTTCTCCCGTCCTCCCTGCCTACCGCGGGGCGGGGCGGCGCGGCCGGCGCTCCGGCTGTGCTGGCGGTGGCGGCAGCAGCAGCAGCGAGCATGTCCTCGAGCAGGGCCAAGAAAGTGAAGATGGCCACCAAGTCCTGCCCGGAGTGCGACCAGCAGGTGAAGCGTCTGCCCTCCCCGCCGGGGAAGGGGTATGAGTGGTTGCGGGGCTCAAGCTGCCCCTCCGTGAGCGGGAGGGGCGCCGGCCCCTCTGCCCGAGCCGGCGCGGGGCTCGGAGCCCGCCCCGCTCTGGGGGCTGCTCGGCCCTGACAGGCCGGCGGGGTGAGCTGCGGCGGGGACAGGTGCTGCTGCGGCTGGGGCTCTGGGTCGAGGGAGCGGGCCTGGGGGAGGTGGGCTTCGGTCTCTGGCGGCGGCGGGGTCCGTCCTCAGCCGCACGGCCTCGGCTTCCTGTTGGCTCTCCGCGCGGTGCGGAGCTGTAGCTGCTTCGCGGTGGCCGCCGTCACACACCGCGCGTCTGGAGCAGCGGGGGCGCGAAGCGGGCGAGTGAGCTGCTTGGGTTTTGGGGAGGGGGGGGCGGCGAGAGGAAAAATTGCCCCCGTGGCTCTGCGGAGCGGTGTTCATATGAAGTAAATAGTCTGTGCCTTCGCAGGCTCTGCTCGGTATGTGGGTGAAATACCCGGTTCCTCTTGCAGCGCTGTGAAAGTCGCGTTCTGCTGAAGCGACGTTTGGAATCGCTTGGTTATGTGCTTCGTCTTGTTTAGTAAAGATTTATAAAAAAGATCATTAACTTCGTAATTTATACAATCCAGTTTGTCCTTTGGATGGCTGATGTGCCTGGGGCTAGTCGGGAGAGCGTTCAGCGGTGTTTTCTCATGGAGGAGTTAAGGAACAACAAAATTCAGACCTTGGCTGCAGTTTCTGCCGTGTAACCCAGTGTGTACGTGAACTGTTTATGTCTCGCTGCAGTTTCTTGATGTGTACAAAATGGAGTTATTTATACTTAAACATGAACAGCAGCTGACTCGAACTGTTACTATATCACAAGCTTGTCTTCAGCTGAGGTTTTTACCGGTAATGATGTTGTTATTAAAAATAGGCCAGTTTGTTCCAGCAGCGCTCCTCGGCTGAACAATAGCACAGCATTGCAGAAAGCGTCTGGGGCTCAGGGTAGGGGGGAGAGGCTTTTACATGCAGTCCTGGGAAACGTGTTTCTGTTATTTGATCCTGAAACTTCAATGGGATATGCTATTTTAGCTATACCTAAAAAAAAAAAAGAAAATCGCATGCCATTTTTCCATACTTCCTCTTTTTCTTGTAAAGGTTGAAAGAGTAATGTCATTTGTTCTGACGTAGGGTTTTTATAGTGTTTCCTGGAACAGTTTGGAATGTTAAGCTGTAGGGAGGACATCCTTTTGTGTTTTAAGCAATAGATGAACGACTGCAAATGCTCACATGTTAAGCACGTCACAGAAGTGCTATTGCTGAGAAGAAATGGTGTGCCAAATTCAGTTGCTGAAAGGACTAATTAATTTGAGTGAGAAGTTAAATATAGGAGTGGTGGTGTTTTTTTCTTTATTTCTTTTTTTTTTTTTTAAATATAGTGCTGTCAAGCTTTTTAAGCTGATGCTGAAACTTTCCCTTAGTTTTGCACTTTAAAGCAGATGATATGCATACATCAATGTGGATTTTCTGTTAGCAACTTTTCTTTGGCTGGCATGGAATTAATGTGCATATTTGCCCTGCTCCAGCACAAGCATTGCTCATAGCAGAACCTTGTGCCAAATGTCTGAGAGGATAAGAAACTAAAACCTACTGTACAAGTCATCCCTTTGCAGAGTGTCGGGAAGCTCTTGTGTGACTCCTAAGTGATTGTGTCCTGTCCTAGCATTTCTTAAATTCTTCCATAAGCTTTCTTTGCTAGAAGTGGCATGCATGGAAATATTCAGCCAGCCACAAATATTGGAGCACAATATTGAGTAACACTTCTTAGGCGTTTAAAATTTCTGCTGTAATTTAATGAGATGTAATTGCCATTTGGACTCATTTAAGATTAAAAAAAGGAGGTTTTGATATTTTCGCAACCAAAGTGTGGCCTCATTAAACTAGAAAGCCTGAAGCACTTGCAATCAATCAGAAGAAATAATTATATGTTCTTAATTTAGCTTCAGGTGAACTTTCTTGTATGAGAAACTCAGTTTATTTTTGATTAGGAAAATATTAAACAGTAAAATAGTGTTTGTAGAACTATGTTGCTGTAATAATCATGTTACAGGATGTTATCAGCATAGGTCTTCAAAGGATAACTGGTATCTTTCAGTGAATAAGCTGCTTCCCACCTCAACCCTCCCAAATGAGACACACCTACATGCCAAAGCTGTAACATGAAAAAGATACTGTTCTATTAAATGCAGCTGAATTATTTGAAAAATATTGGGTCTGCTCCAATCCCCTTGTGTGGTTTTTTCCATATTTTTTTTTAGGCTGAGCTGAAATGTAATTATTGGAGAGACCCAGGTGTTCAAAAATGAGCTTAAATGGAACTCCTACTTCACCTTAATAATTCAGACAAACTATCTGCTGGATTGTGGTGTTTAGTACTGACTTATGAACAGGGCATAAGCATATACACAAGTCTGCTCAGTTCTGAGCTTCAAGATTGAATAAACCTTGATTAGAATTGTTTTTGTTATGTCATTATCTGTAAAGGGAAATAAAAAGTCTAGTTAGATAAAACCTGTATCAAATGTCTATCTGTAAGCTGTTCATAGGTTGAAGTACAAGATTTAAGACATGCTACAGAAGGCAAAATAATTTGTTTATTCTAAGTAGCCTTTAAGTTCCCCTTTAAAAATTAATGTACTGATTTGGCAGGTTATTTTCCCAGCCAGTAGGTTATTGGAACTTGCTTCTTCTGTATGCCCAGTAAAACTGACCAGGCAGGCATGATTCTGTACTCCTGTTTGCTGCAGTGGACATTGGCAAACTTGAAGAGACCTGTCTTAAAGAATTATATTTGAGAAATACCTCCTGCTTTATTTCCTCACTGTCATGCTTCAACATGACTTGACTTTGTATGTAAATCTCTTCTTTGTCTCTGTTTAAACTTGCTCTGATTTCTGTTTTCAGTCTCAGACCTAATCAAAGCAATATGGTCTGTTCCTTACTACTTTAAAAGATCTTGGAAGATCTTGTCTTTAAGTTAAGGTAATGGGGTTTGTAATTTATCCACATGACTTTTTAATTGCTCAGAGTAAGATTTGTCATTTTTTATGTGTGGCATTTCTAGATATTTCTTACCTTGTTTTGAATTGTCTTCTGTTAGGGGAATGTAGTGCTCCTGACAGCTTGGCTGGTCAGGAGAAGCCTTGTTACAGTCTCCCAAACTCTTGAGCCTGCAGTCAACTTTTTAACTAGCTGTGGTAGGTTATTTGCACTTTGTATTGCCTAGGTCCTGCTATAACCACCCTGCCTTGTCTACAGCGGTGTTGTAGAGTGTGGTACAAATGCCTCTGTTCGGGCTCTGTTGTGCCTCCTGCTGAAAGCTGCCTCAGCTCTCAAAAGGAGTTGCCTTCAAATGCTTCTGAAAGTAAATGCATTCAGAGTGTATAGACAGTTTTAACGCCTTGTTCTTTAGTATTTTTTTAAAGTAAATGATAGGAGCAGAACTGGCAATGTCTGACTGATTTCACTGTGGATATTTGAGAGTTCTGAAGAGAAATCACATTTCTATTCTAATTCACCCTTGTTTAGTGCTCTCCTCCGCTTTTCCTCACTGCCTTCATGGCAGTCTGGTGAAAAGGGCTTACAGTGTAAAGTAGCCACAACAGCTGTATGTTTCAAGCTTGATTTCTAACAACTGCATAAAAAGAAAAGGCTTGGTGGGTGGTTCACAGCAGAACCTGTTTTTACTATGTTTAAATACAATTGTGTAACAGTACAAGCCATAGTTTGCAGCATGGGTGGAATTTGAAGAGAGATCTCTGAGGAGAAGATGCAACGTTGTTTTCTGGATTGGACAGGAATTTAGCCTTAATTTGAAATGAACTGAAGTACTTGTCTTTTGTTTTCCCAGGTTCCTGTTGCATGTAAATCATGTCCCTGCGGCTACATATTTATTAGTCGAAAACTCTTGCATGCTAAACGTGCTGAGAGATCACCACCCATCACAGGTAATGCTTACAGAGATGGGAGAAGGGGTCAACAGTTTTCCTTATATTTCTTGGAGGCAAAGGATAGAGTATTTTACTTCTCTGCTCATACTGACAATTGTTAGTTTACTTTCCCTTGAATTTGTGCATGGCATCCTTTTAATATGTTAATTTTTCTTTTAATTTTTCCCAGGGGAAGCTGGTGTTTTCAGTCCTACTTCCTTTGTACTTGTGGTGTCAGCATTTATTCTTTGTATATTCTAGGTGCACATGTTAGTCACTATGCAAAATAACTACTTGCAGAAAGCTTTCTGTTAATCCTATTTTGAAGCTAAATGTCTAGAGGTCCCAAAGGGCTCAGATTTCAGAATACGTGCTGATTGGGTGTGGCTCTTCTGAAAGGAAAGATTTATTTGAAGAACACCTGAATACCACTCTATGAAGTTGGTTGTATGTTTAATCCAAAATTAGCTGGGTCTTGTGTCTCTCTGCATGGTTAAATTAAAAAATAGTGTGCCTTTGTATAACTTGTCTTTTGTTGTTGATGGGTACAGTAAGAACTCTGTAGAACGAGGATTCTAGGATGATTAACATTCTCCTTGTGTTAATTTTTATCACTTCCTTCAGCCCTAGTAGGAATTAGTCAGAGCAAGCAGCTGTCGGGGAAGGCATTTAAAAAAAAATCATCTCATATATCATGTCTACTTTTAAAAATTATCTACCAGGCCTACAAAATGGAAACAAAATATTTGATATTTTGTCACTATTTTCAAGGATACTTGTAGTTTACCAGCTTGTAGGAATTACATGACATGATGCTAGATAACTGAAGTTTCAAGGTGGAGGAAGTTAAGCCATGTCTGTGGTACTGTTTGGAAGTGTTGGCCAATTTTTCTTCCCCCTCCCTTGTTGTTTTATTTGGAAGTTGATGAAGTAGGTACTGAATGAAGCTGAAAGGTGTCATCTGGTAGAGCAAGTGGGAGACCATGTGTGTTTGTATTATGCTCGTAAGATAGCCACAACTTCTTTCAGAAAACATTTTTCTAATATTTTCAACAATATATCTGCTGCAGAATGATGCTGCAGCCTTGTAAACGTGTCCTGAGTCTGTCTGAATAGTATATAAAGTGTGGACTCTACTAGTAGTTTTCAGTACCTGAGCTTGCTAATCCATTCTTAACTTAGAAACTCGTGTAAATACTCTTTTTTTTTTTACTTGTGTGTAGGAAAACAATACACCTGTTCAGCATCAAGTATTATGAGGCCTTGTCTTAGTCTAGATTTGGTGGGACATGTATGCTATGTAATGTGGTATTTGCTGACAGCGTTGTAGGCTTGACTTGTGTGAGCAGTGGGAATGATTTAATTGTTAGTGTTGAAAGAAGATTAGGTACTTTGCTGCCTGTCTGTATAATAAACTACTTTTTTTGGCTAGTGGCAACATGCAATGAGCTGTCTTGATGACTGATCTGTACAGGTTTTTTCCCATCTTATGGGAAACAACGTTTTGTGTACTAGCAAGTATCTTGTGTTGCAGAATGCATTTGAAGTGATTAAAGGCTTGATCCTTGTAATCAAGAAGTCAAGCGTCAATATTCTGGATCTGACACTGTGGTTTCTGAATGGATTTTGTGCAGATGTAATTGTTCTGTAAAGGTATAGACACATCTAACGGCTTCTGCGGAGAGATTTAAAGAAATAAGGTGATTGGGGTAAGCACTAAGAATAAATGAAGAACCAAGATGAAAACAACCCTAGATCATACCTTCTTTGTTCATTTGCACAGAAAACAAGAGTGAGGCCAAGAGGAGAAGGACAGAAAGAGTTAAGCGAGAGAAGATAAATTCTGCAGTAAATAAAGACTTAGAAAACCGAAAAAGGTCCAGGTCTAACAGCCATTCAGATCACAGCAGAAGAGGAAGAGGAAGACCTAAGAGTGCCTCAGCCAAAAAGCATGAGGAAGAAAGAGGTATGAGAACTGCAGAGATCTGTTAATTGGGTTTTCATTTTGTATGAAGATTTTTTTAAAATCAATAGTCTTTATAATTCCAACTGTTTATGTAACTAGCCCAGGTAAGCCAACACCTGATAATGTTATACAGGGAAGGGACTGTTTCACATCTGTAAGAGACCTCTGGTTTTGTATTTCAGTGTCTGATTGCAACTAACTACAAAGAACTACGTCTGTCTTTTTAGCCATGAGATCAAGTTTCAAGACATATGTTGTAGTGCTTAGTAGGATTTTTGTTGTGTTCTGGGTTTTGTGGTTTGTTTTTTTTTTTTTTTTTTTTTTATGGTACCATGGCTCTTTATCACAAGGACAAACAGTATAATGATGCCTGTTATATCAGAATGATTAGAATGATTGGGTTGCTTAAAAAGTTCCTTGAAACTTTTTGGAGTGCCAAAGTAAAAAGGACGCCTTGAGTCACGACTATGTCCTGAATTTTTGTCCCAAGTTTCTACAGAATAATTTGCTAGAGGAGGGAAAGCCTCCTTCTTTATTAAGGTTCCTTGATGACTTGCTGTTCTTAAATTTTATACAATGAAGAGACTGTTACAGGCGCAAAAGAGTTTTTGAGCCTGTAAAATATATTACTGTCACTTAGGATTCCTTTTTTATTATGAGCTTCTTGACACTACGTTTGCTATCTATGGTTTTGGAGGTACTAATTGTAGGCCTGAATAATTAATAAAAAATTCAGCATAGAATTTAAAGGTCTGGAAGGCAGGTAGGAGGGGAAGAACAAGACTTCATATAAATATTCAGGAGATCTTGATCTTAAGTAGTGAAACCATCAAGCGTACCTCAGCATAAGTCAGAAATGTAATTGTTTTTTTCCCCTGCCACCTTATTTATTAACAAAAATGGATGTTAATCCACATTTCAAAGTGACTTTCTTTAACTTCTAACTTTTCCAAGCCAGTTTTATTATCTCTGCTGTTTAAATGTTCTTAAAGTTTTTTTCTTATAAAAAACAATATAAATTGGCATTTTGTTGATTTTGTGCTTTGGCTGTGGAAAGAGGAGATGAAATTTGATTTCTACTTTGTTTTCTGGATGGCATTTGCTTTCCTATAGTAGGTTGTAATAGCTGATCACTATTGCATGTGGCTTATTATTGCATGTAGCTTCACAGAACACAAAGCTTCCCATGTGTTATTGATCCAAGCTAGGCTTGTATCTAGCACCTATAGGATAATTTCTAGGCATTTTGCTGCCAGTCTAGTTCACACAGCTTTCATTTGATAGTTCCTGCAAGCTTTCCCATTCCCTGAAAAAGGGGAAGCAGTCTAAGCAATCAAAATAAAATACCCGTTCTCTTAATGTAAGTTTTGTAGGCTTTGAAAAGGAAGAATTTGAAAGCATGAGGGGATATTTAGAGGAAATGTTTTCCTATCCAAAACAAGGCTGGATGTTTTTAACCTCTTGCTGCCTACTCCCAAGTGTGTCAATAAGACAGTGCTCTGAGGTAGAAAACCAGAAACACGGATTTAGTGAGACCTTTGCATAATAGTGCCTATGTGGTGTGTTTTCTTGGTGTTTGCTGGTGTGGTTTTTTAAAGCTGAATCTCATTTGAGAAAATTGCCTTTGTTGTCTTGCCCCATCATTCCCTTTACATGTTGCTGTTGTTTAATTGCTGCTACTATTTCTTCCTCAGCTTTTGCAGAGCTGGTGCAGAGCTTGGGTTCACACCCATTGGTAGTTGTCTTTGTTCCTCACCAGTACAGCACACCTTATTGGTTAGGAATAAGTGAGTTTAGGGTATTTTCTTGATTCTGATTTAATTCTGGTTATGTCAGACTGTAATGTGTGTAGACCACTGTGGTGATTATAGGGCAGATTAAAAAAAAATGGTCATGTATATTGTTGTCAGGACTATCAAAATAATTTCAGCAGATAACCCATAATTTTGTAAGTAATTGCTGTAAAACAAGTTAACGCTGACTTCTTCCTTTTCAAGTGGCTTATAAAATTTGCCTAACTGCTACATGTGGAGTAAGTAGTGGAGAATTTTAGAAATATACTTCCTTTACTTAACCTGCACCCTGACAGTGCTGTTTTCCTAAAAGCATATTAAACAATTCGGTTCTTCTACTCCACTTAAGGCAATTTTGGTGTGAGTCATTGCTAGTCCTTGTCCCAGTCTGCGTAGTGTTGAAAGTCAGCTCTAAGACATTAGCTTAGTGTTAGACTTTGAGTGTATTATTTCCTTGCCTATTATATATTTCTAGGATATTTTGAGTACACGTTACTTGTCGCTAGAATTTGTGCTGTTCTTTCCCTCAAAAGACTTGAAAAGAGGCCGCCGCTGCTTGCCAGCTCTTAAATACTTGGTGCCTCTTAAGCTTCTGCAATGCCTAATACATTTTTAGATTAAAAAAAAGGACATGCAAGGTAGTCTGTCTATTTGAAGACCACCCAGCTGTGAAAATTTTCTTTTCGAAGACAGCCATGACATCTGTATTTTTGTGTCCTTGCTTGTCATGCTCTTTTCATACACAGCGTGCTTGTTCCCAGTTATGGCTGTGGCTTTGACTAGTTCTTTTGTGTCCTTTGTGACTGGTTCACATTACAGCAAATTGCTGCAGGATTCAGCAGCAATTAAGAATAGGAGAAGCAAAAGGGCTTTTAAAAATAAGCTATTTTTCCTGCAGATTCAATAAGAAGGAATGGAGGAGGGAGGAAGCTGATGTGGATTGAGGGGATATGATAGTGCTGGGACCCAGAGAATATTCCTGTCACGTGTTTCAGAGCCATGTGATAACCCTGGAAAATAGGAGCTTCTCACTGTAGGCTTGTCTTGTCAAAATTGTCACATATTTTCTTTGTCAGAAATGCTATAATATATTTTGAAAATACATTATTCTGATTGTTTTTGTGGTGGTATGTTTATTTTACTGTGTGGAACTGTGGTACACAGCTAGGCAGGTTGCCAGGCTGCTTTGTTATCTAGGTAACAACGTTGATTATATTGAACAAACAAAAAAATCCCACCTTTTAAGGTGGAGGAAGTGGTATTGATTATTCTGCTGCTGAAGGAGGTTACCATGAAGTGAGGCTCAATAAGAGTGGCCTAGAGTCTTACTAAGCATGCTTGATGCTTGAAAAGCTTTATACAGATACAGTACCCTGTATAAAATTTCAGTACCCTGATAAAACTTGAGCTCGGTTTTCCTTTTACAGTAATTTGTGACCATATTACTCATACATCTCCTTGCCCAGTAAGCACACTTGAAGTCCTTTACTATTTTGGATAATGAATCTCAGAACTTTGCATTTTGAATTTGTACAAAATTTTAGGGGGAAGGTCCGTATTTGACTAATGCACAAGTGACAATTTTAAGGGCTGATGGTCTAGTGGGGTGCAGTAGATCTGGGGATGTGAGAGACATGCTGCAGAAAGACTGAATATTTTCACCTAAATAGCTTCTTAGTTGTATATCAACATTAACGTCTTACAGAAATAGCATTGTGATTTTGTAAGACAGTCTTTTGCTAATAATAGAGAAGTGAGTCAAAACTGCTTTCAGATTAGACTGAAGTGGCAAGTTTTAATAGTGTCAGTGGAAACCATGGTATCCTTTGAGTAGCACATAATAAAATGTTGGGCAGGTGCAGGTTCTTTGCTAGTTACTGATGAGAACTGGGATTGTGTTTAAGAATGCATAAAGCTTCCAAACCTGTCTTAGTCCCTCATACTGTTTGATACCAAGATTTCAGTTCTTTAAAGCTAATTTTTTTCAGAACAAGCCAGTACTTTGGGAGGATGAGGGGGAAGGGAAACTTGTGAAAGTGGTGGGGTTTTTTGGTGTGTTTTTTTTTGGTATTGGTTTTGGTTTTTTGGTGAGGTTTTTTGTGTTTTTTTTTTTCTTTTCTTTTGTGGTGTTTCTTTTTATTTGTTTCTAAAAAGTCCAGTATCTGTTAACAGCTAATTTTGCTGGGTGTTGACATAGTCAAATGGTGGCAGGAAATGTGAAGAAAGGGAAGGGGTTTAGATATGAAAATAGAAAACGTTAATGTGGAATAACCAGTGTGCGTAGTGTCTGTTCTCAGAACAGCTCCCAGCATTGTTCATTTGTAAATGGTGGGAGGGAGGAAGTGAAGCAACCAAGACTGGGTGTACACACAGAAACTGATTTGTCTTAAACTACAGGGCTTTCATTTCAAACTCAGTACATAAGAATATACTGTCTTGCGTAGCCAGGAAACAAGCAGAAATATTTTACATTTCAAATATCAAACATGCTTTGATTTGCTTTACTTTGCTTAGACAAGTTTAATGTTTTCAGACTTAAAACTGGTGCATGTTTGTGCGTCCAGGCTTCTCACTTAGCCATTTTGCTTGCAGGGAAGGGTCAGCTTATGTGTGATTTAAGTCATCTAGAAATCTTTAGGTCAAGAGGGTTTTGTTGTTGTGTTTCTCTATCAGTATTGAAATCAGAACACAGTGGTAAATCAGCTGTGAAGCCAAATCTAAAAACGTTCGGTATCTGGACCGATTGAAGGAATGACCATGTGAGTACAGGGAGATATGCAGTGCTGCTGTCTTTTTTCCCCATGGTGCTTTCCGTTACTTTCCAATGCTGCATGTTCTTTCACCTGTCCATTGCTGATTCAGGTGTCTTAGAGCAGTCTGCCAGAGCTTGCTGTGGTCAGAAAGTGTGCATATGTGTGTCTGTGTGTTCATGAGACACAGGGCTTTGTCAGGTGAGTGCTGTATAGTCCAGGTTACCATGAAATCTGAATTAGAGATGGAGCTCCACAGCTAGACACTAACCTTAAAGCTCTAGATGTATACAAGCTTGGTCTTCTGCTGAAAAAGCTGGGGTTTGGGGTGTTTTTTTGTTTTGTTTGTTTCTGTTCCTTTTTTTTCTTGGTGAGTTGTGATCTGCCAGTGACTAACTGAAATGGGATGTAAATAGGCATGATCTGGAGTAAGTACTATTTATTGAAGTAGTATTCTATTAGTTTTGTCATATACTATAGTGTAGTTTAGCATGTTTGAGTGCTGCAGTATGGAAGCTTCTTGATGGGTGGTTGTTGTGTATTTGTAACCTTGAAAGAAGCCAACATCATCAGAGGGAATTCAGAGGCTTTCCGTTTCTTACTGAGGTGTTAGTGTTGTTCAATATCTGGGATAAGACAGGAAGTCTGCAGTATAGGAAGTCCAGAAATGCTCAAGGTGACAAATTTGAAACCTGACTTCTGCCATGTATCTGCTCTTTGGTCCTGGACATTGTAATTAAACTCTTGTGTTTTTGTTACTTAGACGTAAATAAAGGGACAAATATTGTGTTTAATGAGGATATGATGAAATATCTTTGTTTTCTAGGATGGGAGGTCTTTATATCCCACTCCAAAACTGGATGAACTTTTGAATACTCTTTTGTGTTAGGAATCAATGTAATGTTAGTGACTCATTTTTTCTTTGCCATTGAAGAAAAGAATTTCAGTCATGCTTCTGGATGACTAATTATCTGACTCTTTCTAGCACTGTTGTGTGCCTCCATTTCTTCTTCCTGTGGGGGGAAGGATTGAGAGAAAGAATTTGGTTGAACTTATTTTCCATTCCAGTACTCCATTTCACATAATTTACTAACTACTGTGTTACTTAACTTCAGATAATGGAGAAAGCTTCTAATAGTGACTTTTTTTTCTTCTACAGAGAAACAAGAAAAAGAAGTTGACATGTATGCTAACCTTTCAGATGAAAAGGCCTTCGTATTTTCAGTGGCCTTGGCGGAAATAAACAGAAAAATTATCAATCAAAGACTTATTCTGTAACTTGTAAGCACAATCTGATGCATTTATATGCAGAATGGCTAGCATATTTCCAAGGTGTCGTGGACTCTCAAAGTGTGTTGTCTGCACCAACAAGGATCGTAGTATTTCCTGTTAAAATTCTGCTGCTGTTCTTGGGAATCGAATTCTGTCTCTGCAAGTCAGAAAGGAAGTGTTCACAAGATTGAGCTATGAAAAATAAGAAAGCAGATACGTTTTACACCTTGAAGACACATGCTAGACAAATGCACAGAGAGACTGCACCCATTCCAGAGCACTTCTTTTAAATTTGCTGCCAGAAATGCAATATTTTAAGTATTTTCAGAAATAAATGATTTTCCTTTAAAATTATATATTTCAGATTTTTCAGCTATATTGCAGTTTACGTATGTACAGTTCACGTAACTTTTTAATAAATTGATATTCCAATATTTTATTGAACTGGGAATTAAGTACATTTGTGCTAACTTAGGGTATGTTTGGTTTCGTCCTCTTGCAAATCTGGTATTCATCCTAGGGATGACTTTTAAGATTTGCATTTTTTTTTTAATAGATGTGGTATAATTCTGATAGGAAGAAAATCAAAGTGGTTTCTTGTTGGGGTACTATTCTGCTTGACAGCTTGGTATTGTTGATGAAATCTCTCTAGAAAATTATTCCCCATTACATAGAGTTGTTGTTTAAACAATCGTATGTACATTTTGGGGGCAGACTGCTAAAGTTTGAGAGCTAAGCACTTGTTTTGTAACCACTGTTTGCTGGTGTCTCCCTTGTCCAGACGGTAAGTACTTCTCCCATACTATTTCTTGGCCCATGGTTTACTGGGAGAGAAGCAGGCATCAGAGATGTAGATCTGCAGCCAGCATCTACTTAATGGTATTTCCAAAAGATGAGGATATGTTAGTTCCTTTTACTTTCACTTTTTTGTGTTTGTTATGAAAGTGTCCTTAAAAATTGTTAGCAGTATTGTTGTTGAATGATTGACTGTAAATACCAAAGCCCAAGTTTACCTGAGTGTGCAAAAATAAGCTGTTTTGACAGATTTAGCTTTGGGGGAATCATTCAATAACACGGTGCAATTTGACCCCAAACTTTTCCATTAGTAAATACATGAGGGGTTTTGTCTTAACAAAAAAAAAAGCTCAAGCCCTGTAGAATCCTGATCAAGCAGGTGTAGGAGGCAATTACCTTCACAAAATCTGACGTACTAGCTTTTTGTCAGCTTTCATTCATGAGTTTCTAAGAAGGGAAATACATATCTCAGTTGTTCTTCAGTATTGCTCATGCTTTTGTTGCATGTGTTGCATTACTTTAATAGTGTGAATCACCTGCTGAGGTTCTGCTACAGACCTGATCTCAGTTTGGAAGCAGAAATTATTAGTAAAGCTGGACTATGAAATACTATTTATTAGTTAGTGGTTGAAGGAAGGAACTGTGATAGTTTTGAGTTAAGCCACAAGGGACTGATCAGATGAAAACTTTGTAAGCGGAAGCAGGAAGTGATTTTTAGTTCTTAACTCCTAAGGACTAACTGGGGTCCTTTTTAACACTGAGCGAGAGGGATGGGTGTGGAAATGCATTTAAACCACTAATCTAAATTTGTCTTTATTCCAGTAAAAGAGGAATTGCAAGCACAAGACCTACTTCCCTACATCATGTAGACCTCTGCTTTCCAGAGCTGTAGCCTGTCATGGATACCAGTAGTAAGGACAGATGAGTCTTAAGGATAGAGCGTATATTTGCATGGTAAGTTATTAAAATCAGAATGGCAAAAGGGAAGTTGTAGTTTTGAAAACCTAAGATATGATCAGGCTTGTGTCGATTCTGTTGCTAGAATGAGATTTACTGTATTAAGAAGGGACTAAGGGAACTACTGATGGAGTCTATTCAGCAATCGAACCTGCATTCCTACAGGTAACTTAATTCTTTCTGCTCCTGTACATGGAATTACAGTGATCTTCAGAAGACTGAAGTCAATGTTGTTAAATGTGACAAAATTTAGCTTATGGCTTTTACATTTAGACTGCTGCCTTCTCCCATAAGTACTGAAAAATACTTTCGTACCTCTCAAAAATGAAAAATGTTTTTTATCCTTCATTGGTGGAGTCTCCTGAAACAGTTGCTGAGTTCCGTTCTGTACTTCTCTTTGTCTTCCCCAGGTCTCTGCTGTCAGCTCTTTGCCACTTGTGGTCAAGCTATTTTTCTTCTCCTGCTGGCTTCCAGTTTCTTTGAGAAAGCTGTGATGGAAGCAGGTGGCCCTGAAAATATCCTAGGGAGAGACTGCTGCTTTGCCAGTGGATCTTAGAAAGCAAGTGTTCAGACTTATTCTTCCCACCAACCAGAAACAAACCATTCTTTCCTATATAGAAATGACACTTCAGCATCTGGTAACTCTGTGGCTGTGGTTTGCTTAGACATAGATCTCTTGGGACGTATTTGGTGATTGAACTGGAAGGCATTTGCATTGTATGAAGTAGGCATCAGCACAAGTATCTCAAGAGGTCTTTCTTTGTGTGTTAGAGGTGATCAATGAAACACTGTGGCAAATAATTGTAGATAGTAGCTGTAAAATAAATTGGAGCTTGGTCTACAAAGCTAAAATAAAGCCAGTAATAACTAAGTGTTGAGAGAGTAAAATTCTGTGTTCTGCAGCTCTGACTTAACTGGAAACTGTAGTTTCCAAGAAGCAAGAACAAATGTGTAGCACTTCAGGAAGTTGTTGATGCAGTTTTCTTTCTTCCGTGGAACTCTAGTTCCAGTATAAGATTTTTAGGCCCTACCTTTGAATGTTGTTAAGGTTCAGTCTGGCTGAATTTGTTTTACTACATTTTTTTAGCATGAGGGTTTGCACATAAAAAGAAGTGTTCTTTCAGAAATAGTGAATTAGGCTTCAGGTTTTTTTAATTAACATAAGACCAAGTATATCACCCCCACAAAAATATTGCTCCACCTCTATACTGCCTCTACATGTTGACTTGCCTGACTAGATAAACTTAATGTTATGAACTGAATAGTTTAAGATTGTACTAGAGATCAGTCTGTTTGTAAAGCACCATCTAGCAAGCTCGACTTTCTGCCACTTCTTTTCCCTTTTTTTTCTGAAGAGCTGTGCTTTTGTCTTTTGTGTCTGTGTAATTGCATGTCAGACCATCAAGCAAGTTCACAGTTGAAATTCTAGCCTGCGATTTCTCTGTATTTACTGTGTTCTGCTACTAGGTGGCAGCCTTTATTCTAAAGATAGTTACTGCTGATTTAGGAATTCTTACTATGGATACTAGGAAGACCATTGTATTCAGTTTTCTGTAAAAGGACACTGAAAGGTTATTTTTCATTAGCACATCACTCATATTGAACTTGGGAGCTTAAAATCTTGTTCAAGGATGTTACTGGCATTCTGCACTGAACATAGATGGTTTCATTCATTGGGTGAGATGTTAGCTCTTGAGCTGTAAAACTGGCAGAAATTAATTATTTGTCAAGATCAAAGAACTCTGAACTTTGGCAATTCAATAACAAAATGGTTTAAGGAAACTCTTCTTCACCTCCCCTGGAATTCCTGCATATGTAAACTTTTTTCTGTGCAAATTTTACGAAGATCTGTAGTTTTCCTGTTATTTTCACTCTAAAACTGTTATGATTAAAAAAGGTTGAGAATGGGGCAAGGTATTGGGGGATACTTTCCACATTATGATCACCCCATGATTGGGCAGCAGGATTTGTGGAGAGGGAGACTAGAAATGAGATATTTGCTTCAGTTATGTCCTAAACAAGGTCTTTGTGATGGTTTTACTTAGTGCTTTTAAACTTATTTTTATGTTTGTTTTTCTAGGTCTTTTTTAGAGTGGAACAGTGATTCATGTAGGCTACTAGCAGCACTTTGTCTTCCTAGTATCTTGGACTGTACTATCAAGGATGCCCAACAGGATATGGTGCTTGACTTTTGTTCTTTAAGATTCTGATAATCTTTAAGGTATTGGTAACTTGTGATTAAACAGTGTAACCAGAAAGCTGTTTTAAGCCACTGTTTAGTTAAAGCCTTTCTGAGTTGCTGTTCTCTAGAACATGCTTCCTCTGAATATATTACATGTGCAGGTGTTGCTAGTGTCCCGTTTTGTATCTCTTAGGTGCATCTAAGCAAATGTTCTTGTTTGCATTAGGAGTGTGTGTTTGAAGCGAATCTTGTGATAGTCCCTACTTCCAGTGCTTGTGTTTGCATCATGGAATGGCCTCGGGGGTAGCAGGAAGTAGATTGCTTTTACAAAAAATTGACATTGAAGGTGCTCTTCAACTGTTAGTGGGTGCTTGGTCTGCAGGATCAGATCTGCCTGTAGCAGATGTTGGGTTCTCAGTGCCAACTGTTGTACTCCATAGAGTTCCTCTTGTGCCTCACTTGTTGCTTATTACAAAAATATAGCAGAGCAAATGTTAAGAAGTTTATCCAACGCTTCCAGGTGAGTTGTTATCCTTCAGAGTATTCACACTGTCATCAGTGTCTTCTTATAGGCTTCCTACTTGTTTATTTCACTGTGGATTCTGATAAATATCCTCTAGCAAATCGAAGTGTAGCATTTCAAGGTGTTTCTTTCCCCAGATGTTGGCCTTACCCTTTTTTGTTATGTCAACAGAAAAACCGCTTAATCAGATACAAATTTTGCTGCCTTATGGTTAATTAGACACTACAGAAATACACTGCATGGTTTCATTATATATTGTGAATTCATCAGTAAATGAAAGTATCTGTAACTTAGTGTAGTGTTTTCCTGCTCTATAGAAGGGGCTGCTCGTAGCTGCTAGCTGTTGAGTAGGGTATGCAATCTGAGTAAAAAACAAGAAATTGGTTAGGCAGAAGGCATTGGAAATGGATACACCTGGGTATCTTTTTTTTTTTCCTCCAGAAAAAAAATGTAAACCTGCTTTCACTGAAGTTGTTTAATTTCAAGCTCAAAACGTGATTCTCATGAATCATTTGGTGTCATCATGCAGCATGTTCCTGGGGAAGAAGTCAAGTACCCCTCCCTCATCTTCCTCCCACAACCTGCTTTTCTTGGTGCTTAGCTTTGTATGTAGAACCTGAACTCCATGTTAAAAAAGTTAGTGTACTTCCTCTGGTCTCTTACTATACATTATTTCAATTATAACTTAATACTGAATTTTGTCATAAGGGTTAAGAAATAAATACTATTTTGAATCCTGGGCAGTGTTGATGACTGTAAAATGCTGTAAAGAATAGTGAGTGTTCCAGATATCCGGAGCACAAACATTTAATAGTCCGGCAATTTTCCAAGTCTCGGTGGGTTTTGTTTTGTCTTTGAATATTTTATTGAAAGTATCTTGCTAATAAAGAAAAATCTTCAGCTTGAGATCTGAGTTGCCTTATTTGCAGAAGTTGTGGAGCAGAATGTGTTTGTGTGTGTTTGTACCTGGATGTGCGAGCACACGTTACTATGCAAGGTGTGGTTGGAGTCTGCTGTGTAGGTGGTTTGGGCCTCAGGTCCTGATCCTCAACAAGAGCACAAAAGCATTTCGTTGAAGGTCACTGAACAGCAAGTGAACCAGGAGTTACGGTTTTCGGTAACATCAATAAATGATACTGAGTCCTAACTCTATTTTACTGGCACTGTAATCTGAAATGTATTGGAAAGCAGTGTTTATTGATGGTGTTTACTTTTTTGGCAAATAGAATAGTTCTGATGTATTAAGACACTTGTATTTAAGTAAAGGGATACAGTTTATTAACAGAATAGTTCATGAATCTTTAGATGTAGTTTTGTCATAACATGCATAAGAGGTGTGCTAGGTATTAAATCTGTCTTATGAAACCCACTCAGTGTTTCCTGAAGGCAGTACAGGTTGTGTTTTGAACACAAGACAGAAATCAGAGAAAGGCACGAGTGTAAGAAACTCTTGAAAAGAATAGTTGTTACTTTGCATGAGAATGTCAGCTGGAGGACTTTACTGAAACTGGAATGTTGATGTGTAACCTCAAATGAACGGAGTTAAAAATGCAAGGCTTAATTTTAAAAATTCCCTAAGGAACCTGTGTTACTGTAGGATGAGGGTTAAGGTGTAATTGCCTCTTAATTGAGCTTTCTGAAACAGTGGAGGATAATGATTACTTTTACTTTCTCAAGATGACAGGATCTCTCTTTTTTTAAGACAGCAGTTCCAAGGAGTGGAAAACAGTACAGTAAGATGAGATACCTAAGACATTGCGTTATGTTGAATCTTGGCCGAGTACTGATTCAGAGCATGATCTTGTAGTTTTCCCTCTTAACTCTGTTTACAAAGAAGAAACTAAATTAAGAACTTAAAAAAAGAAAGAAGTTTGTACAAAACTGAGTGAACAAATCCATTCCAAGATTTGAAGATGAACATTAGAATTTACCCTTAGGATTTTTTTACAGTGACAGGTCTTGACAGCCGGTTAAAGGTTTGCAAGATAGTACTTTAACACTTTATTTAACCAAATGTTTAAAATGATGGTATGTTTTAAAAATAGTACCTCAAAGCAGTGAATAGTGGGCTGAATGGAAATACGTAATTTAGGTAAATACTTATAGCTGCACATGGAAGAATAGTCTGTCTAGTCTAATCACATCTCAGTGTGTGTATTTCATTTTTGCTCATCCCAGTGTTAAAAAGATCCGCATCTCATCCACAATATTAAGCTTAGGTTTCTTGGCACTGACCAAATGATGAACTTGGCCACTTGTATGATGTTGCTTACTGTGCTATCTGCTGGCACAATGTTACTTAGCAACAGTGAAGCTCACGTTTACATACAGCTCATGGGTATGCATCTAAATGTAGTTCTGGAAAAAAAAAAAGGTTAAAGGAGTACAGGGTTTGTAAAAGGAAACCTAATGTAACAATTTTTACTGTTCAGTGATTTTGATTTTGAGAGAGATGGTAACAGTAAATGGGAAAATGTCTCGTAAAATGTTTTGTCTTTTAAAATCTTTTATTACATTGTTAATGTGTTACAAGAACTTGAAAACAAAATTAACAGAACCCTACTACCAGCTGCAGAAAGATAAAAAATAAAAATACAGCAAATGGAAAAGTGGAGGGGACCCATTCTACTTTGAATGGCTGCATTGTGAATGCATTTTTAGGAAATGAAGAGTAATTATTCGAACATGGGGAATATGAGAGTCACAAAAATCATGTATAGATATTTTGAGACTAAGAGAGTTTGAAATTATATTATTTCTGAGATTGTTTGCTGCTTCTCAGTTTACTGCTGCTTCTCAGTTTACTACTGCTACTTTGCTGATCAAGCAAAGGGTTTTTTGACAGCCTGTACTTTATGACTGCTGTAATACTCAAAAGCACAATGGCTTAAAATGCCACAGGCAGTCTGTTGCTGTATGATTACATTAATCTCAATTTCTGGGATTACAGGCATGCAGTTCTCAGTATTAGCTGGTGTTGTACTTGCAGTGGAATTTCCTTGTGTAGCAAAGGGAGAAAGGTAATTGTGGATCATTCCAAACGTGAGAAGGAGGCAGAATGACCAAGCTAGGAATAGTGAGCATAGTAAAAGAAAATCTAAACTTAGCTCGAGAATGGAGAAGGGTATAATGATAAGAGCTAAAGAGGAGTTTATTAAGGCTTTTGGGAGAGAGACATGGACTCCTTCTGTAGGGTATCAAGGTGGAGAAAGTGATGGATGTGCTTCAGAGTTCTGAAGGTGTGAGGAAGGAGCAGGGCACTTGGGAGAGCAAGGGAGGTGACTAGATGAGTGCTGCATTTGTAGGGGAAGTAAGGATACTGCTACTGAAGATGTTCTCAGAGTTGAGCAGTTGATTTTGCCTGAAAATTAGGGAGTTTGAGAAATGAATTCTCCAGAGGCTACATTGGTTTTTATGACTATTGAAAGCAGGTTTTCGATGTAATGTGGTACGTTTTCAATAAAAAATTGTCCACTCATGTTTGCCAGGAGACAAAGTAGATACTAAGTAACTTTGTTTTTTTAAATTTGTTTAACGGTTATTCTATCTGTTTTTAGAGTGTTCACTAGGTAAGTTGTCTTTCATGAGTTTATGAAGCTGCAGGCATTATACCCAACCAGCTTTGGCAGCTGGAACAAAAGCAGAATAATGAAAGCAAAATCTGCTGACAGTTGTGCTTGTGTTTGTGCTTTGCAGGCAGGATTCGTTGTGGTGCAAATCTTTGTGGGCTAATGAAGTTAAAGCAGGGCTTTAGTTATTGTTCTTCTAAACAAAAGCAGCCTGCCTAAAACTGTCTCTGCTAGTGTTTTCCTTCGGAAACAACGAGAGTGAATACTGCAGGTTTAAAAATTGAATATAATTTATGAGGCTTCTAGCCTTGGGAACAAGTCCTTGTGTAAATGGGATTTTAAAATATAAAATTAATATTAATGAGGTGGGGAGGCTTTCAGACCTGGCCTTTAATGCTAATCCATTGTGAGTGGAGCAGCTCTAGCAATGTGCTGATACTGGCACAGAGACAACCAGGAATTGGCTGCTCTTAGAAAATGCCTCATCAGTCAGAGTCTTCACAGACTCCTGAATACTTGTCCTGATCAGATACAGAAGGGGACATAAACATTTCTGGTATCAATACTCTGCCTGCTGGTCCTGCGTGCATTTCCCTGGGAACACTCCTGTATGCTGGCTTTCAGTTCTAGCTTGTTTGCATGGATGGAAACGTAATGAAAGGGTAAGTTGTTGGTAGAGTCTGGAAATAGCTTCTGGAATAGAGCTGTGAACCTTCAATTAGATTATTTTGGCATAGGCATGATGAGTTAAACTGGGTGGCATCAGTGTTAGTAACTCCCTGCACCAGATTATTAATGACAAAAAAGCTCTAAAATACACAAGTAATTTATAACTCTTAAATGTGTGTGAAAGGAATGTGCCAGGGACTAAAGTTTCTCTTTATTTTCAGGAAGGAAAAGACTCTGTAGTAATTGCTATGTTAATAGTTTCAGCTAAGAAATGTTGTTTAGATTATGAATTCCCTGAAAATGGGATGTGGAGCAATGCACTTCCTCCTAACTCATGTAAGCTGATGCTGGGAGATACGAGGTCACCTCAAAAACGCTGAGCCACTTCATTTTACTCTGTAGGTAATGAAGGAATCGACATCAGTCAGCAGCTGGCTGGGGAAGCTAGTAATAATTAATAACCGCTTAACACTACCTTTTTCCTTCTGATTTCACTCTAAATGCACTGATGTAGCTGTCAAACACCTCTCTTTGTTTGAAAGAGGAGTTTTGGAATCTAAATATAGCAGATTCAGAGTTGCTCTAAAAGCTACAGAACTAACCTTGATCTTGATTTCACTTGTTGGGTATTACTGGCATTTTTTGGAAAAGCTTTTCATTTATTTCAGAAGTAAATGATGTCTCGTGACATCTGCAAAGACTATACTTGGAATACTTACACTCAAAGTGAGTACTTACTTTGTCTCTGGCTGTTAGTATTTTGGCATGAGGCACCAAACTCTGTCCTTGTATGTAAAATCCACTAGAATTTTCCTTAGCACTAAAGGCAATGTGGTCTGGTGTCCCTTGTCTGGTTTCTATCCACAGCAATACATTTAACTTTGTGTCAAGTGGACCATTTCCTTCTTGTGGATTGAGTGTTTCATAGTTGCTACTGATTTGTTGCTTTTAATGCTCTTCTGAAAACAGAGTCCAGAATTGGCATCATGAGATCTGAAATGAAAGTGGGTGATAGAAAAGCTCCAGATTTATTTTTTTCAGAACCTAAACCAGAGGAAAAGCAGTTAGTGAATCTCATAATTGCAATGGTTATATTCTTAACGTTAATTAATGAAAATACTGCAGGAGGGTGTTGGTTTACATTGTAGTTCTGTATTTAGATCTGCTAGTGGAAGGTCTCAGGCTGAGCATTGCTTGTTCCAGACTGCTTGCCAAATTTCCTAAAGGGTTCTCTTTGTCACACAAGCTTTTCCCCAAGCATGGCACTTACATGCTGTGCATGTCTCTGTTGCCACATTAAGTAATAGCATCTCTTTATTAAATCCGGAGTAATAACATTACTCCGTTAACTCCATAACATACATTAAATTTGTGCTATTGGAATAAGTAATAAATAAGTATTTTTACTGCATTTCGCTCCCCTGGGTCTAGGGATCTCCTGACTCATCTATTAAACACTATCCATTTTGAATACCTGTAGCATTTGTTTTCTTAGGATCTTGAGTAGGTGTATTTAATTCATACAATGTGTTACATGTTAATAAAAAATAACCTTAAGGCTGCCTTCAAGAGCTTGATGCCTGTGTGTGGTATCCTCTCCTATTGAGAGTGGCTGGGTAGTGTTCCATGTGCAAATCCTGGGAATACTGCTTGGGGTGCTGCCACAAAGCCTACAACAGTCTTGTCCTGTCTAGGTACAAGTGCTCAGCAGCAGCTCACTGCTTGCTGCTCGGAAGATACCAGTTTTCCTGCACTGTTTCATGGACCTCACTGATGTGTTTTATAATTTTTAGGGCAGTTTTGGCCTCAGATTTATGGGTTGGTTTTTCTTTTTAAAAAAGGGAATAGTAATAATAGATTCTAAAGCTCTGAAAGTATTCTGTGAGCTAGAAAGTTTTACAGGTGGAAAAGCCGTGGCACAGAGTTGGAAATCACCACAGGAGTCTGACAGGTGAGACCTCACAATTCTGGAGGTCTGTCTCAGGCACCCTCAAGTTGCCTGTGTTCCTTGACCAGAATGTTAGACTACTAACCTCTTGGTAGAACTATCTCATCTCTAAGAGCGGCAGTCAAATCCACCTGTATCCCAGGCAGCCCCTGGCCTTTTCACTTAGTTGTTGACTGGCCTGAAAAACATTCCTTGCCAGACAAATGTTTGCAGCACAGCAAGCATGTCTGTCTCCCCTCTTGGCTTTTGCTGTGTGAGGCTTCCTCATTCACCTTAATTCACTGGTTTTGTCTGTACTTACATTGGCTTTATTTTGTTTTTTAACAGCATATTGGTTATCTTGCTGTACAAACCCAAGTGGGAACTCAGCACTTGTTCTGGCTGTGAGAGGGCTAGCCAGATCTGTACCCACACTTCTGGACATGACATCTCTTAGATTGTAATGATGAAGGTACTGTATCTTATCTCCATTGCTTGATTGATTATTTTAGGGGAGAGTGCATGTGCACTCATACTGTGCTAAAACACTTCTGTTTTGATTTGAGCAGTGAAGATGTGGCCCTTGCTAAGCCCATGTTCTGCTGTTTGAGGTGCTTGTCTGCTCAATGGTTGCTGGTCATTCTTTATACCTATGCCTAATGTGATTCAGATTTATGTTAGATTACTTGTAGTTAGTAATCAAACAAAGATAATTCTTCTGCAGCTTGTTGACAAAGTAGGAAAAGAAGGCACAGCACAGATGAAACTGAAAGTAGATTTGCTTCCATTTCTCCAAAACTAATTTTCCAGAATTTAGTATGTTTTCTTTGTATATTTGTACTCAGCTGATGCAATCATATAGGTAAGAACTCAGTTAAAAAGTGTTTTTCACACAATGCTAATTAAAAAGCAGTTATTAGTTGAGGACCAAATGTGCGAGGAGAAACATAATTTGTGTGCGTTATGACTGCTTATTAATTTAACTCTGTAGGCAGAAAAAAAATTGAAAATACTCTAAATCCAGGAGTTGGCAGATATGTCTACCTGGACTTGATGGCAACATACATTTGTGTGGGAGTGCTTTTGTTTTGCTGAGGCATTTTACAAACTGAAGTGAATGTCCCTGAGGGCATAGCATCAGATTGTAGAAATGGTGCTTGAAGGCTTAAATAGGTATGTGAATTCTGACAGAGGATAAATATTTGTCCTTTTTTATCTACTCCTTTGTTCTCTCTGCTATTATTTAAAACAATTGCAAATAAAATAAATATCTACATATGTAATAATCATGTTATGTTAAAGCAAATATCCTGCAGCAGTAATCAGTGTCATTAAAAAAAAGGCCAGCAGTCAGATAAATGTCTTGTCACTGCTTTGCAGAAGCAACTATAGTGTCCTTAAGTTGTAGGTAATGTGACGTTAAATGGGGTAAAAATACGTGAAAGCACAGATAAATGCAAAGAAGGGACTCTACTGACTCAACTCTGTCATCCTCTGTTTCTGTGCCTTACAGTAGCTGTTATCAAGAATTCAGGAAGTGAGCTGCTTGGATATGGATAGAACTTAGTGCTGCTGATAAGGAAGTGACATGGTTGAAATGCCTGGTTTAGTGTTAGATAAGATTAAATGCCTCGTTTATCTCACAAGCAGAATTCTAGCAAGATCCAGGGAGGCTGTGCAGCTTTACTCAGTCAGAGGCTTCAGGCTGCTTGGGTGACCACCATACAAGTCAGACAGCATGGGAACTTTATATCAAGAATCTTCCCTTCACAGATCCCTTCGTTTGAGCATGGGAGGATTTTGTGTTTCTGATTACATAAAGAGATTCACGGTAAGAGACTCCTGGGTGTTTTATTGTGAGCCTCGTTTGAAAGTTAAAGCTTTCTAGATGGCGCAGTTTTGGTGTCAGTGTCTGTAGTGAAGTGCTGGGTGCCTTTGGCATTCTTGGCCAGGTTGTGCAGTCTGTTGGCTTGCAGAACACCTGCCCATGTCAAGGAGGTGCTTCTGAAATGATGAGTGCAGGCAGGCTTTGCCTATGGAAATAAATTTATTTTTTGAGAGTCCTGGCACATTTGGGCTTTTATTCTAAGTGGTGCATTTGTAGTATAGGATGCCAGACTGCCATTCAGATTATGTGGAGGTTGGATGTTACAGCTTTTTGCTTCAGTTCTCACATGTCTGAGAGTTTTAAGACAATGAATCTGTTGGGCAGGCTCACACTCAGGTCATTTAACGAGGAGTCAAATTCTGCATCTACCTCTGGTAAAAGCAGTGCAGTTGGCCTGAATGGCAGGCACTCAGTGCCTCAAACATGTGCTCTGTAGCAGCAGTTTAAAAGTTGGGAGATCAGAATCCCATTGTGCTAAGGTCTGAGGAAACGGAGATCCTGTCTGTGAAAGCTGATGGACAGACCACAAACTCTGCAAGAGGAGAGAGATGTAGGGACATCACTGATGAAAAAGAGAATAAGAATCTGCTTTTCCTACCATTATAAGCTATTCATGAGACCATGCTGTTTTAATGCTATCTGTGGAGTTAAGCTTCAGTTGCTACAGCAGTAGGAAGTCTAGGGAAACAGTTTTCTTCATGTTTGCTTTTGCCTACTTCCTGAGCTTCTGAAAAAAATCACTACCATCCAGACAGAAGCAAAAAATGGATTTAAGCAACTATAAGGAATGCCTTCTACATGTAGTATAGTTCAAATAATGAAAAAAAAAAAATTGTAGGAGTTGCATTTTAAATGTGAATGGGTCAGATTATTGTGGGGGGGTTTAGGGCTGTTTTCTTTAAACATTTTGAAGAAAGCATTTCCTTATGTATTTTGCTTAATGCTAGCTCTAATGGTTTTCTTAAAGAGTTTATATTTGTAATAATTTAGTTCCTTAAAGAGCCAGTGTAGTAAATTAACTAATTGAACAGTGATGAACCAGATTCTGGCCCAGCTCAAGAAGTAATCTCTACACCACTGTGTAGTGGATTTAATATAGCCAACAGTACAACATGATTTTCTGAGTATCATTTATTACATAAGAAACAGAATGTCTTGGAAGACTAGATAAGTTTCATACCACTCTGGCCCCATGATTTCTTGTCTATTTATGGCAACAGAGCAGGAAAAAAAAAAATCATCTATTCATTTAGTTGAATACAGTACTCAACTGTATTTCATGCTCAAAAGGTAATTATTTGTTTAAATTTATTTTTTTTAGAGACTCTTTTTTTTTAAGATATTAACCTGATATACATGCAGTTTTCTTTGGTTGTTGCTGGAGGAATGCAAATTAAAACTATTTCAGGAAGGACTACAGAATATGGCTGTAGAACCATCAAAGCAAATGATCAGGGTTTTTTTGGTCTTGTCATGTCTTGGGGAAAAGGTCAGTATTGCAGTTCTGTCTCTACATGGCCTTCTGTGGCTTGGCTCTGTGCACAGCAGAGTTTGTATTTTGCAATAATATGAAGGCTATAATGAGATTCAGAACCTTGTTTCTTTTGTAATTAATCTATTGGGGAACTGAGTAGTTTTTTCATATGCATTGCTTCAGTTTCCCTTTCTGTAAAACTAGTGATAACGACAATTCTCTTCTGAAAACATGTTAAGGTCCACAGGCAAAAGCTAGGTTTAGTTAGATTTATTGTTTTTTCTAGTCCTCCATGAGCTAAGAATCCAAAATAACTTTCTTTTGGCTGGCTTGCATTGGATTACGTCACTCCAGCCATATTACCAAACTCATTATGTTTGTCACTTGGAAAGTAATTCTTTGTTGAACCTAAGTAATTCTTAGGTTCATTTTTGGAGGCTAGGTCCAGCAGAGAAGCAAATAAGGGTAAATAATGTCTTGGTCCTTGTGTGCAGTTCTTACTAAAGTTGGTGAGGACTCTTCTAATCCCTAAACTTAATATTAATCCTAGTGAGAGCTCTTTCTTTCTATGTAGACAGGCAGCCTATACGGGTTTGAGCCTGTTCCAGCAGGAGCTGATGAAAGTGTGTACACTGCTGATTTCAGTGGTTGCAGTGTGGAACCTGTTGTTTGCATGTTTGTTGACTATAGTCTTTCTGGCACAGTGCTTGATGATCTGCCTGCTTGTACTCAATAAGTGGCTGGCTCAGCTGATCCTGGTGTTATGGAAGCACTCATAGCACTAGGCAACTCTGTAAGGAGTGGCCTGTGTGTGTTTACAAATTGCATGGAAATTTGTTATTGCTCAGATATATAGTGGAGCGTGTAGTTCAGGCTCAAACAGTAAGATGAGACATTTTGTCTTTCCTGGGTTAATTGGACTCTTGATTAGGAGAAGCAGTGATGGGGGTGTTCTAACATGTGTTTGAAAACCAAGTTGCCTGTATTTCCTTTGAGCTTTTCCTTTGCATGAGCTGAACGGCTTTGTTCAGCTGCATTGATCCTTTTTGACACTGGTTGTGCTGGTCTTTTCCTTCTGCTGAATTGCTGGAGCTAACTCTTATTTTAGGACATGGCCATTTTATGTGATAACTGAAGTTACTTAGTCCTTCACAGAATCTAAGCTGGATGGTCCATTCCTATTTCTTGTTTGATGTAGGGGATGTGCATTCCACTCCTTTTTTTTTTTTTTAAATACTCTGCTGATTCTGCTTCTCAGACTTAGTTCTTCTGGCAGTCCTGTGTAAGGTTATTTGAAACTCCTCAGTACTCTTGGTTTACGTCTTGATCTTTGTGTATTAATTTTTGAATTACTCTTGGAGCAATTGTCTCCCATTTGATTAATTATTAGATGCTTGGAGTACAGAGCTGCGGGGATAAGCCTGATGGGGACAGTCCTTGACACCTGCAGTTCAGGCTTCTGTTTACCTGGGGGTCACTCCTCTCCTCAGCAGACCAGATCTGGGATCCCAGGCTCTGGGCAGTCTGCAGAGGCCTTAACTATAATCCTTGGGTCCAGAGGCTTGGCAGGCGATGTGGAGCCTGTTACAGAGAGCTAGCAGAAAGGTGGACAGACTGAAAATAAAAATCAGTGGAGGCAGTAAGCCATTTTGAAGGAACGGGACTTTTAGAAGAATACGTGGTTGGAAAATTTCTTAGCATCTTAGTTGTTAGCATTGTCTTCCCAGGCTTTGTGGGAACTCAGGAGAAAGATATCGTGTGCTCCAGTCTGAATTTTGCATCAGTGTGTAGTGGTTTGCAGTCTGAATATATTCTATTGAGTATCCTTTCAGACAGTTCACATCCCAGAAACTGAAGTAGTAAGTTATATATATATAGTCTGTGACATTATAAAACTGGTTTCTTTTCACCTTGTCCCATGACCCAGTGCTCATCCTGCTCCATAAGACAGTTCTCACCATGGCTATCAGTGATGGTTTGCCTTAGTGAGTCAGGTAAAACTGTCAGTCATTGCTGTCCAGCATTGAGTTTGTTTCCCTGCACTTTCCACTGGGTTCTGGTCAATGCAGAATTTGCCAAGTCCATTCTTCACTACGTTAAGTTTAGAGAAACTTTTGTAAATTTTTCCTGACCCTTCTTTCATGGCTGAACAAGAGCTATGGAGCTCTGTACTCCACTGTTTCCATGGACCTGTATCTCTTGCCAGGTATAATGTGCTGTGCTCGTGCTCAGCTCTGCAGAACAGTGCTGCAGTCCTTCCCTGCATCCTGCCCAGCTTTGTAACTACTCTCCTAATGTCTCACACTGAGATCTTGATGTCCTCAGTGTGTGGCTGGCACTGCTCTACTGCCCTTCAGTGACAGCTACTCCTGATAACAAGTAATTTGAAATCCAAACCATTTATATCCTGAATCTTTTATCAACAGTGTTGTTTGCTTGCTTTTGGCTGAGTGATTTTGCTTTCCAGTGCCAGCACTTGGTGTTGTTTTTTCAGTCTAGTGCTGCTAATCAGTGTATCTGGATGTACACAACAACAGTCTCTGTAGAGCATCTGTAGATGAATTAGTCACTGCTATAACAGCAGAATTGCAAAATTGATGGTTTAATAGTTTTAACTAAGAGGTTTCTTGTAAGTGCAGAAAACCTTGTACGTTGTTGCTTAAAACTAGTACTCTGGAGTCTCTTGGCTGTTGATCTAAGGTAGCAAGGTGTTTCAGAAGCAGAAGTTGCTGAGTTCTGATATAAGGATGAGGGAGTACTTACTATTCTGGGAATGAAAATGGCTGCAACAAATGTGCTTTGGATTTATGGTTTTGCTAGATATTGTACTGAAATACTGACCTGATGTGGAAAAATAGATCACTGTGCTTAGTCATACCCCTGGAGCCCTAACTGAAGGCTTCTAATGCACACCCAGCTGTCCTTAGGCTGTCTGCTTTAGAGATAAATAAAAAAAATGCTTTCCCCTTCCTTACTCTGGAATGCTTGACACCTGTTCCTAGCTACTTTATGCAATTCCACTTCCATGTGGTAGAGTTTTCTTTTAGACAAGCTTTTCTGTAGATGACATTCTTGGGTTTGTTTCCTGTATCTTTCTTCCAACTTGATGAAAGCCATTGTAAGTTTAGCTGGAGGTCTGTTGCCCATCTGAAATGGATACAGCATTTGGTATGTCTTTTGCCAAACATTTAAAGGAGTGTAAGTAGCTTTTCTGTGAGTAGTTAATAACTGAGAAGAGTTTGCAAACCCACCAGCTTTTGTATCCAAACTCTCTTACTCCAGGTTCTTTTCAAAGCAGTTTCTGTTGGGACTCATTCTGAACTGATGAAGTTATTCTTGTGTTTGTGAATGACGTCAAAGCAAAATGTCAGAGATCTAAGTCAGCAGGTGAATATAGCATGTAACAGACTTCGTTATAGGACAGATGACTAATTACTTGGTCTAGAATTTCCTTAACGTGGTGTTATAGCTATTAGGGGTAAATAGCAATGTCAAGGAGTGCTCTTACTTAAAAAAACAGAAGGTCCCCCAATTTTAGATACTTCTAAAGACTGTTATTAGCAAGGAACACTGAACATAGTACTTGGTGTTTGTTGTTCCATAGTGTCAACTGCCAGGTGGAAATGTGAGAGAGAAAAAATCAGTAACTGAGGCTCCAGCATGCACAAGGCCTTAAATGATGGCACTAACTGTTCTTGCAAATGCTTTGGAAAAGTTTGGTTCCAAAAGTGTGTGTAAGCAGCCAAGGCACACGCAAGTCCAGTCACATGGCTTGTGAGTGGCTGGAGGCTGCCCCTTGTGTAGCCATCCATGAACATTTACTTCACCTAATTCCAATATGATCCAGCTTGACTTGAGGTGCTTGTGTGTTTTACCTTTCAGACACTTAAACCATTGTAAAATTGTGCTCAAGGGGATCATACTTCAGTCAGTAACTATGAAGAGCAGAAGGGTAGTTGGGGTTACACTGTTACTGCCTTGTAATTTTGGAAATCTAAGTGGGGCAGCCAAGGATATAACTGCATATGTTCTTAACACAGATGTCAATCGTGGTGTTGAGAAAGGTGAAGTTGGAAATGATGGTTACAAATTAAGAAGTTAGTACATCTCTCTGTGTGCATTTTGGTGGTAATTTTTCAAATCCGAAGCAGAGACCTGCGAAGTAGGAAGGGAACAGAAAACAACACAAAACACAGTGCAATTTGCTGATTTTTGTCTTCTCAAACGGAAGTGTGTTGCTGGCAAAGCAGGGAGTTTTCTGAGGGATTTGATTTTAAGCCAGTCAAATTTCAAGTCAGCAAGAATGATTGTGCTGGTTTCAGTGTGTTTTGGAGCAAACTGGATTATATAAGATGTGTTTTTTTTTTTTTACTGGAAAGTTGACTGGCTAGAAATAGGCCTTTCTTAGCAACAGATCTGTTCCCTATATATTTGTACAGAGAGGTCTATAACATGATTTCAGTGACAAGAATTTGCTTTTGCTTAGTTTATTCCTATTGGCATTACTGCAATGCCAAGGCTACTCTTATACATTATGGTGGATCCCTACTGACTTATATGTATTTGTTCCTGAGCAAATTGCTGTAGGCACGAGAGCTTTTGGCAGGTGTTAAAGGTGCCTTAAGGTTCTCTGCTGAACTCCTAGTAGTTGTGAGAAAGCATCTTGAGAGGCTTCTTGAATCCAAAGGCAGCCTTTGTGGGTGACTATTAAAACAGCAGGCTTTACAAGATTACCACTCGTGTCTTGTGGTCCCAGTCGGATAAATAGTTTAGTAGCCACTTAGGTTTTGAGGGGAGAAAGTTTGAAAGAATGAAAGTTAAAAGTAGTTTTTATAGGTAACAGACTTGGTGGTGAGAATAAGCCCTGGAGTCAAGTCAGTGAATGTGGATGGGCAACAGGTGCTCTCTTCTCCTGAGAAGAAAAGTAACCTGGAGGAAGGACTTAAAGGTTCTTGATAAGTCATGTGGGCAAGTGGTAAACAGTGTTATCTAGAAATCTCATCACTTGCATGTAAATGAAATGTCAACTGATTTCTTCAGCTGTCTGCTGTCAGCTGCTTGACAGAGATGCTTTATAAAGCCACATATGATCTTAGAATCATTAACCTGTCCTTAGCTGTGCCACTGCACAAGCATTATACTTAAGACTCAGTTACTTGAAAAATAATAAAGTAGAAGTGGGGGAAGAAGTCAACTTGCAAGAGCGTGTTTAATAACCTATTATGTTAACGGTTTTCTGTCAATAAATATGTAGAAAAAATATCTAGTGATGGTTAAAATGTAGTTGATCTTTAGTGCTGCAGTAACATTGGACTCTTGTGGGCAGTATTGAACTGTATCAAGGGACACTTGGGGAGACTGATTGTGCTTTATAGACTCTCTTACTGTGCAGGTGGATTTCAACCAACAGGCACCATTAGTATTGGTTCCTGGCCTTCTAAAGCAGATGTGGGCTAGTTTCTAGTACACTGCCAAATACTGCAGATGGACATTGTCTGATCTCAGCAGGAAACCCAACTACTGAACTAGGTAGACTTATCCAGACTGTGTGGTGTATCTTGCCCTTGGAAGTTATTCCTCTAAATTAGAGCCAATACCCTTTTCAGTGCTTGCCATTTGTCACGAGAATTGGTTTCTTCCTGCACCATTGCTCTGTGGGTATGATTTATTACCTTTTGTGTGTTGAAGAAACATGTTGTTCATGGGAAATACCTCCTTGGTGTAGGCCTTAATTTTTAAAAAGTGTAGGTACCCTAAAAAAATTGTTGCCCTTTCATTTGTTGGGAGGGAAAACTAACAAGTGTGTGAAAATGAGCTGCAGCAACTAGATATGGAATAAGTAGATTTTCTGTGTAACTTTCATAAGTTGACATCTGGTTTCTAAATATGTAAAGGATATTTATTAGGTTTTATTCCCTGATTGTATTTAGCAGATGTAGCCAGATTGTTTTGAGCTTATCTGCTTTTTTTCTCTTTTTGGAAGCTCCTGATGTTTTAGCACATTGAGTTATTAATCTTAAAACTCTGTTGTATTGCAATCATTGCAAACTTCTCCCAAAGTCCTTTATAAGACTTTGGCTTTATTTTAGCCTTTTAAAAGTTTATTTTTTAATTTACCTATGTATTTTCAGCTGTCTCCGGTGTTACTATGTTGTTGTAAGCAATACAATAATCTAATGAGATCTGTTTGAGCAGCTGGTTTTAACCTCTGACATTTCTTGTTCGGGATATAAGCCTCTGGTGTCACTTGAGTACATGCTGTAGATTTTTTTTTTTTTCCCTTTTTTTTTTTTCCTCTTCACCCCATTTTGTCGTCTTTCCTTCTTTGGAGTCAGAGCTAGCTAGGAGGAATTGTAACTGAATTGCTGCGTCATAGATTCTGTGTGAGTGTGGAATTTTCACTTGTTTTCTGAGGTGTCTCTTTAATAACTGGGCAAGTGTGCATGGGGTTGAAGCCAAAGAGGAATAAACTCTCAGTTGCCCCTTGAGAAAAGAAGAGTCTTTTGCATCATCAGTTCAAGGTCACTTGCCTTTCTGGTTCTCCAGCATTTGTGTTCCTTTTCTCTGGCGCTCCTGAGATACTTGATAGCTTGGAGGTATTTTAAAAGCATCCTGGAAGTATTTTAAAGGCATCCTCAAAGTGCATTTCAGTTCAGCTCTTAATGGAATGGAGGCAGTTGCCTACACACTTCAGATCATAGTGTTCACTTTTTGTCACCTGGAAGAAATAAGCAGAAACCCACAGGAGAGCAGTTGTCATCAGAAATTTTATTGAAGTTTCACCCAGACTGTGATGGAACCTTATGGCTCACCAGTTCGTTTTGCCAATGACAACATGTAATGACTGAGCATAGCTCTGCAATCTGGAGAGGTCCTGCAAGATTCACTGTTTTAGTTGCTCATACAACACCTGAAGTTCTTCAGATGTAATCTGGGGAGTACTGAAGATGAAGCAATGCATGTTGCAGTATGTAAGTTCAAAATGTCCTATAAGCAATAGCTCCTCACAAAGAAAAAGTGAGTTTTGTAGGCTATTACATTTGTTACGATAACTGTACTTTCTTGGTGGTTTTTAAGAGTGGGCATGCTATGAGCTGCATTATGGAGTTGGGCAACTTCGGATTTTTCTCTTTTTTGTACTAAGTATTGAAAGGCTGGAGACTTGTCAATGGAGCTGAATGCTCTCCTCAGGTTGCTCAAGCAAGATGCAAACACTGGCCACTAAGTCCGTGTTCTGAATAAAAATTACCTTCTATTGTAAGTCAAAGCAAAAAGAGTAAGTTTTTTTTGTCAGAATTTGAGCATATTATCATCTTGAAAACAAAACAATTAGTTTTGTTGGAGCGATTTTTTTTTTTCTTTTTATGTGTTTGCCAGAAATTTAAAAGGGGAGAGCAGGGAGAAGGAAGTCAAAAGAAGAAGAAAAGCTGACCTTAACTTTGTGACAGATGTTTAAAATGTCTTGCTCTGTGCCAAATGTTTCCTTCTCTATCCTTCATCCCACCTGTAATTCTGCAGTTGCTTATGAATGCACAGTACAATGTAAGTAATGTTGTAAGTCAAACAGCTATATCTGAGTAGGAGGCAGCTTTGGGTGTGTCTTCTCTGTGTGTACCTCAGACAACGCTAGCAAGGAATATTTGCTGCTTGTAGCAAGAATTCTCCACAGGCCATTAACTTACACATATCTCAGTGCACTGTGTGGTGAAATCTGTTCTTTGTAGCTGGAAGACACTGTACATGTGGCTGATTCCAGAGGAGGAAGAGATAATTTGTGCCTCTTGAGTGGCAGTCAAGCAAGTCTGCTTGTGTAAACTAAAAAGAATTCAGATATCTTCTTTTTGTTTTGTTTGTGGTGTTTTGTTGGTTTTTTTGAGGTCCCCTTTTTTGTTTTACACATCACTTACCAGTAGAGTCCATGGTATGTAAGGAGGATTAATTTAAGCAGCTACATAATACTAACACTAGTAACAGTGGAGCTTCATTAATGCTTTTGGCTCTCAATTGTTGAATAACTAAAAAGGTTCAAGATGTCAAAAGTCTCTTCTTTGCATCACAAACACACGCAGAGGCCAGCTGTGCACTTCCATTGTATGTGCATTGTTTCATGACCATGCAGGCTGTGCCTGTAATAACACACTGCTGGGGGCAACTGAAGTGCTACGTATGCAACTGGGGATGTCTGACTGTGGCTAGGTTTCCCTCCTGAAATACCTGCTGGAAGTTGTCTAATGTTAAATATAATAATCAGGTGACTTTTTCTTTCTGTCCCCGAGAGAACGAAATTCAGCTGGTACTCTTGATTTAGTAAAAATGTTGGCTGTTCTGTTAACTTGTCATCAAGTATATTTGTAGGCTTGTGTCGCAGGCCGGTATGATGAAAAACTTGGATTCATTAAATGCAGTAGCACAGTTGTGAAGCTTTTATTGCCTGTGTTCCTAAACTTTCAAGATAGAGGTGTATATTTCACTGCACTGTATGCTTGATTATTGGAATAAGATTATACAGGGTATCATAAAACTTAAGCCACACTATCCCAGACCACTGTGAGAATACCAGTGACTTTAAAATATATATATGTATTTTTTTTTTAATCAGGAGAAGGGATATGGTGTGAGATGCCAACTCACATCGGCTTTCACAGGCCAAGTTTTCTTCTAAAGTCATTGCTTGGTATTCAAATTGTCCCTTAAAGGTGGTGAACATTCCAAGTATTAAAGCCTTTGGTATCTTTTGTCAAGTCGGTTATTGGTCTCTAAATATCACAGAACCACCAGGTTGCCTATAATTATTTGGTGTATTTGGTAGATGTAACAAAATATTCTGTATTGTGTTGTAAGGATACATCCATTAATGTTCAGAACTATGGGGGCTGTGCAACTAGCAAGTTGACTACCTTTCTGTTCTCTAGTGACTAATTTTTGTAGTACACATGCTGAGATTCACAACTGAAAGCAAGTCTGCAACAAATCGTTTAAATAGGATTTATGATGTCATAATTTTGTTGCTCATAGTTGAACTACTTCTGCTGTGCCTTCATGAGGGTTTTTTTTACTCTTTTCACTTTCATAGCCTGGGAGAAAGATTTAATTTTAGAAGTTTCAGCTGACAAAGACATGCTGGTGCTACATATATATTTCAGATCCTTGTCATTGTACTCTATTTTTAAATTGAAGTGCCAGCCAACCTAAAGAGCATACTCTGTGTCTATGCTGGTGCTCTGCATTTGTGCTACAAAGCTGAAATCATCCAAGCCTTAGCACAAGGCCACCAAATTTACTTTTATATTTTCCCTATTTAATAAAGAGAAATGTTCCAGCAAGTTCTTTTCATTGTCACACAACTAAAACTGGCCATAAAAACAATCCTTCTCCCTCCAGAGGTTTGCTCAGGCATTGGCAATTGTTAAGATGCTTGCCTATCAACAGCCACTTGAGAAAGAATTTTAAATGGTTTTGTGACGTCAAGGAGGCCCAAGAAAATATAGTCTGGTGCCAAATTACCTCCATCATTGAAAGCACAGGGTAAGAAATAGATAACACAGAAATAAATCTTTTGTGCAGTAGCTATCTCATGATATGCTCTAGCGACTCCCAATAAATGAGGTTGTCTGGTTTAGGAACAGCCAAAGATGATGAACTTTCAGTCCCTCATTTTCTGATTTATGATTCATGAAAAGCCAGCCTAATCTGTCTGACATCCTGCTGTCTGGCCACGATGTCTGCGGGTAGCTTGGACCTTGCAGAGGGAAATGCCCTGACCAAGTTACAGCCTACAAAAGTGAACACTTTGAGTCTGATGGACAAAAAACTGAATCTCTTGAATGAAAAGATGGACAAACTGTTGCATTTCCAAGAAGATCTGACAGGCAAACTGCAGCGAGTTAACAAAGGCATTGATGATGTAGAAAAAGGCATTAACAAGCTGACAGTGTCCCGAGCAGCTCCTGATGAGACAGATGCAATGAAAAAAGGCCTAAAGGTATCGGACTGTACTCACCAGACTGATGGCCAGAGCATATGCTCAGAAGTGTTGAAGTTGATGAAAGCTGCCCAGCTGGATGCTTCAAAGCATAAGGAGAGGCTGGCAAAGATAGAGAAAAGGGTTGATACACTGGATAAAGTTACTACATTTGTGGGAGAAGTATTAAAAAATTCTAAAGTAGTGGATTTTATTCTTAAAGGCATTGTGCCCTGGAAGAAGGGGAATCTGCTGGAAATCCTTGTTGAGGTTGGTTTTGTTTTACTATTCTTTATATTTCTTTTTGATGTAGCAGGGCTTTTAGGCTCCTCTGCTGATTTCTTGCATAATATATAATTTATTTTTTTCCTTTCTTTATTGCTGTTAAAGGTTACTGATGTGACCTTGGAATTGCAAGCCTCTTAAGGCAGAGGCCAAGGCTCAAAATGCCTTGCAGTCTTGTCTGAGGTTCCCAAAGTGTGCCAGGCAATCCTGTAACAAGTGTGAGGGGTAGATTGCTACTCTGAAGGACAATTCAGCTTCTACCAAATCTCGTGTATCAGCAAGTCAAATTAGTGGCTCAGTTGAGGCCCCAGTGAGAAGTTTGAGTAACACACTGGAAGCATATCTTATTGGAGGAAGCTTCTGCTTTCTTGATTGATTGTGAGTTCTGAATACAATGCCAGTTACTAAAACCTCTGCTGATATATGGTTGTATTATTGAGCAGATTGAGATGTCCTTAGACATGTAAGTTGTCCTTAGCTACATCTTTATGTGAACCCATGACTTGATCAACTCCATCAAGGTTGTTCACTCCTCAAATCAAATAGTTCTTGTCTTGGCAAGATCCTAGCCATCAATTCCTATGCTTTTTTTGAGGATAGTGAAGGAGGAACGAGCAATTCCAGTATATAGCTGATGTGGAATTACTTTTAGCTAATGGGGGTTTTCAGGTTTCAGTATGACTTACATCTCAGAGTGGAGAAGAAGGCGGGGAAAGCGGTAAGAGTTGAAATAGGTTTGTTCATTGCAAGAATCTCCTGGTATTTAGAGGTGATATTACAGTAAGGAGGACTTAGATGCAAAAGTCCATTTGTATCTTAATCCAAATGTTGTCCTGTAATATGTTTTGGTGGAGGGTATACCCAAAATTTACAAGGACAGGGCAATACTAGATGCTAACATTCCTCTTCTGGTTTTCCAAGTCTTTCCTAATCTCCCTTTTTAAGTGCCAGAGGCTGACAAGTGAGGTAGACTGTTAGGAGACAGAAGAATTTATAAAGAGTTTCTTTTATTGTTGAGAACAATAAATCATACATTAGTTGTCAGTCTTAATTCTGAGTATAAAGATGATAAACTAGTTTTGTTTCCAAATAGTTAGTTCTGAAGTGAAAAGAGCTGTAAGGAGGGATGTAGATCAAGGGAGGTGATGTGAGGGGTACTGGAGGAACGTTTTACATGGGCTACTGTCTGGGTTAGCTGTGAACTAGCCATTAGGCACTGCCCCCTCATCAGTGTTTGCAAAAGAGGAGATTGAAGGAGGTCAGAACTTTATCCAGGTTTTATGGGTAGGTACATAGAGACTGAGAGGTGAAATGACCTGCTGTTGGTGACCTGATGGACCTGGATGGGGCAGAGGTCTCTGTCACAGGCTCTAACCACTGCCTCAGTGGTAGAACAGGCAATGAATGTGTATTGGGCTAGTGGAGGTTTTTATGACTAAATCCAGTTTTGCAATGTGACTATCATTGTTCTGCTTTTTAGTTTCTGATTGTTAACAGGCTTTGAAATTGGAGCAGAAGGTCAGTTACAAGACCTTAGATATGTCTATATTTTGAACACAGGCTGCTGAGTGATACTTGAGCTAGGCTTGAATTAGAGAAGTAGTGTATGTAGGTGACCTGGCTGGGGTAACATCGAGCAAAGCACGGGTGGATTTATAAGCAAATTTGCTTGTGCTGAGCCATGTGCTAAGTTAAGACTAGATTTTGCAGCCTGTTTTGTAGTGACAGTATAGACCTGTCCAAAGAACTCCACAGTTGCCTGGGGGTTGCACAAAAAGGTTTGCTACCTGCTTGTGTCAGGTTTCCAGCCTTTGGTGTTTTGTAACAGGGTGCTGCTTATTGCGGAGCTGGCTTGGTGCGAGGTTACTTAGTGTGGGGATGGGAGTGGGGATGTCATGTTTTCATTTATGGGTGAAGCTGTTTGATGATTTGACAGCATTCCAGGCATGCCATGGGAGTAATTGCAGACCAAGTTTTGCAGGGTTGGAGTCAAATTTGACCTGAGCTTTGTAGGATCCAAATCTCTGACTTGGTATTCAAAAAATAAATAGATGGAAAAACCCACCAGCATTAAACTGTCACTTATCCAAGGCTTTCTTTGCATGTAGGATTTTGCAAGAATTATGTTCCCCCTGGTCATTGTTGCAGGTTTGCTTAGAGCTGTATTAAAAATGGTAATATTTTTTTACTACTTTGACTCTCTGGGTGTTCTGTTTTTTGGGAATGGGTGGTGCGGGGGAGCTCTGATGGGGAATCAGTATGGTTGAAGCATGAAGTCCTTAACTGCTTTTACTAACAGATGAAGGGACTGATTTCCAGCCATCTTGTAATCAGCGTTATCTGCAGAAATGTTTTTAATGTTGCTTATTTGTTTGTACGAATAAGGACAGGAGGCTGCTCATCACTAAATTTTAACTATATGTCAACCAATAAATATGTTTTTTGCTAAAAATAAGTTATTTAATTTTAGTTTGTCAAATGTATTGCTGTGTGAAGTGTTTAGTGGTGCTATTAACAAAATATCCATCTTCTTTCTTAATTGGAAGAAGACATTTGCTTAAATGTACTCCTAAAAGACAGTAAGTCTGTTTTTGACCATGCCAAAGGTGACACATATCATGTCAAGTACGTACACAGGTTACCATAAAGCTAGAGGCTCTTTTTTTGGTATCACCTCTATCATGGCTCCAATCACAAATCTTTAGATGCCTTGAGTCAAATAAATTAATATCTCCAGAGAAATTATTTTTCCATCACCAGCCAAAAAGTAACAGAAATACAGTATAATTTCTTTTTCTAATCTCTCAAGTATCAGTTGTGGTTTTTAATCAAAATGAGTAAAGATTAGAGGAGGCAAAATCTCTTGACATCCAGAATCTTGGAAAGCAGTGAGTTAATGTATTATTCTGTGTCATCCTATGTTATAAGTGTGCCTATCTGCAAAAATGGAAAGAGATTGGAAGAAGGGAGTAAACACAGCAGTAACTGAAAATTCAGAAGGTCAGGAGTTAATGTCCATTTTACTGAGTCTGAGGACTTACCTAGGTGGAGGAACCTAGTGGGAAATAAACACTCTTGGCTGTAACTGTTGTTTTTGTGTTCTTCCATCATTTTTAGGCCAAAGATAAGCCTGAGGAGAGTGGTGCAAAACCTAAGCATGTGCTTAGTAACAGAGGAACCCAAACTGAAAGCAAGAAGACTTTGGAAGGTATGTATCACTTCAGGCATGCTACAAGCTTTGCCTCTAGAACATGCAGCAGGCAAACTGCAAATTGATAGCCTGCTATTTCCCACTACCTGAATTACTCAAATGTAACTGAGAAACTTGGTCTACCAGTATTTGGAATATAGAGTTGTTCTCACTTCCTCTGCAAGATGATCTGTCCCCTGGATCAAACCCCACAAAATGCTAGATGGTGAAGAATCTAAAAGCCTCACCTTTGTTTAGCTGCACAGGTTTTTTGCTTTGGAATTACAGTAAGCTGAATTGAGAGCAGTATTTGTTTGGAGATACCAGGGAGGTAGTGGTAATATCACGTAGCGAATGTAATAAATTATTTTCCCTTAACATATCTCCCTCCTCCCTCTCTGAAAAAGGAACATGTTGACATTTGGAATATATTCTTTTGATCAGCAAGTTTCATTGTCATATCAGGGCTACTTTCCTATTTAGGGTGCATCTGTCAGGGCATCGTCCTGTTACATCCATTATTAACGCCTGCAGAGTTGAAACGGGTGAACATGATACTGAGCAGGCCCTGTCATGCTGTTGTCTTCACAAATTGTCAGTGAATCCTTTAAACTATGGGCAATCCCCTTTTTACCTTCATTGTTTAGGAAGTGACAAAAATAAAGCAGACAATCACAATTTTGACTCAAAAGCTATGTAAGGTTGCTTGCCAGTGACTGAATGCTGAATCCTCAAAGAATTGACCCTATACATTTCCACTGATAATATTTGGTACTATTTCAGTGAGAAGGTGCTGAAGAATTTTGTGTCCTTCGGTGGAAAATGCAAAAGGCCCCAGCTTGAGTCTTGTTCAAGTATGTCTCTGCCCCTCTAATCAGACAAAGGGTGTATCAGGTTCAGGAGAGTCCTTCATGGATCTGCAGTGCCGGAACTACCAGTTAGTTAGATTTGCCTGCAGAGTGATTTCAGAGTTTAGATGGAGTGAGCTTGAGCCTTGTTTGCTTTATGGAAATCCCAGTTCAATCTGTTACACTGCTGGAAAGCCAGCAGAGCAGTTAAACCTCTGATGAAGCCATAATCATTAATAATGGCTGTCTCAAGCCTGCTTGTGAAAGGATTTTAAACTTTTTGCAGGGGTTTCTTGTTATATTTTCAGATGTATGTAACTGCATAGGTGATTTTGGATGGTGCGTTACTTTATTGCCTCTGTTTTGCTGTGACTTTTGTCAGGGATAGTTTATTAATGGTTTCTTTTATTCAGAGGCAAAAAGTGGGAAAAAGCTGGATGAAAACAAGGGAGCATGTGAGAAGGTGAACGCTTCTAGTGCTGCAGCCCACAAAGCTGACTCCAAACCCCAAGTTAAGGAGAGGACGGCGCAGCAACAAGCAGCAGAAGGTGCTGGCAAAACAGAAAGCTCTAAGAGCTGTCAACAGCTAAAGGACATTGGAGTCAAAGCTTTGGATCAACACAACGGTCTTCCCTTCGTAAATCAAGACCATGTAAGCAACCAGAATGTTCCTGGTAAAGCACACGATACGGACAGAGCCCCACGCCTCGATGAGTGCCACAAGCAGCTCGTTAATCAGAAACTCAGAGAGAATGAAAACAAACCTCCCCTGCCCAGCGCGGCATCCCGGGACGCTGTGCCCTCCACATCATGGGCTATATCTCACACAGGGTGTGAAGTGACACGTAGCAGGTAATGGCCTTGTTGGTAGATTTCTGTGTGATCTGAAACCATTTCATGTGTTAGAGGGGAAAAAAAAGGAAAGCCAGGTCATAAAGGAGGCAGCTCTTGCTTGAGGCATGATCCAGGGGAAAAAAAACATTCAAGGATAGGAGTGTTTTAAGGCAAAAAACTCAAAAGCAGCAACTAAATGTTTATGAGGCTGAGGAGTCAGAGGGCTACAAATATGAGATTTTTTTATTTGATTGGTGCTGTAATGTATTTGAGATAGAAACAAAGCAGCTGGAAACGAGTAAATGCTTTATAAATGCCCAACTACTGGAGCTATATGAGGTCAGTTACGTTTCTATGGCCTTAGGGGTGAAAGGAATTTGAAATACTTACTAGTATATGATAAAACCAAATAACTCCTTTAGTTTGACATCCTTCGTGGGTTTTTTTTATGCTGCCTTGGTCACGTTAAGATATGACCAGGTTGTTAATTTATTAACCTCTATTAGTCTAATCTTCTCCTCACAGGTGTTTTGTCTTTCATAATCCATTTACTTTTGAATAATTTATTTAGGATTAGTTTTTAATTCCATTTATTTAAATTTTGAAAACCCCATATAACGAAAAATGATCAAAACCCACAACCAAAAGACCCCTACCAACCAAACCCCGATAGATGGAGGTTCTGTGGCAAATGTTAACTGCCATGGCTTCTCTGTCTGGGCTGGTGGATATCAAGTTATTTATAAATGTGTATGTATGTGTGATGGCCACACATACATCTGTACACATTTATATGAATGTGTATGTTACTTTGTGAGTGGAATTTCCCCATCTTTTGGGTGTACAAATAGGTGTCTGAAGCCTAGACAAGAGTAGGTGTTACTTTCATTTGAGAACTTGGCGTCTGTTGTGGTACTTGTGGATACAGGCTGGACACTTAAATTGTCTTGTGTAAAGGGCAACAGTCTGCTGGGATTACAGGACTCCTAATAAAAAATACAAAAATAGAATGAAGAATAAATCTCCCAAGTGAATGGAAGTTGTCCTGGTGTCAGGATATAGGCTTCACACAGGAAAGGGCTCATTGCAAAGCCTGGCATACTAGGAGGTTTTTCCTTAAGAGACAGTAAGGATGTGACAGGAGCAAGTAGAAGCTTTCACTACTGTGGTCACTTTTCAAACATTCAGGAACATTCAACAGCTGGAGCTGCCTCTGGGCTGCTGCCTCAGAGGCTCTGCCTGTATTGTGCTCTGAGCGTGGCTGAAGGGGCTTGTGAAGCAGAGGAGGAGCAGTTGCTGTTACCCCGTGGAAGTCAGTGCTGGTTGATCATGCTATGCCAGCCAGTGACCTTAGAGATAGGCAGCAGCTTCTGAAGCAGCCCAGCTGGTTTGTTCAGGGGGGTGTCTGAGCCCCAGAGGCTTTGGTTTGGGGAAGAGGGAGGCCAACAGAAAGCTGGAAGGTGGAGCTTGGAGTAAACTCCAGGGGAAGCTGCTGCCATTCTGTGCAAGGTACTTAATACACTGTTGTGTGGGGTCACTGAGGGTGGTAAATGCCTCTCTAAAATGAACGCAACTTTTAATGAGTTTTGTGAGCCCACGCAGGAGTGTCAGAAGAACATTGTGTTCCCCTGCGTGGAGAAATGCCCAAGAGTCCGACCAAGTTCAGGCTTGTCTAGATAACAGTAGAAGTGTTTGCTCAAGAGCTGTGTTCAGCTGCTCCAATAGCTCACTCGTGCAGTTTAGACTCATAGCACAGCACAAGGGTGTTAAAGGGGCTGAAAGTGAGAAACTTCAGACTTCTGTAATGCAAAACCGAATGTTATTTTATAACATCTTTTCTAATAAGATTGCCCCACTGAAAGAGGCAATAACTTTGTGTGAAAATTAGGTACATTCTCTCCTAAACCTGAGAAATTTTCTTTCTGTTGGATAAAACCTAATTTGCAACTTAACAAGTTTCATTCAGCCTCACTGAAATCAGACTGTGTGCTCATGGCAGTTGGAGCAGTAACAGTTGGCTCAAAAATAGTCACACACACTCATCTTGGATGGATTTTAGGAGCGTAGAGAATTGGTTTTAGCCTGTATTTGGTCTAGGCAACAGAGGAAAAAAAATGATTAAACTTTTCTAGTAGCTAGAATGCCAAGGAAAACAGTATTGATGCAGTGAGAGTTGATGGAAGTTACATTTTTAACAAAAAGCTGTGGAAAGATTGCTATCCCATTGAAAGACCCAAACACAGATGTTTTGAGTGTGCAGGTCAACCAGCTGGAAGAGGACAGGGATGGATGCAAACCTTTGGATTTGTTGAGCCATATGAGCAGTCAGACATTTAGGTAATCAGTCTGTAATTTGTCAAGGCAATCACTCCCCTCTCTCTGCCCAGATAAGTTATATTTTATTAGACCAACTTAAGAGTTGAAAAAGTGAGTAAGCTTTAAAATGTGGGATTAACACTTTGCAATGTGATATATTTTGTGTTCAGCAGAAGGTCTTCATAGACACAGCTGAGGATACAGAAAAAGCATCAGAACACTTTTTGGTGCTCTTCCCTGAGTGTTGTATTTCCTAAGAGGGTTGATAGGATTAGATTTCTTTAATACTGTAGAAATCAGAAGTTTCAGAAGTTTATAAATACTTCTTCTCCTCCAGAGTTACAAAAGCAAGGCTAGTCATTTGCATAAACTGTCAACTGTTTGCAGGGTATCCATTGATATACATATGACTGAAATGAAAGAAAATACTGAGAAGACCAAGGAAGGAGGCTCAAATGATCAGAGAGGTAAAAGTCCCAAAGTAAAATCCCCAGCCTCTGCACCAGCAGAAGTGGAAGGAGTTTCACAGCTGCCTGACAGATTAAAAGTTCAAGAGAGTCCTAAAAACATCAGCCCTGAGCCAAATCAAGAAGTGAAAGAGGACAATAAGCAAAATGAACTTGCACCTCAAGCAGGGAAGCAACAGTCATTACTGAACAAGCCCAAACCAGGTAAAAAGGCTGAAGAGAAAACAGAATTAAAATGCAAGCCTGTAACCACAGAGAATTCCCCTGCAAAGGAGCCCACAAAAGATCTCAGAGAAGAAGTGAAAATCCATCAAAAAACAGAAAAAGCAGCAGAATCCCTCATGGGTACCAATTCTGAGAGGAGCGAATATGAGTCTGCATCTTCAGGGGGAAGTGAAAATGATACCTGTCAGAGTACAGGAATGGCATCAGAGAAGAGTAAGCCATGGGAAGCTAGCAAAGAGCTGCCCACACAGGATGAAATGATTCTTGGTAAGTTGCTCCCAGTAATTCTTGGGAACTTTTACATAGAGATTTTTGTGCTCCCAGTGTGTGTTGTAGGCAATATATGTAGCATATATAAAAGATACACAATATATGCAGTGATAGTTGGAACAGTGCTCAGCAGACCACCTGTGCCTTACAGTTCATGAATATTTACCTAAATGCCAGAGCTACCTTTGACTATGTAAATAACAAGTGTATTAACATTTGTACAAAATGTTAATATTTTTTCTTTTAAAGCATGTTTTGAGATAAAAGTTCCTTGAAAATAAAACTGGGTGAAGTATGTATGTGATTAGAAGTATAAGTATTTTTGAGAAAAATCCATTTTCTTTGGAGCAAGCACTTGTTCCTTAAGATAGAATATGCACACCAGGTGTGCTTTAGCAGCTGTGGACTGGAGGTCCAGAGAGCAGCAAAATACTGCAGGAAGGGTATCTTGCTGTGGTCTTTGTTCTGTTACTTGCCACAGACCTCTTCTTGGTTAGTGTTGGGGAGTAATCTCTCTAAAGATACTTGTATGTTCCAGAATGTATATGGGTAGATTTCATGACATGAATGTGGCTTTCTCAGCTGTGGCTGGAGATTATTTGAGTACATGTTAAATTGCAGCCTAAGGTATCTGGAGATTAATGGTAAAATTGCTTTGAATAGAGGACACCAAAAGTAGGTTTATGGAAGCTTTACCCTAAAGAAACTTGGATATTGTGTGTATCATGGCTGATATACTTTCCCAGGAGCTGATTAAACTTCATGTGTTAATGCAGAAACTGAGATGTTGGTCTTCTAAAGGCATCCAGTGTGTTTACTGTGTTAAAAAAAGAGGGTTGAGATTGAGGAGGCGGGAGCTTATTCTCAGTTCTGGGCCTTTATACCTCATCTGTAAAAGGGTGTTAGCAGTAAAAGTCCCTCATTTGAAGTAACAGAGAGACTTTGGATGTTTTCAGTACATCCTGTCTTATGGCTAACTGCACTTGCAGTGGTTATTCTACTGGCATGCCACTCTAAAAATAGTGAAGGAATCACATGCTTAATGTTATCCTGATACTTCAGTGCTTTTCTGAATTCCACTAGGAGAAAAAGAAAAAGACAGTGTGGTAGAGGAACCCAAAGCTAAGAGAAGAGATGGGCAGGAGGGCAGTGCACTTGAGTGAAGTTATATATTGAGTGTTTCCATGAACAGCTTATTGGCAGTGGTCTGAGGCTGGCTTGTCTGGGTGTTTGTGTTGCCTGGAGTGTTTGTTCCTTTGCCCCATGGCCACAGGAGCAGGGGGCCTGTGTCAGGGAGGAGCTGTGTGTGTGTGACTGTGGTCCTGCTCTGCCTCAGCAGTGCCCATCTGGGAAATGGAGCTCATCCCCTGAGGAACAGTGATGCTGAAGGTGGGAACAGCACAGGGGTATGATTTTGGAGCTGTGAATACTGGGAGCACAAAAGCCAGCTGAGACTCCTCATCTCACTTAGCAAACACAGCAAGGTGATGTGCATGTCCTGTGGGTTGAAGTCGTTGGTGTCAGGGAGGTGAAATTGAGGACAGTGATGTGTGCAGAAGCACCTCAGTGACCAGCTTGTCTCCTCTTCAGATGACAGCCCTTCTCCTCCGGCTCCTTTCGAGCATCGCATGGTGAGTGTCAAGCAAACAGAGGTGGCAACGTGCTACGCGGTGTGTCGTCATGAAGTGCTGGGGGGGTAAGTCTCCAGGTCCCTAATGCTGTACTGCTCTTGGTGGCTAAGGCATGGAGAAGTGCAGCTAGCTGCAGAGCTAGAGCTGTCTTTTTTAGACATCTCTGAGGTGTGTGTATGAGGCATCTACAAGCTCATTGAGATAAACCCTTCTGGGCTACTGTAGTTGCTGAGCTCCTTGTGTCAACCTTCTGTCAATTTGGGGGTGTTTATGGGAGGTGTCCCCTACTTGACAGGTTTCTGTCCAGTTCCATTTTCAGATGCCTGACTGTGATCTTGGATGGCTTGTTTTTACATTTGTTACAATAATCCTGGCCACAAGTGGTGTAATGAGAAAAATTTGTAACCTTCAGGCAGACAGATTCTGAGCAATTGAAGTCAGCAAAGCCCCTTAGCTCAGGCAGCTTCTAAAATCTTTTTTCCATGCTGAACTGCACATTAAAGAAGACTAAGGGAGAAGTTACAATTATTTTGACCTTATGTTTAGTTTTCACTCATAGGAAGTCTGCAGCTGCTTCAGCATTTGTGGTCTTGTATCTGTACTTATCTGACAACGAGGTCTGATTTACAGGCTGATCCAAGTACAAATAAGGCTTTGTAAGTATAAGCCTGGTGATGCAACAGCAGAAAGACGGTGTTTAGAAATCATCCCAAGGGGCATTACTGTATCCGAGTGACATGGGGGAGAACTTCCAACACGCGAGAAATACAATCTTCTGGAGTGGCTACTGTTACTGGTCTTAGTCATTTAAGAAGTTATGAGATCAGGACAGAAATATCCTTGTTAATATACCCACTAATGTATCACTGAAGGACAGCAAGCAGGTCCAGTTACAGCACTGAAAAAGAATATCATCAGGTCTTCATACCTCAGTGAAATGTAGTAATACGAGGGGGGCATAATGTTTTAATGTAAGCATTGAACAACTGTCTGGAAAGATAAAACTAATCCTCCATAAGCTGCAAGAAAGAGGAGATTGGTGCTGCTGGCTACTTGATTCTGTTCACGTTGTCCTGTGCTATTTTTAATCAAGGATAAGAATAGTTGTATGAGGAGTTTCTGTGGTGAGCTGTGTTAAGCTGGTTTCCCATCTTCTGTTTGGTATCAACAGGGGACGTTTTGGGCAAGTTCATAAGTGCACGGAAATATCAACTGGTCTCAACCTGGCAGCCAAAATCATAAAAGTGAAAGGAGCAAAAGAGAAGGTAACTATGTTGCTGTGAACCCCAGTGAGCATGCTGTAAGGCTGCCAGTATTGCAAGCACCTTAACACCACTTCCCTGAATCATAGTAAGAGGCAACTTGTCATTGGGATCTGTAAAATCTGTCTTGGTAAGGAGCAGCTAGGAGTTTATATGACTTTTGTAATCATCTATGTTTGTGGTTGAACCTTGTGTCCACTTGAGACATGCAGTATAGCTGTTACTGGGTTTTACAAATTGTATTTGAATGTATTGCAATTTAAGGAGCATGTTCTGCTCATTTTTTTGTTGTTGTCTTTTCAGGAGGAAGTAAAAAATGAAATTAACATCATGAATCAATTAAATCATGTGAATCTGATCCAGCTTTATGATGCTTATGAAACAAAAAATAATATCACTCTGATCATGGAATAGTAAGTTCAAATGATCTCAGGAATTGTCAGATGTTTGGGTTTTCTCGGGCCACTAAAGGAACTGAGGAAAGATACTTGTGAGGTGTGAAGAAGACTTGGGTAGTTTCCCATCCAAAGATAAAGTAGATTTCACTTTGAGAGGGGAAAAAACACGTATGTTTCCAAGGTCATCTCTTCAGGTTAAAAATTATATTTGGCAAGATTACAGTTGAAATAAAGGGTAAGAAAGGCAGGTATCTTCAAGAGTATGAATGCAATTACAAGATTGTTTATGAACAGAACTTCACTACAGTCCATTTTTCATTTAAATGTAACTTACAGGCTCCAACATTGTCCCTAACTACCAAATCACGTAGAAGTGTTGTGGGCAAATAAAATCTTGTATTAGAGAGAGAGTGAAGGTGAGAGACCCAGAAAAGAGGAGTGGTGAGGTGTTCTAAGTACAGTTAGAAAATACATGGAGAAGGTAGGAAGGTGATAAATTATATGCATGGCTCTGCCTTCTTTGAATAATTTTAGGATTAATAAAAATGCCTCCTCATTTGAAGCTAAAGATTTTTGATCCATATTAAATATGGAATCAAATCAAGGGAGATGCACACCTTCTGCCTTTTCTGTGTAGTGGCATATTGCTTTACAAAAACTTGAAGTGTTACAACCTAAAACCTGAGTATCTGCTACAGAACTAATTGTTAATGATGTGAAGAAAAAAAACACAAAATGAAATGGCAAATACAGATGTAAGACATTTAAAATGTGTATATTGAAGTTAATATCTGAAGTTTTTACCTTACAGAATCTTGTCAGAGCTGTATGTCTGTAATTTTCTCTTTGTGCAGAATGAAGTCAGCTCATATAAATTAACTTTTAGTTTTAGAAGTTTCATCTAGTAAATTGTATAGGTTGAGGACTTACTTTCTCTAGACTAATAAGATGAGTACCAAAGCAAAGATGCTTTGGTACTCCCTGTAGGTTCTCCAGGTCCCCATCAGATCACCAGGTCATGTGGATTTGATGTATTTCTCTCCCCCACCCCTTCCCCCCAGTGTTAGTGCATACTTATTTAGATTTATACTTAATTTCACAATAAAAACTAAGTCTTTTGAAGTCATTGAGACTACTGATACACTTGGTATTGGGTCTGTCAGTTGGACCCTTGCTAAATTAGAAAGCCTGAGTTCCCAATTTGGAAATAAATAGAGCCAATGGAGATTTTTAGCACTTTTAACACTTTTTATGTCCAAATTTTAGCCTTGATGGTGGTGAATTATTTGACCGGATTACAGATGAAAACTACAGTCTAACCGAGTTGGATGCCATCCTGTTTACCAAGCAGATTTGTGAAGGAGTCCACTACTTGCACCAGCATTATATTCTCCATTTAGATCTGAAGGTCAGTAGTTCATTCTCCCCACTCTTCAGTGATGCTATGGTTGAGACCACCACAGAACCTCTAATTACAAGAGTAATTTCTCGTCTCGTTGACTTATGGGATAAAGAAATAGACTTAATTAATTCAATAGCCACACTGAATGAACCTCTAGAGATTCATTACTACTTTTCCTCTTCAGTGTCTGTCTGGCAGTTTGCTGTGAATAGTGAAATGAACAGGATTCTGTGCTTTTGCCTCTCTTAATTCAGATGCTTTTCATTCTGTGGAGGATGAAACAATACCCTTTTGTCACCAATGAAGAAAACACACTTGAAACACTCTGACCAGAAACACCTCCAGTCTTCCCTCCGCTTTTCCCTGCCCCCTTGTAACTGTGTTCAAATACTTATTCAATCATCTTCCTATTGTTTGCACTTTTTACTGCCTGGAACTCAACTGTAGTTAAAATGACAATGTTTTCTTATTGACTTCTTAATAACTGATCTTTTTGAACAGACATACCAATGGTTTGTTTTTTTCTGCTTGTTTATACAGCACTTTACACACGTTATATTAGGCCTGCTTGGCCTCTAGACAGTTTTGCAGTTGTAACAAGTTTGGACACCATCTCTCCCACTCCTGCCTTCAAAAGAAATTTGTACTTTTCTGGGAACATCAAAGGATGACATGTTTCTTGTGGCTTTTATGGAGTTACTTTTATACTTAGGGAGTAAATCCCGTGGGTAAACCTCAGCCATCAGAACGACTCTACTGTTTACACAGGAGGGCCTTTCCATTTCCAAAGATGTTATCTGTGGTGAAATACAGGGATATTGTCATACAGAAATTAAACATCTTTATGGGAGATGCAAAACCACACCTTCACTAACTCAATATGCCAGATAATCTGTCTTCTCCCATGAAAGCAATAAAAGGAAAATACTGTACTAAAATTTATCATTAAAATCTGAGACTTTTGTACTCTTGCTAAATCTCTCTCTTAAGCAGTCATACGTTTAACTCAAAGCACCCTTTTCTCTTTTTGTAGCCTGAAAACATATTATGTGTAAATCATACGGGACACCAGATTAAAATTATTGACTTTGGATTAGCAAGGAGGTAAGTGTTCACTTATTTTATTTTAGAAGCAAAACCAGAACAAACCTACAAACCTTTGTGTTTTGGGTAGTTCTTGGGGTTTTCTTTAATGCATTTTGGTGGCTCCAACATTCTACTATGTGAATGAGCTAAGCAGTATGCTGCTGCAGCCATGAGTATTCTGCTGTGTGCATTAATTATCTAATTACATTTTCAAATAACATTTATGTTGGATAAAGCTGTACTGCTGTTATAATTATCTCAGAATTATTCCCCATATAAAGCTTTTACTCTAGGGACTCCATGAAGTTTGTGAAAGACTTCTTGACTGCTGGGTTTTACTGTCCAGGTTCTAGAAAATTTTGGAAATTTTCTCTGGAACTCTTCATGTAGATAAGTTGATTGAAGGAAAAACAAGCAAAGCAAAACAAAAAAAGGCATGTTTGAACCATCCCATGTGAAATGGGAAACTCCCAGAGAAACATGGGCACTTCTCCAGTCTTTTGCTTTGCTTGCATGTGTTTATTAAAGCAAAGCTGTGAGAGCATGAGTCAACTCCCCTAGAATAAAAAGGAATGACTCCTGCTAGTATAACACTAAGAACAACAACACTTCTCTATTTGTTTTCTAAATCCTTTGAGGTTTTTCTTAAGTCAAAACCTGCTAGATTCATACATGTGCCTACCTGTGTGTGTATGTATCAGTCCAATAACTTTTTTACAAGTATTTGATGAAAACAAATGGATGCATGGAGGTTTTTTGTGGGTTTGGGGTTTTTGTGGTTTTTTGTTTGTTTTCTTAATTGGGAGGGTAAAGATGTAAACTTCAACTGAAGTGGTTCTGAAAACAAGATCTTTCAGAAAACAGGGATGTAAAAGCAATGCTTGAATTATTTGTTCTGTCTGTACAGCCATGTAATTCCAGCTGCCATCAGTGACATTATTCCTAGCTCAGTTTGTGACCCTTTTAAGCAATAGAACAGAATAATTTTCTCCCTATATGGAATCACTGTTTAACTTGTTACCAAGCCTAAATAATCCTCTATAGTGTCCTGCCTTAGCAATTATTTTGTGCTCATATCTGCTAAACAGACCTTTACCCTGAGCTGTAGCTGGATACATCCCACTAAGGAAATCCCCTCCAAACCTGTTTTAATGGAAGCTGCTTTATTTGTTTTGTGTTGGACATATGCTGGAAAGCATCCTGTGGAATCTGGCAAAGAGTAAAGCTGCTGTCACTCTGTGGGGGAGGCCTCTGCAGGTTTAATTGCCCTTGGTCTTCTTTCTGGTTTTGCCCTGCCAAAGGGGTAGCTGATGCTGTGATTTTGTCTACTTTTTTTTTTTTGAGACCTTAATGCTGTCCTGATTTCTTGGGTGAGATTGCTGTGCTCACTCTGTCATGCCCACATGGTAAAAAGCCATGACTTGATTTTTATGAGTGAGATGTTTTCCCCAGCCTGCTCAGCAGTGATGTCTCTTTCTGTTGAAGGTACAAACCTCGTGAGAAACTGAAGGTTAATTTTGGAACTCCAGAGTTCTTGGCTCCTGAAGTGGTGAATTATGACTTTGTTTCCTACCCAACAGACATGTGGAGTGTAGGCGTCATCACATACATGTTGTGAGTAACCTTGTGGGGGGTCATGGCACCAGAGGCTCTGCAGGAGGGTGCCTATGGGGGGGTATTTGCAGAGCAGGGATACAGCAACCAGAGCTGCTGTGATCCCTCCTCATTCATTCTTTTAAAAAAACCCAGCCTTAAATCTAAGGCACCTCACTGTGTGTACAAAGTCTCTGAACAGCAAATAATGCTTTTGATAAATACATAAATGTTATTTCCCACATGATTTAGCAAGGTGAAGTGGGTCAGGTCTTTTTTTACTTGGAAAAGTTGCCCAAAGCAAGTGAAAATTTTCATTTGGATTGTGTTCTTGAGGACCTGCTTTCCAAATTTGCAATCTGTTTGTTTTAGTAGCTTGGACTTGATGTGCATCTGTACAGAATTACTGTTGGGTGTTAGGCCATGGCTCTAAAAAATGTCACAAATAGGGCTAAAACTTTCCTCTGATTTCTGGATGGCTTGTCCGTCCAAACTCCCTGCCTTCTGATGAGCTGACTTTGCATCCCAGAATCTTTCACAGATGCTTTCTGTGAACTAGATACATTTCTGGTTTAAATTTGTATGTTATCCAAAACTCAACCGAAACAACTAATAAACAACTGAAGTAATAAATCTGAGCTTATAGACTATTGAAAAAAGTATGCTGTTGTTCAGAGTTCTGTTTAATTCAAGCCAAATACAGATACAGGCCTTGATTTAGGAAAGCTCTTGAGCCCCCCCAACTTTCATAGCTGGGAAAGCAGTGAAGTGTGTACCTACATCCCCACTGAATTAATTTCCTTGGGGATCTACTAATAGTGCTCCCTGACATAGCAGAGTGAGCTGCTAGAGGGTAATGCCAACATTACAAAGCTTTATTGCTCCATACTGTTGCCTTGTCTTAGCAAGGATTGAGAAGTGGAGCCTCCCATAGCCAAGAGTCCTTCCTCTCCATAAGCTAATGACATAGAGGGGAAGAAAGACACATCTTGCATGTAGTAACTACTCATCTCACTTCCATTCTTTTTTTAAGACTTAGTGGCTTGTCTCCATTCCTGGGAGAAACTGATGCAGAAACAATGAATTATGTGGTCAACTGCAGCTGGGATTTTGATGCAGAAGCATTTGAACAGCTGTCAGAGGAAGCTAAAGACTTTATTTCCAGACTACTTGTGAAGGAGAAAAGGTACCACTTTGTCTGATCTTGAGGATGGTAATGACATGAAGTTCCTCCTAGCCAACTCTTTGGATTGCAGCCAATGATAATAATTTAGTGTGTGATGTTTTTATATGCTGTATGTGCTCTTGCTGCGCAGTTTCTCATTGATTTAAAAGCCCCTATTTGAAAGGAAAATGTTTGTGCACTTTGAGTGAAGAAAGCTGCCTTTTACAATAACATTAATACAGGTAGAACAGAGGAAATCTGGAAGGATTTGCTGTGCAGCAATCTGTCTTTAGTATTCTTTCTCTGTACTAAAGCTATTTCTGTTGTTACTTGGGATCCTCACAAGGTCTGACACAGATTGCAAAATGTCTCTTGATTGCCATGGAGGATAAATTGAAGCTGCAGCTGTGAAAATATGCATTGTTCTCTTCTAAAGGGGTCTACAGGCATTTGGTAGATATTAAGGAGCATTTGGGACTTAACTCTGCTTGTGGCTTCTCAATTTTGGCTCCACTGAAATAAAAAGTGATTGCAGGTATGAAACAACAGGAGAGAATGAGGGTGATGTTGATGTCAGAGCATGGCTCTGGCATTGGATTAGTGAGTAGAGAATTTCTTCTCTTGCTGAGTAGTGATACAAAACTAATCAAAACAGGAAATGATGCATACAGTAAAACAGATTGTATGTTTGAGGGGAATTCAAATGAGCATGTAGAAAATGAACAACTTCCAGATCATTACCTAAATCAGACAAATCGATTATTGTATTAATTACATTTTGAGCAATGACTTATATGAAAAGCTAAGAAAAAACTGAACAATGTATTGCCAGCAGGAGACAACAAAGAGTGTTTTCTCAGACTGTGATGATTTGCTATGAGACTGTAAACTTTGGAGTCTTCAATTTTTCTGTGTAGTGGGAATAGGGATTCCAAAGGAACACTGGGATGTCTGGTTAGAAGCTGCAAATTAAATGCAATTAATCTTTACTGCAAGGGTTACAGAGCACTGGAAGAGGCTGCCCAGAGGTTGTAGAGTCTCCTGTGGAGACTTTCAAGACCCGTTTAGATATGTTTGTGTGGCCTGCCCTAGGTGGTCCTGCTCTGGCAGGGGGATTGGATTCCATCTCCAGAGGTCCCTTCCAACCCCTGCCATTCTGTGATTCTATGTAAAGAGTGTTGTCAATAAGAGGCAAAGAAAAATTATTAGATGGCCCAGTTGTTTACAAGGTATCTGCACAGCCTCTGCTCTCTACAGGGACAGCAAGTCTGGCTGTGTGCCAGATCTGTACCCACTGCCCCTGACTACTGAAATTCCTTGTAGGCAGGCAGGAGATACCTTGTAATCATCTTTCAGTGACAGCTCAGACAAAGCTCACGAGTTAGGCATAGGCTTTGGTTTTGAAAAAAAAAGCAAATTTAACTTGTTTTCTCAACACCTTTCCCCTAAGATTTTCTGTATTATTGTATGTCTCTGAAAGCTTTTTGAACAGGCCTTCACATTTGGGCCCAGTATTGAATGGGAGGATATAATGTGTGCTTAGCCTGATCCAAGTTTGGGATAAATAGACACTTGTGCTTTTTAAATAGGAGGCACAGAATAGGTCTTTGCTCTCAGGTCAGACAGAAAACACCACAAATGTTTTTCTGTATGCACTGATTATCGTAGCAAAGTTCTGCATTCACATAACACAGTGATACATGAGCTGAGGAACCTGTACAGTGGCTTCTTCAAAGAAAAAAAAAACACCACATCCAAAACCCAACCCTGAAAAAGCAAAATGTGTTGGATTTAGTCACAGCTCAATCAGCTCACTGCAGACCCATCAGCAGTTTTTTACACCATTCATGCCTTAGACTGGAGAGTGCAGGATGTCATTGGGATCCTATGCCCTGGGGTGAACGCCATGTCAGGAAGCATCTCCACTCACTTGTGTTGGTACATTTAAGGCAGTTACTTGATCAGTAATCCTGAGGGGCAGAGACAGTGGCAGTGAGGGAGGCTGGACTGACACGGCTGGTTCCGTCTCCCGCAGCTGCCGGATGAGCGCAACGCAGTGTCTGAAGCACGAGTGGTTAAATGACCTACCTGGCAAAGCCAAGAAGTCCAAGCTTCGCCTGAAGTCCCAGTTGCTGCTGCAGAGTTACATGGCTCACAGAAAATGGAAGGTAAATAGACAAAATCTGGCAAATCTACTTCCAGAGGGAAAGTCAGCTCAATACAGGCAGGGCCATACCCTCCTTTTTTTGTATGTTGCCTCATTTCTGCCCACAGGCTTCTTTCTCATAAATATGACTTTGGGAAGGCTATTTTCAGTTGTAAATTAATTTTTTTGTCATTCAGAGTGATATTGCTTCTATTTTTTGTTGCAATTTTTGCTCCAGATTGGTGTTTAGAAGCTAAAAATTTTTGTCTAAGTTCAGAGACTTCAGATGCTACTTAGCTTATTTAAATGTTCTTTCTCTTCATATTGGAGAGATTTTTTTCTGTTGACAACAGTTGCATTGTTCTGTTGTCACTATGGAGTAGGGATATAACATAAGGTAGTTTTGTGCCTCCCACTGTAGAGTAGAAGTGTGGGAGGGAGAAAAATAAGAGGCTTAAACTCCTCCAGAGAACTCTTCAGGACCTGTCTGATAACCCTGTGCTCCTTTAGAATTGAATTTTATATGAAGAAGTGATAAATAGGAATTTCTATTGGAGTCTTTATTGGTTTGTAGTTAATCAATCCTGAAGGGTGAACACTGATCTTGTTACAAATAAGCCTGTGGAATGGTGAGGAAAATTCATTGAGGACCATTTCCTTTTTGTCACTGGGGACTTGTAATTCCTTGCCAAGGAGCTGAACCAGAGGCTTACCCTTTATCCAGTCCTGCACTCCAGCTGTTTGGTTGCAGGCTTCTGCACTTGCATTGAAAAAGTGCATGATCTAAAGACAAATCACTGTGCAAATTGTAATAATTGTTCACAGTACCAGCAGCCTGTTCTGCAGCTCCTTGGTATAAAGCTGTTCTGCAGTGCAGTCTACACAAGGTGTGGGTCACTAGAGGTAAATGGATTTACCAAAAAGAAGAATCCGTGTCAGCTACAGAAACGATAATTTCCCTCAGTTACACTCATGCTTGGTCTGTTCTGTTCACAGAAACATTTTTATGTGGTGGCTGCTGCTAACAGGCTGAAGAGGTTTCAGAGTATGTCTGTCAAGCTTGCGTGAGCTTGTATGAGGCATCTTACCGGCTCTTGGAGGTGGATGTGAAGCCATAAAAAGGACTCAGGATCTTCAATAATTTCTACGCCTTTATTTTTTAACATAGGTGTTTGGGTCTGTCCTCCAAATATTGTGTTAGTGTTAAGGTTCCAGAAGTGCCTCATGGCAGAGGCACTGCAATAATTTCTAAAAGCAGAAGCTACTTTGTTTGTTTTTATGATTTTTTTAGTTGTTGTACATAGTGACGGAAACACGTGGCTGTTCCTGGGACTGACTTCTTGCTGAAGGCTTTGAATCTGCAGAGTATATTGTTGTGTTTACACCAGAAAACACCTTGTCAGTTTTCTGGTATCTCACACCAGCATGGGATCTGTAAAGACTTTGTTAATGATTGATGTGTGTCAACAGCTTTAGAGCACTGCCACAGCAGTGGCACATTTTTTCCCTCAGGTGTCTGTTAGTTAGAACAAAATATTGCATATTGTGTTCTTCTATAATTTTTCAGAAAATATTAATTTTTTCCCCCAGAACACAACAATGATCCAGTGCAGCTGCTCGGCTGAATGATTTTGGTTTGTTGGGTTTTTTAATTCTAGACTCTTCTAAAAAACAGTCGTGAGGAATCCTGGTTTGAAGCCTCTAAAGTTAGTTGGTCCATTGTTGGGTTTTTTATTATGAGGAGTTGAACTGAACTGGATTGATTGAACTTTTGGAAGGAGACAGGTGAAACTGCCACAAATAAAAGTTGCCTAATGACTGGTATATGCAAAAAGATCTCATGTTGTCCAGGAAAGATTTCCAGACATTGTTGTATACGGATTTAAATTGTGTAAGTGCTTCTCATTGGCTGTGACTGCAGCTGTTAATCTTGTAAGTTTTAGTTCAAGGATTTTTTTTTCTCCTCTGACAGTTTTAATGAAGTCTGAGAAGTTGATAAGGGGTGATATGCAAAATAGGTTTTATTGCTGTTCATTAGGAGAGAATGGGTGCGTTGCCAGACTCTGCTTTAGCCCAGTTAGGAGGTTGAAGCCCGTTTTCACCCCCACTTTGCTCTTGAACATTAAATGCTTTCTTTACAATACTAACTTAGTTTGGATTTTAAAGCTTTTCCTGATGTATAAACAATTGGAGATACTTACAGCCTCTCAGCTAAAATTATAATGTTATTTATTAAACTTGTGGTTTCCTTCATTCCTATTCTACATTCTGCAAAACTCTGTGAGCTGGATGGGCTCTTAGGAAAAACAGAAACTACTACTACTAAAACTAGCTTTTCAGCAAAGACATCAAACCACTGAAAAGTTCCATTTAACTTCGTAGACTTTCATGTCCTTTGAATTAGCAAAACTGTTGGTTGCTAATAAAGAGTCTTCATCAGTAAGACTGGCTTATGCTTGTCTAGTTACCTTTTCCACTCTAGTGCCTCTTCACTGGGCATAGTCCTGAATTCTGGACTTCTGCAGCATTTCCAAAATTGAGGCAGAGAATTAATAAAATCAGGAACAATAATCTTGACAGTGTATCACCTTCTGTGAAGGCCTGCTTTTGTTCTTCTTTTCCTTCCACAGTGGTTCTGCATGCGAAATGTGATTATATCAGTTGGTATGTATATTTCTGAATTAATACTAATAAATCTCATTGAAGTGGAACAAGCCTGTTCTTCACTTTTGGTTTGATCTCCCTCACCAAACAAACCTGTAAGCATTTCTGAGTAGGTCTTAACAACAGGATGCTCATGTACGAGGTTGGATTCTCTCCCATCCTGAGGACCCTCTGCCACATACTAGATCAGACTTGAAATGACAGGTATTTTGTTACAGCTCTTACTCAGTGTGGGTTAATTATCCAGTATTTTCTCTGCACATCAGGCATTTGTTTGGAGTGCATTCCTTAATAGTTAGTGTTATATTTCAGAGCTCTTGTCTGGAATGGAATTAGCTCTTGCTAATTGAAGTTGGCTTCTAGCGATCCCCTTTTTTTATGCACTGGGAGAAGTGATTAAAGGAAAATGGCCAGCAAGTTCTGATTTTCCAACTGCTGTGTGCTTCTTCCTCTATTTAAGTGTAACATATGGATGCTCTCTGCTGTCTTGTACATACTTCCTCTCAGTTTTCTACTATGAGAAGGTGCATCTGGCTAGCAGGATTACTGTTTTGTTTCTAATAGAAAATAAAATATCCCTTTGGATTCCACAGCCAACACACGGTTCTGCAGTGCAGAGGAACCCACCCTTGCAGCTTTATGGGATGTTTCACCAAGCTGCTCTACATTTTGTTTTGGGGTCTACAAAAGCTAGAAGGACAAAGCACAGGTGACCTGTGAGGCACTGAGCAGTAAGTATGACAAAAAGAACAGGCCTCTTTTTTAACTAAAGCAGTTTATGATGCCAAGTATTGTAATCCTGGTGCAATCAGTGTCAGCCAGGTAAGCAGGGAGCATGCACAGCAGGGAGGCATTTGGCAAGCCATCAAAAGTGTGGAGAAGCTCAGGTGGGGGCAGTGTTGCAAATCTACATGCTCAGTTTAGATTACCTTGCTTCATAAGGACACTTGGGGTTTTCTGGGTTAGGAAAAGAGGGTTTATGAAAGTTAATGTCTCTGCATATCCCAAGTAGAACACATCAAAAAGAAAGAGGACAAAGACTTGGATTGGTTTTATGACATTTACACCAGCCCTGTACTGCTAAAAGTAATTACTTGTCTTCAAAAAGTAGTTAACACAAATTGTAGTTTGAGTAGCTGGGATGGACATGTACAACTGCAGAAGCTGCTTCAGAACTACAGGGCAGGGCGCTCTTTCCTTTTCTCTAAGTTTATGACTGTGAGATGCAAAAAACCTGTCTTACCCAGAAAAGACCCTTGTCCCCTGGGTATTTCCCTTCTTAAAGCACAGACATCCCTTGCATGTCTTTTACTCTGTACTCTAAGGATTTTTTTATATGACAAGTACCAAGAACCTGAAGTCGTAATGCAAAGCTTTTCCTCATCTTTATTGTTTCTTTGAATATTTGGGACCCCTTACAAACACAAGAGACTTCAATCCCATACAGGTCATTAAAAATATGTAAAAAACAGTAACTAGACAATATTTCTTTAATCGTAAAAAAGTATCGGTCTTTTAATTTCTCTGCTGATTTTGCAGTTTAACAAGGCACTGTTAGTTCCCTCCCTCTTTTTTCACTGACTACTTCCAGCCAGGGGCACAGGGGCATGTAACTTATTTACATGTAACAGAGCATTAGAATGCTACCTGCTTTTTGCAGCAAATAAAATGAATATATTTTTCCACCTAATGCCACAGCTGCTCAGGTACCAGCCTGGCAATTAGGCTTACTGTAAGATCACCTCAATTCTGGTGTCATTTACTAAAAAATAACACTTAAAAACTAGCTAATAAATAAAATCAGCTGGCTACCAGGCAGCCTTTGGTCATATGCTACTGGAACTCTTGCTACTGCAGAGGGAGAGTTAAAATTAGGAGCAAGCAGCAGTTACATTACTAGGTGGCACTACAGAGACACTACTACTTGTCTGTTGTGCCTTAGCAGCATTTTCCAGGATTTTCTTTTTCCATTCTTCATAGTCTTGCTTTGTTTCAGTCTTTGGCCGTTTACGTGGTGTCTCCTCATCGTCATCTTCAGATTCTATGAGAGAAGAAAATCCATGAGAGGCCATCATGAGCAGTATGTTGCTGGGAATAACCATGGCAGTGAGCACAAGTACACACAAGCACAGGGTCTGTCAGTTACCTAATCCTGTGGTTTGCTGCTCCCCTCACCTGCCAGAACAGTCACCTCTTCACCTTTCTGTCTGAATGGAACAGCTGCTCTTAATTCTACTCTAGGACTACTAAGTATAAACACCACTGTCCTGCTAGGTTGTCTTTTTCTTCCATTAGCCGGTGGTTTGCAAAAAGGACTACGTTGCTGTGAAATTAATTTTATGGCATATTATACAACTAAAATATTAAGCAGCAATAAAGCTCAGAACTGCTGGTGAGATAGTTTTAGTTCATAACTAAACACAACTTACCATCTTCATTCTCACAGTGTTCCAGGTTGGTCTGCAAGCTTTCAGGTGTCTCTGCAGCCAGTGGAACATCATCTTCTAAAAAAATAAGTAAGTTGCTTTACTTCTGAATAGTATAATACGCTGTCTTAGGGGGATAAAGCAAAAAACTTACTGCTGAGTTGCTGGCTCATCTTCGCCAGCTGATGGCACAGCCGGTCAAATATTGCTTTTTTCACCCCAGATGCAGCCAACATTTTAGCTTTATCCACTTTTAGCTTCAGACACCTACAAGAGAAAGCTAACTCTGTACAAAGCAACACTCCAGCAACTATTGCTCAGATGAGGTAACATTTCCTGCACATAAACTGCCTGTAAGAATGAGGAAGGTATGCTTGACTTGGTATTAACTAATCCTTGTCTCATTCAGAGACAAATTTGTTTCAAAAACAGACCCCTACCCAGTCAATATAGCTCAGGAATTGAGACTCAGGGTTAGTTCAATTTACACAGGGAAATTCCATTAGGAAGAGGCACTTTTCAGATTTTGAGGGAACCAGGACAAAATCCCACTACTGCAAAAGGCTGAAGGGGACCTGTGGCAAGAGGACATTTGTCAGAAGCTGTACAACTGCAGACCTGAATCGCTTTACAAGATTTTTACAAGGCATGATACTGAGAGGGAAGATACCCATGCGCACGCAAACTCTTACAAAGGGTTGGCTGAGTCGGGTGCTGCTGACACCTACATTCCAAGCTGATACCAGCCTGCAGCACCTCCCAAATGTTAGAGCACCCTCAGGCTGTGATGGTTGTAGGGCTTATGGCTTTTCCTCCTTTGGAAGGGCTGCCTCTTGCTGCTCAGGAATGAGCTCACAGCCATTCTGGCACCCCAAGCAGTATCTCACTAAAAGCCATGCAGTTTTTTTGCTTTGTGCCCAGCTCAAATCTATCCTGAAAATGGAAAAAAAAACCATCCCGCTAAATCCGATCATGTTACTATGGGATTATGTTATGCTAGTTAGGCTGACAGGAGTGGAGTGCAAAACCAGTTTTTCAGCAACTGCCATGGCTATGTCCTAATGGAATTACCCACCAGTTACACACCAGGGAAGAGAGGTTTGGTTTATTTTAGGGTAAGTAACTCAATCTTTTTCTTCATGTTTGATAAAATATTTCTGCTTTCTCCTGATGGCAAATGCAGTGTAGATTGGAGACTTCACTGCAAGGAAAGCCCTGGTTTGCTACAGACTTCTTCATTTCCAGAAGTGGAGGGATGCACTAAGCAAGGCTCTTCAGACCACTCAGCTGTGCTGAATGAATCAGCTGCTTACACTGTAACCACTGTTTGTGTCTGGGGTCTCACCAAGCATTCAAGCCCCTAGAAGATCCCTCAAGCTACACTCACCTGCATGCAGTGAATAGTGCAGCTGTTATAAAAAGGGGTTTTGAGAAATCAAGGTCCATTTGCTGTGCTTCTGAGAGGCTGGATTCATACCTAAAGAATAAAAATAATTGTATAGTGCATTTGTCACATGGTACTCAGCAGCTGATCAGGTCTCCTCTTGGATCCCTTGGTCCTTTGCAACCCAGTCAAGCAGAAACAGCTGCTACTGGCTGTTAAGAGCAGAAGAGACATGGGAAAATTCACCTCCTCTTTTTTAATTACAAGTATTTTAAATGAAGGCATGTCAGTAATATCTATTTCTTGTGCTTTCTATCCACATTGCTCTTTTATCTTTACATTACATCTGAAAGTTACAATGAGATGCATAAATCTATCCTAGAGTGTAGAATTATTGTTTCTTTGATTCCTCCAATATGTGTATTACACACATGAAGGCTTAAATATGAAAGATTACATTGTGAATATGCAGAACTGACAAAATTCATTTTAGTGCCCACCTGTCTCCAGGCTACTTTTTAGTTTGTATAAACCAATGACAAGCATATGCAGCCTTTGTTCACTGAGCTTACAGTGTTTAGACATGTGCTGCCAGGGTAACAGCCCTCCAGAACACAGCTCTTCAGTGACTGCTCTTGTTAAAAATCAATGTGAGTGCAAAATTTAGTGAAATCTCTTGAATCTCCATTTAAATGTTATACCTATTGTTTTTACAAGAAGAAAAATGTGCATTTTTAGACATCTGCTTCTCCAGAAGGGAGAATTTGTTTCTACTGACCATTTTTTCTGCACTGTAACATGACTGGCAGTTAAATGGAAGACAGGGTCATGCTACAGACAAATACAGGGACTAGAAATTCTGTGGTTTTTTTACACCAATCCTACATAAGATCTGAGACTCACAAAGTGACTTATTGAGAGTCAGAGGCTAAATCTTTCTAATATGTGTTGTAAAAAGCAGACTCGATAAATGGCTGGATTGCCAGTGCTAAGAACTAACCTCTCTACTCCTGTCACTGAAAGACACGTGGCAGTTCCAGCCATCAGGCTCTTTACACATCTAATGAACAACCTTACTCGTGGTTACCAGTGTGTTCCCGAGAGCTTCCTCACCTCTGCAGTATTTTTGAAGCAGTGTTCACTGCCTCTGTGCAGCAGAATTGCACAGCCAGGTCTCTCATTCCCAGTCTGGGGTTCACCTCTAGCAAACACTCCAAAGACTTCATGGAGCTCTGGTAGGTTGTCTTGTTCAAACCGGAGAGTTTAACAAAATAGCTCTTTCAAGAAGACAAAGACAAACCCCAAGAATTAGAAAGATTACTTCTCCACATCTTATTTAGGCACCCAAAACAGATTATGCAACAACATAAAATAAAATTCAATTGTGATATTAAACGAATTTGTGCAATGATGTAAATTCTGACTGCAGAAAAACTGACCAGATCTGACTACCCCCTCTTTGACTGCAGTGTTATTTTAGACTATGCCCCTGAAGTGAGGTTTGTCTCCTTCATGTCATGTGACGTGGCCCTTTTGTCAGCCAGCCCCGTCCTACACTGCATCTCACTTTGTCAACCGGTTGTTTCATGAAGCCAGCTGCGAGGTCCAGGCACATCACCGCGCTGCTGGTCGCTGTCATTTGAGCCATGAGCCCGGTGCATTTCACCTGGGCCAGCCGCAGATACTCCTCAGCTTTGCTGCAAAACACCAACACGAACCCGCCGTTAACCGAGGGCACGGGCAGCGCAGGGCCCGCCCCAGGGGCTGCCGAGCCCGGGGCCGTCCCGGGCGGAGGGAGAGGGGCTGTGACCTGCCGGGCGCCAGCAACGAGCAGCAGCGGCTCTTCCACCGCCCGCCCCCGCCTCTCACCGGCACCGCGCGGCCGCTCATCCGGGCGGGGACAGCGCTCCCGAGCGCGGGGCAGCCGCTCGAGCTGGCGGGCAGAGCCGGGAGCGCCGCGCGTCCCGCAGCCCCTTCCCCGGCGCCAACGGACGCACCGACCCCCGGCAGCTACACCCCCCGCCCGCCATGACGGCCGCCGCAGGCAGGCAGAGCTCTCGGGGCTCCCCCGGCGCCGGGCCGCCCGAGGCGGGGCAGTTCCGCGGTACCTGATGGCCGCGGGCTCGGTGAGGCCCAGCCGGGCGGCCAGGCCCCGCACGGCCCCGCGCTCCATGCCCGCTCCCGCCGCTCTTCCTGCCGCGCAGCCGCGCTCGGCACCGGACTGGCCGGCCCGGCCGCCAATCATCGCCTCTGCGCCAATCGGCGCGCAGCGCAGCGCTTCCTCGGAACGGACCAATAGGGAGGCGGCGCTGAGGCGGCTGGGCGGGGCGGCGCGGGCGGCGCAGTCACATGACGGAGCGCGGCGCTGCGGGGCGTTGCTGGCGGGGGCGGCTGGTGGCGGCGGGACCATGGTGAGCGGCGGGCCCCGGGGGCGGCCGGGATGGCGGGGGGCGGCCCGGGGCAGCCGGCCTTGCCGTGTGTGCCGCTGGGAGGGGGCCCGCCCGTGGCTGAGAAGCAGGCCCGGGCGCCCGGGGCCCTCCTGGGCCTGGGGGCTCCAGCTCTCGGCCTCTCGGGAGCGCCGTCAGCGGCCGCGCTGGGCGGGGGGGACAGGCCTGGCGAGGCGCGGGGCTGAGCCGGGCTTGGAGGCCGCGGCCCGGCCCGGGCGGGGCTGAGGTGAGGGCTGGGCCCGGCGTGTCCGCGCTGGGGGTTCGCCTGGAGCGGACACTGCCCGCAGGCCGCGGCCGATCAGGGCAGGTCGTTACCTCGGCGGGTTCAGCCCAGTTGGCTTGTAGGGGGGCAGGGGCGGTGGGTGTTTTTGTGAGGGAACCGCTGCTGCGCTCGCGGTCAGAGTTTAAGTGTGTTTTAGCGTGCTGCTCCTGTCATAAACCCGAGGTTGTGTCATTTCCAGTGCTGTCCGCATGTACTCTCGCTGTCCCCATGGCAGTCTGCTGTTCGGTTGTTCCAGGCCTGTTGTTTCAGGCTTTCCTAGTGGATCTTCTTTCTCTTTTTGCAGAAATGGTGCTTTTGCACTGGTGGGCCCAGCTCGATAGACGTTGGTGTTCACTACAGTGGCAAACCTGAAACTAAAGCATGGAAATGGCACTTGTTGAGAGATGCTTTTCAATTTTCATTAAGAATGAGGGGACAAGTTTCTGAAGACAATTGAGAAGTCTATATCTGTTTACTGCAATTTCTGTAGTATTTAATACTCAATAAAATTATAGCTTGCTGTAACTATCATAGTGTAGTAAAAACGGGGCTCAGAGTATCTAGACAGCAATGCAAGAACTGAGTGCTTTATAAAAGCAGGGATTGCACAGCCCCTCAGTTTTTGGGACAGACTTTCCTTTTTAAAGTGTGTATGTTGGCATAAATTTAATACCCTATCCTTCTAGGTCTGCATGGGGACAAAACCTGTACTGTTACTTGAAACAGGAGTTGAAAATACCTAATTGGCAGATGAGAAATACTGAATCTGCCTTGATAGCAGTCTCTGTCCTCCACATGCATACTTCATGGTAGTCATTAAATCAAGAACAGCACAACTTTGCACTGCTTGTGACTTTCATGAGAACTGATATCAGGTGATTCAGGAAAAATAATATAGGTGTTATATATGGGATAATCCCCTCTACCAGATTATGGTCCCCTGCCGCAGCTTGGTTTAAACCTTGAAACTGAATGTTTAAGT